>NC_047103.1:56382700-56700915 GCF_902500255.1 Thalassophryne amazonica
AATACATTTAAAAAATAGAGAAACCTGACAGATTAGACGTGTCTTATTAATTGAGCGAGCAAATATCCACATGTCAAGAATTATTGACATGTCAAAACAGAATACAGTGGTCCCTCGCTATAACGCCATTCACCTGTCGTGGCCTCGGAGTCTCGCGGAGTATTTAGTCCAATTTTGCATGCCTTTTTTTTTTACAGTGTTCTGTGTTCTGCGTATCTGTTTATAAGAATCTTGTTGCCCAGAAGAGAAAAGAGCGCCAACAACTACTCATAAGTGTGTTTATCACACGGAAACAAACACCTGCTGCAGCGAGTGGGAAAAGGAGCGATCTGTGACATACTGGTCAGTCACTATTAATAATTTCTTATGTGTCCGACCTCGTTCGTTGATCGTTAAAATTAATTCGTTAGTTCTAAATGCCATCATAATTATTTATAGGAAAACTTTCTATTTTTATTTCTCAAACAAATGTTTGGGCCTGAAAACAGTTTGGTCTTATTTTCCTACTAAGGTTTGAACTTTGAGAGTGTTTACACACGAGAGAAAAGTGAGAAAATGTTGATGCCTGATTGAGAAAGTGTATAAACTGTGTAGTGAGGGGTTTTACAGCTTTGAAACGTCTATAATAATTGTAAAAAATAACGCTGACTATGTCACGCTTTCACGTATTTCAGGCTATTTTTTAGAACGTAACTCCAGTGATTAATGAGGGACCACTGTAACACTTTATTAATTATATACTACAAAACAATTGATGCGATGGCTGCTTTTGACGCTCTATTGGCACGCGTCGTGATTGGTGAAGTTCTTTTTCATTGCCGTTTTCCTGGCTTCCATGTCGTAAAATGAGGGTGTGTCTGAAGCGGAGTCTGAATATTTATGGGCGTGTTTATTATAATTACAATCGTTTCCACCCGCCGCATTTATCAAGATCACGTCAGGCGTACGCCAGAAATGGGCAGGTGCGCACTGCTTGATACATGTCACGGCGACTTTGGTGTATTTCAAGTTTACACCGTAAATTTACGCCACGAGTGCGCAACATTGATACATGAGGCCCAATATCTTTTTACTTCAGTGTGTGCGCGCAGCTCAGTTCAGCATTTACACACACAAATGTACTTATTTAATTACCATTTTACATGACAGCGAGCTGGGAGAATGGTGATCTAACGACGGCTTTCATTGTTTTTGCATGTTATCTCTGAAAGTACTTTAATTTTTACACACAAGAACACACAGAGAATGATGAACGTCATCAAACATACGACACTTCACACATATGGTGCCATCAGCACGACACAACCAAACTATATGAATACATTTGCATATTCAGATAGAGGTGTAGCCATGGAGGAGTTTGGTGTATGTGCACATGTGCTAAAGTCCATGTTTAGTGGAATGTACAAACCAAACACGCATGGATTCATGCCTATATGCACATTTGATACATCGAAATATATTTGTACTTATGCCTGATTCAGGGTTTTGGCGTACGCTAACTTTTAGTAGAAAGTCAACGCAAGTCTTTGTACATGAAGCTCCAGGTCTCAGCCTCATTAGAATCTAAATTCTAGATCTATTAGGGTCCTGTCTTGCTGGGCATGACTGTAGGAGAGCAGCCAGAGATGCAAATTACAACCAAACACGCAAACGAGTGAGTGTCACAGTTGGTATCTCACTGAAGTGGCCACTCCCAGCTGAAACAATGACACAACTGTGCCCAAAGTGTTCAGTTCTTCGACCAAATTTGCACTGTGTATGAAGGGGCCCTAACCTTTATTCAGCAATTTTAGTCATTTCCCCACATCCTTAATATTACATATAATACACACTTATGAAAGCTCATAGTACAATTTATTATTATTTATTTATTTAACCTTTATTTAACCAGCTGATACTCCTTTGTCAGTTTGTCGCAGAACTTGAATGCTGCACAAACAGCATTTTCAGGTCACTTTTAAGCCAAGTTTAAGTCAGATATAACCGGTGTCAAAATAAATATAACACTGCCATGATCTACTGGTGTCAGTGCGAGTTTTGGTCCTTTTTCAGCTGATTTTTCATTCGTGCAAGAATTTTTGGATCGCACCGAGTTTCAGGTTAATTGCACGTCCTGCATTGTTTAGTATACATGGAGTAACGAGCTGCGTTTAACATCTCACGACCACCTCCGGATCGCCGATCGTATGGTCAGATGAAAATCAAACCTGTTTGATATTCTGGTCGGCCGTCATGAAGGTATCCCACTGCTGAAGCGCTACAAGCATCCAACCTCTCGCACTGTGCCTGTGCAAACACCGCAGACCTGTCTTGTAATGTTTTTTTTTTTTTGTTTTGTTTTTTTAAACTTTGATGTCTCCCATCGAGAGTTTTTGTAAATTAAGTTTGAAAAAAAAAAGCTTCTGTTTACGATTTGCTTCAGGAAAACACGAGTCTGACGTGTGGTTTTTGAATGTACAGTGTGTGTGAGAACATAAATCATGCGCTCTGAACTTTTACACTGTGCAGTTCTGTGGTACAGTTTGAGCTGGAACCGAGTATGGTGATTGAAAATATCAGCCCAGCTTCAGCTTCAGCCAAAACAAAATTCCAGATAATCTGTGTCTGCTACTCTGCTACGTTTAAGATGTGTGGAATTTAATAAACACAAACACAATAACAGCATCTATAAACCCAGAGAATATATTCATGAGAGTGAGAGTTTTAGGCACTAGAGTTTAATGCTGTTATCCATGGTGCCTAATCAGAGTGTCTCAAATGCATTTCTCATGTCGTGAACGTACTGAGATTACCCTATCATACCCATAATGCACCATAATGGACACAGCATGTCCACACTAAAACCTTAAAAATTAGCGCATTACTTTAAAACTAAAACATATATCTGATATTTTCACTTTATAAAACTTCAGATGTGACGTGAACTTAAATAACTTGTCCGAAATTAGTTTGGTTAAAATTTGAACCATAAGTTAAAAATGTTTGCCTCTGGATGACTTGGGTGATATTGCCCTCGTATCAGTATGGGATTAAAAGAAATGATTTTTTTTTGTGACCAGGTTTCCTTTGCCTGCAGAGGATAGAGTGGTTTCTTCTAGAAGTAGCTCTCCTCTGTTTACAGGGGATAGAACTGCACATCTGCCACAAAATATTTAACAGGTAGGTGCTCAACTGATTTTAAATTTTATAAGTGTTTGTAGCTGTTCAGCTTTGTTTACCACGTTAATGGTGTAAAAATTATCAGACAAAAATTTATCAGAAGATAATTAGTCTGATAATTGTTTTCAAAGTTATCTGAAAAGATAATCCGATAATGAAAAAATTATCTTTGATAATTATCGGCTTATCGGAACTGTGCCCACCACTGGTTATAGCATCCACGTTTTACAACCATACAGTAAGACAGGAAGCACCAAGGCCTTCAAGATTTCCCAGCCATTTCTTCATCCCAAAGACTGAGCATCCAGAGACATGAATGCCACTGCTGAGGTACATATGATCTATGGCATTATATGACCAGTTATGTTTGAAGAAGAGTCACCTGTCAGCACAGCCCTATGCCCCTCACACCATAGTCATGGTAGTCTGATTCTAACTTAAATGATTTTTAATTGATCTTTGCCTCTATGGCAACTGAAGTTTATCTCTTTTTTTCAGATTTAATGGACCATTTCTGTTTTCACCAGAATTCCTTCACATTCCCGCTGATCGCTTTCCAAATCAGATTGTGCATTGTTTGTAACATGATTTCTTTGTGATGGACTGTGATATTATTTTATGTATGAGCATTTTATTCTTTTAAATTTTGTTATGTTGAATTTTATTTTATTTGTTTCATGTATGTCCATCCATAAGCTATTCTGCCTTCCGAGGACTGTAGGTGGTCCTTAGCCTACATATAATCCTTTTGAGGTCAGAGGTGGGATTGGCACTTCAGTTGCCATAAAACAGTTTGAAGAAGACAATGACAGAAAAACAGCTCTTGTTTCTGTGCTTCAAGGGTGCTGCCTTCCATCAGAGGGCAGTACACATTATGAAGGGGATGGGGCAGAAGCTTCTGGAGCATCATCTCTGGAGAAGACAAATTCACAGGGGAGCACAAAGAGTCTTGTCTTTGGAGAGCAGTGACTGGTGCAGTGCTGAGGGATCATCTGCTGCGCGGGTGCACCCAGGTCCAAACCTGAGACGATTCGTGATGTGGGCACCGAGAACATTCTTTGTTTTAGCACAGAGAAACATGTAAAAAGTCTAATTTTGTTATGTGTCGGACGCAGCTCGGAGAACCGACCAGCGTTTGAAGGACCCAGTATGAAATAAGCAGAGCACGGTACAAAGGCTAACTGAATTTAATACATAACAGTGATGTGATACAAAACAACAAAAGAATGTGTGGTCTGGCGTGGTGGTGATACGGTGCGCTCCCAGCAGCGCTAACGGTCCGGAGCCAGAAGCCGTTCGGACCCAAGGACCCCGCCGACACCCCCCAGGTGGCCGCAACAAACCGAGTCTGTGAAAGAAGGAACCATTATGTGAGTCCACACTCTACACACAGAGAGACCACTCAAAGGTGTACATAAACAGCAAACACTTCCTGGCTTAATTACTAATCAGCTTCCCAACCTGCAGGCATGGAACATCCAGTTCACAAAACTCCACTGCGGTGGAAGCCGATACATGACTAACGTACAGCTCAATATAATAAGGTGTGAGGGACACCACATTTACTGACTGTATAAACGTTAGTCACAAAATCTAACGTACCTCAGGAAGTGTGCTGACGAGCGTGAGACCTCACCCCCTCCTCTTCACAGACCGTGCATCAAACCCTGACGTTCTCTGCATCCACTGATGATGAGATGGCTCCCGAGACGACGATCTCACCCGTCTGGTCACAAGGTCGAGTCTCTGGCAAATACACACTGTATACTCCAGTCTTAAATGCCACCATGTTCCAATCCATATAGATGCACCACAGCTGTGAGTCCTGACGAGCCGCAGGTGATCAGGGTGAGGTCCTGATAACCTCAGCACCACAGCCACTCAGTCCCAAATGCAAGCCACCTTGAAGGAAACCAAAAGACAGAAACAAAAAGGCAGCCAGGCCCCCCCAGCCATACAACAATTTTGAACAGTATTTCTGCTTCTGGACAATATCTACGCACACATTTAGAATCTAGAGGAGTTGCACAATTCCAGTTTTGGTCTGGATCCAATTCTGAATTGGCATACTGTGGAACAGGCCTTCTTATTTTTCTTTTTCTTCTTCTTCTCTATCCTTTACCACCTTCTTCTTCTTCTCTATCCTTTACCACCTCTTCATCGACATTATATACGTAGATGCCTCACGGACTGCCGCTGCTTATTGGAGCCGACATATTGGCGTGGCCGCCATCTTGGATTGGTCCCTGTTGCACCCCCAGTGCATTTTTTTGTATTGAGGAAGGTGTATCCTCCAACTACAATAATCCATAACTCCCTGAATGTTTACCCACGGTTTGGTTTGTTAGAAACAACAGAGATTCAGTTACGATACAGGATGCTGTCACACATTAAAAATATGAAAGACTTTGTCTTATGCTCTTTAACAAAGACATATGGTATGGCATATAGATAAATGTATAAATTCATTTATAATTTAGTAAAGTTTGGATTGTTCATTTGATTCTCTCTCTCTCTCTCTCTCTCTCTCTCTCTCTCTCTCTCTCTCTCTCTCTCCATCTCTCTCTCTCTCACACACACACACACACACACACACACACACACACACACACACAACCACACACACACACACACACACCACACACACACACACACACACGGGACATCATTTAATTTCTTCTGCTTTGCTCACCAGGCTTTGTTATAGAGATGACATTTTTTTCAAGGCCAAGAAAAAAAAGTTCCAGGTCTTCAATCAATCAATCAATCAATTTTTTATATAGCGCCAAATCACAACAAACAGTTGCCCCAAGGCGCTTTATATGTAAGGCAAGGCCATACAATAATTATGTAAAACCCCAACGGTCAAAACGACCCCCTGTGAGCAAGCAACTTGGCTACAGTGGGAAGGAAAACTCCCTTTTAACAGGAAGAAATCTCCAGCAGAACCAGGCTCAGGGAGGGGCAGTCTTCTGCTGGGACTGGTTGGGGCTGAGGGAGAGAACCAGGAAAAAGACATGCTGTGGAGGGGAGCAGAGATCGATCACTAATGATTAAATGCAGAGTGGTGCATACAGAGCAAAAAGAGAAAGAAACAGTGCATCATGGGAACCCCCCAGCAGTTACGTCTATAGCAGCATAACTAAGGGATGGTTCAGGGTCACCTGATCCAGCCCTAACTATAAGCTTTAGCAAACAGGAAAGTTTAAGCCTAATCTTAAAAGTAGAGAGAGGGTGTCTGTCTCCCTGATCTGAATTGGGAGCTGGTTCCACAGGAGAGGAGCCTGAAAGCTGAAGGCTCTGCCTCCCATTCTACTCTTACAAACCCTAGGAACTACAAGTAAGCCTGCAGTCTGAGAGCGAAGCGCTCTATTGGGGTGATATGGTACTACGAGGTCCCTAAGATAAGATGGGACCTGATTATTCAAAACCTTATAAGTAAGAAAAAGAATTTTAAATTCTATTCTAGAATTAACAGGAAGCCAATGAAGAGAGGCCAATATGGGTGAGATATGCTCTCTCCTTCTAGTCCCCGTCAGTACTCTAGCTGCAGCATTTTGAATTAACTGAAGGCTTTTTAGGGAACTTTTAGGACAACCTGATAATAATGAATTACAATAGTCCAGCCTAGAGGAAATAAATGCATGAATTAGTTTTTCAGCATCACTCTGAGACAAGACCTTTCTGATTTTAGAGATATTGCATAAATGCAAAAAAGCAGTCCTACATATTTGTTTAATATGCGCTTTGAATGACATATCCTGATCAAAAATGACTCCAAGATTTCTCACAGTATTACTAGAGGTCAGGGTAATGCCATCCAGAGTAAGGATCTGGTTAGACACCATGTTTCTAAGATTTGTGGGGCCAAGTACAATAACTTCAGTTTTATCTGAGTTTAAAAGCAGGAAATTAGAGGTCATCCATGTCTTTATGTCTGTAAGACAATCCTGCAGTTTAGCTAATTGGTGTGTGTCCTCTGGCTTCATGGATAGATAAAGCTGGGTATCATCTGCGTAACAATGAAAATTTAAGCAATACCGTCTAATAATACTGCCTAAGGGAAGCATGTATAAAGTGAATAAAATTGGTTCTAGCACAGAACCTTGTGGAACTCCATAATTAACTTTAGTCTGTGAAGAAGATTCCCCATTTACATGAACAAATTGTAATGTATTAGACAAATATGATTCAAACCACCGCAGCGCAGTGCCTTTAATACCTATGGCATGCTCTAATCTCTGTAATAAAATTTTATGGTCAACAGTATCAAAAGCAGCACTGAGGTCTAACAGAACAAGCACAGAGATGAGTCCACTGTCCGAGGCCATAAGAAGATCATTTGTAACCTTCACTAATGCTGTTTCTGTACTATGATGAATTCTAAAACCTGACTGAAACTCTTCAAATAGACCATTCCTCTGCAGATGATCAGTTAGCTGTTTTACAACTACCCTTTCAAGAATTTTTGAGAGAAAAGGAAGGTTGGAGATTGGCCTATAATTAGCTAAGATAGCTGGGTCAAGTGATGGCTTTTTAAGTAATGGTTTAATTACCGCCGCCTTAAAAGCCTGTGGTACATAGCCAACTAACAAAGATAGATTGATCATATTTAAGATCGAAGCATTAAATAATGGTAGGGCTTCCTTGAGCAGCCTGGTAGGAATGGGGTCTAATAAACATGTTGATGGTTTGGATGAAGTAACTAATGAAAATAACTCAGACAGAACAATCGGAGAGAAAGAGTCTAACCAAATACCGGCATCACTGAAAGCAGCCAAAGATAACGATACGTCTTTGGGATGGTTATAAGTAATTTTTTCTCTAATAGTTAAAATTTTGTTAGCAAAGAAAGTCATGAAGTCATTACTAGTTAAAGTTAATGGAATACTCAGCTCAATAGAGCTCTGACTCTTTGTCAGCCTGGCTACAGTGCTGAAAAGAAACCTGGGGTTGTTCTTATTTTCTTCAATTAGTGATGAGTAGAAAGATGTCCTAGCTTTACGGAGGGCTTTTTTATAGAGCAACAGACTCTTTTTCCAGGCTAAGTGAAGATCTTCTAAATTAGTGAGACGCCATTTCCTCTCCAACTTACGGGTTATCTGCTTTAAGCTACGAGTTTGTGAGTTATACCACGGAGTCAGGCACTTCTGATTTAAAGCTCTCTTTTTTAGAGGAGCTACAGCATCCAAAGTTGTCTTCAATGAGCATGTAAAACTATTGACGAGGTACTCTATCTCACTTACAGAGTTTAGGTAGCTACTCTGCACTGTGTTGGTATATGGCATTAGAGAACATAAAGAAGGAATCATATCCTTAAACCTAGTTACAGCGCTTTCTGAAAGACTTCTAGTGTAATGAAACTTATTCCCCACTGCTGGGTAGTCCATCAGAGTAAATGTAAATGTTATTAAGAAATGATCAGACAGAAGGGAGTTTTCAGGGAATACTGTTAAGTCTTCTATTTCCATACCATAAGTCAGAACAAGATCTAAGATATGATTAAAGTGGTGGGTGGACTCATTTACTTTTTGAGCAAAGCCAATAGAGTCTAATAATAGATTAAATGCAGTGTTGAGGCTGTCATTCTCAGCATCTGTGTGGATGTTAAAATCGCCCACTATAATTATCTTATCTGAGCTAAGCACTAAGTCAGACAAAAGGTCTGAAAATTCACAGAGAAACTCACAGTAACGACCAGGTGGACGATAGATAATAACAAATAAAACTGGTTTTTGGGACTTCCAATTTGGATGGACAAGACTAAGAGTCAAGCTTTCAAATGAATTAAAGCTCTGTCTGGGTTTTTGATTAATTAATAAGCTGGAATGGAAGATTGCAGCTAATCCTCCGCCCCGGCCCGTGCTACGAGCATTCTGACAGTTAGTGTGACTCGGGGGTGTTGACTCATTTAAACTAACATATTCATCCTGCTGTAACCAGGTTTCTGTAAGGCAGAATAAATCAATATGTTGATCAATTATTATATCATTTACCAACAGGGACTTAGAAGAGAGAGACCTAATGTTTAATAGACCACATTTAACTGTTTTAGTCTGTGGTGCAGTTGAAGGTGCTATATTATTTTTTCTTTTTGAATTTTTATGCTTAAATAGATTTTTGCTGGTTATTGGTAGTCTGGGAGCAGGCACCATCTCTACGGGGATGGGGTAATGAGGGGATGGCAGGGGGAGAGAAGCTGCAGAGAGGTGTGTAAGACTACAACTCTGCTTCCTGGTCCCAACCCTGGATAGTCACGGTTTGGAGGATTTAAGAAAATTGGCCAGATTTCTAGAAATGAGAGCTGCTCCATCCAAAGTGGGATGGATGCCGTCTCTCCTAACAAGACCAGGTTTTCCCCAGAAGCTTTGCCAATTATCTATGAAGCCCACCTCATTTTTTGGACACCACTCAGACAGCCAGCAATTCAAGGAGAACATGCGGCTAAACATGTCACTCCCGGTCTGATTGGGGAGGGGCCCAGAGAAAACTACAGAGTCCATTCCAGGGTCTTAAGCTTGCAACTGGGGCTGGAGAGTTAAAACCCTTGAAAAAGAACTGTTTTGCACAGCTTCTTGCACGTACTGGCACTCTGTAACACCAGTGTAGTTCATTTTGTGATGTGGTGCAGCCTTACTTTGTGAAATACAAACACCACAAATGACTGAAGCATGAAATGATGGTTCTCAATTCCAAAGAATTGTGAAACAAAAGCACATAGCAAGTGGATGGAAATGCACACAAATACACTCTTCCTTTTGCTGCATTAACGAAAATTCGCTTAAGAGTTGCGACACTAGTTGTATGGAAACACAGCTAATGAGAAAGAGGACCAGTTCCTGCTGTGATAACGTTACACGTACGTATTGTTTGTTACGATGACATAATATTACAAATGGTAAATTAACCAAAATTATTGTTCAATCTTATTTGTGAAAGGTAATCCCACACAATCTTCTTCTACGCCTCCATCCTCCTTCTTCTCTATCCTTTCCTGCCTTCTTCTTCTCTATCCTTTACCTTCTTCTTGTACGTTTCTCTTAATTTTTCTTCATCCTCTGTATCTTCTGATGAGCTCCTTCTTCCTCAGCTACATCTTTTATTTTGCCTAAAACATCTATTTTGAAATTATTTCTTTGAAATATATACATTTTAAAAATAAATCATCTTCAGCTTCTTCCCACCCACTGCATGTAAACGCCTGATGCTTTGAATGTTTGAAGTGACTATACAGAAACACTTTTAGATTAAACCAGAAGAATTTCTGTCAACTGACTTTTTAGAGGCTTCTGGGAAATTAAAGCACTGCAAGCTCAAATACCAATGGTTTAAAATGTTTTAATGTGATGCATTCTGTCATCCAAACACAGCTGAAGTTGGGTTTAGATGAAGGTTAATATATACCGTTCATATTGCCACTGTGTCAACTTCAATAATCATCTGCCGCAACCAAAGAAGTAGGGAAAAACACAAAATAGCCAGATGTACATGTATTAATTACACATAATTTCAACCTGGCAACAAAACTTGTTCACACAAAGTAAATTTGACAGCTCTGTCAACTTTGTGTTAACGAGTTCTCACTGTATGCAAAAATCATTTTCAATTCAACGTCTTCATTTCTGTAGGTCATTTTTACACTTGAAACACAGAAGAATCTGTCAACTTCAGATCAGTGTGTTAATGTGTTTTGTGTGTAGTGTGGATTTTATTTGCCATCTTTGATGTTGTGTGGGCCGCTGAAGAGGAGGTACTGCTGGCCCACCACCACCAGATGGCGCCCTGCTTGAAGTGCGGGCTTCAAGCACGAGAGGGCGTAGGAGCCACTGGGAGTGACAGCTGTCACTTATCATCAGCACCAGCTGTCACTCATCCAACTCATCACAATCACCATAAAGGCCAGACTGCTACTCCACCTCCTCGCCGAGAAATCAGTTACCAGAAGAGGTAATTTCTCTGCTGAACTTAACACTGACTTATAGTCTGAACTTCTTTGCAGCCGTTTTCCTGTGGTGTTGCCTTATTTGTGGGATTGGCGTTTGGTGTGATCAGCGACGGCTTCGCTTCACACCCCAACCAGATAAGTGGTTAGACAGGAGCTGCATGAGTGTGTGATTGGAGGTGGAGGTGCTCCCTCCCAAAGGAACACAGACTGTGTAATTACTGAGTGTGCGAACTCACACTCATCTATACTGTTTCTGTTCTCTGCCAGCAGTACCAGGTCTGACAGCTGGAGACGGTGGCCACCTGGGGATCCAGGACTTGGCGGATCCGGTGTTCTTCAGATCCGTTGGCAAAGGCCGTGTGGGATCCGGCTCGGTTCTGGACGGACGTCTCCTATCCTCAAGCCTGCCCACACGTCACTCAACATATAATTGTCTGTACTACCAAACTGTATTTGTCTGTATTCTGTTGTGCTCTTCACAACATTAAATTGTTACTGTTCGGCTTATCCATTGCCCGTTCATTTTACGCCCCCTGTTGTGGGTCCGTGTTCCTACACTTTCACAACATTTGATGCGGTGGATTGGTTGGCGGCACGGGGTCACATGATAACTCCATTCTCTAGCTTTATTTATATTAAACTCCATGCACTGTGTCGTCTAGCAGTTTAGGTATTTGGCAGGAGTGGATCTGTGCACAAACTGACAGTCAGTGGGGTGTGATTGACAGGATTGTCAAGGAGTAGAGCCAAGCAGCTGGCAAAAATTGTTATATCATGCTTTTTTTTTGTTTGTTTGTGCTTATGTATGTGTTGAGCGTTAGAAATGACATTTTAATGTGTTAGCGGGTGGTGAGGTGCAGAATGTGTCATCAGTACCCTTGAGTGTTGGTGAATATATGCAGCCTTTACACTATCTGAATTATGGATTTGAATGAAGCACTAATTATGTGCATAAATGTTGCTGTTAGTTCAGATGATCTCAGATGTGTTTACCGTTGTTTTGACAGCTTTGTTACATTCAGGGAACATCGCAAAATGAAATGACTAGTGTTCCAAAGCAGCTTCTTTATCAGCAAACACACTGTATGTAGTTCCTGACATGACAAATAGCCCCTCCATAAAGGATATTATGTCATAATTTATTTATTTTTAGATGTCTTTTGTTGTTCAGAAAATATCTCGAAAACACCTGAACATAAATTTAAGCGAAGCTAATATTTTTTAGCATCTCCAGTTTGTTTCTCTGTATTTCTTTTTAGTGTTACAGTAAACTCACGCTACACTTATCAACATTCACACTAGAATATTAACCCATTCATTATGTGCACAAAGCAAATGTAATTTTAGATTACATTTAATTTAAGATTACACACCATGCGGATTGCAGTGATTCATTCGACTGCATGTTAATATTTTTCAACACAAGAAGGGGCTAATCAAGTGGAACGCTTTCAAAACTATTGGTGATGTTATAGGCCTCATTTTGCACAGCTTGTGATGTCAACTTTATATGGGCAACGTCCGTGCACCAGTGTAGCAGCTTGTACTCTCTCTGCTTATGTTTTGCTCATTGAAAGTCAAGTCAAGTCTGAGAGCATGCACTGGTGCTGCGCTTAGCCGCATCCACAACACCACAGAACCACCCTGGGTCCTGGGTGGTAACTACTCAGGTAGACAACCGGTCCCTTCCCACATCGCTTAAATAAACATCTATCTGCTGCAGCCAGGTGAAACATGGACATCCCCAGTGCTTAATTTGTAAAGTGGGAGGTCCCGGAGCCCAGAGGATGGGTGGCTCTGGTGCAGAAAAATAAAAAGATGGGGGGGGGGGGCTTGCGAACAACGCTGTGCGCCACACCGAAAATAAACTGGGCATGTATTGTAGGCCTACTAGTCACACCAAATCCGGATAGAGTACAAATTCCTCAGTGGTCCCTCGTTTATCACGGGAGTTACGTTCTTCGCGTTCACACCGGGCGCGACGTGAGCGACTGCAGCCACAGGTTGCCATGTAATCCCTATGTAAGGATGCGTTTTGGCGCCAAACCGCGCAGCGCGACGCGAGTGAAGCGATTTTGAGCATTTTGCGCGTTTGTGGCGCGATATTGCGTCGCGTCACGTCGTGTTGCCCTCCTCCCCAAGTTAAAAAATCTGAACTTTTTCATCTCTTCGTGCCGCGATGACCAATCAGGGACTGAATATGTAGTGACGTGGAGATGTCTGGAGTTTGACTGAAGATGTGAACATGTTCTGTCTCTGGTAGCAGCCTGTGAGCAGGACTTATGTCTCTTTTGTCCTTTATTTCACAATTATGACAGAGTTTTTGGAGCGAGCAGCAGCCCCACAGCAGGGGGAGCGGAGTTTCTTTTTTTTTTTTTTTTTACGTGTGCGCGCGAGGGAATCATCCATGGAGATTATTTTACTTATTAACTACACAGATGTATAATAAAGCAAATGGTGACTGGTTTCTAAAGACAATTATGACAGTTTTTGGAGCGAGCAGCAGCCCCACAGCAGGGGGAGCGGAGTTTCTTTTTCTTTTTTTTTTTTACGTGTGCGCGCGAGGGAATCATCCATGGAGATTATTTTACTTATTAACTACACAGATGTATAATAAAGCAAATGGTGACTGGTTTCTAAAGACAATTATGACAGTTTTTGGAGCGAGCAGCAGCCCCACAGCAGGGGGAGCGGAGTTTCTTTTTCTTTGTTTTTTTACGTGCGCGCGCGAGGGAATCATCCATGGAGATTATTTTACTTATTAACTACACAGATGTATAATAAAGCAAATGGTGTCTGGTTTCTAAAGACAATTATGACAGAGTTTTTTTTTTGGGAAAGAGCGAGGAGCAGCCCCACACCAAGCCGCGGAGTTTCGTTGTTTTTTTCTTTTTTTATTTTTATGTGCATGCAAGAGCGAATTGTCTGTGTGGAGAATATTTTATTAATTAACTACACAGATGTATAATAAAACAAATGGTGACTGGTTTCTAAACACAATTATGACAGAGTTTTTTGGTGGAAGAGCGAGCTGCAGCAAGCAACGGAGTTTCTTTTTTTTTAATTGTTTACATGTGCGCGCGTGAACGGGACAGTTGGTCCTCAAACTGGGTCCCGCAGAGGTGGAAGGACCACTGAAACTAGCTGTCATCCAGACGCAGCTCCTGCAGCAAATAATGATACTCTCTGTATTGGGAGCTTTCACAACAACTTGCTCCGTGTGATCAAGGTCCGTCATGTTAACTTGACTGACAACCGGAGCTGGCGAGCGGAATGGAAGCTCCTCCTATTTGATGACACACCGGGGTGAATTTTCGCAGCGAAAGTCCACCCAAGCAGAGTGACACACCGGATGCGCGTCCGTCGCCACTCGACCCCCGCGAATTTGTAGCATCTGATCGCGCCCGGTGTGAACGCGGTGGAAATCTGCGAAGTAGCGCTATTTTTACACTTATTATAAATGTTTTAAGGCTGTAAAACCTCTCACTACACACTTTTCTCAAACAGGCATTAACATTTTCTCACTTTTCTCTCTTGTGTAAACACTCTCTTTTTTCTTCTGTGCGAGAAGATTATAAACAGACACACGCAGAACACAATGCGCATGCTCTCCCTTCACTCACTGCCTCCGGGGATACGGATGCGGGACCTGCAAAGAATCCAAGTCCTCTCTCGGTGGCCACGGAGCTCTGCGGCTACGGTCAGCATCCGGATCAAAACAGCGAGCGTAGCCTCTGGACCTGTTGCCAGATTTGGCGCAATTCCACACAGCAGACAGGAGGGCGGCGGTGTGATTGGCAGTGACAGCAATCGCGGTGATTTTTTTTTTATATTTTGTTAGTCAAGAGAGGTGGCGGATCACGGATCCAGTATAAATAGCTGGCGGAGCCAACGTCAGAGGTTCCGGAGCGCGCTCCGGCATGCTCCCCCTCAAATTAAGCCCTGGACATCCCCTTGGTCTTCTCCAGCCACTGGGGTTCTCAACACTCAGGTCCTGTGTGCTGGCTCATGCACAGAAAAACGGGTTGTGTCATGTTGATGGTACCATAAGTGTGAAGTGTACTGTGTTTGATGACGTCCGCCATTGTCTCTGTGTTGTCGAGTGTAAAAATCAAAGCACTTGTAGAGGCAGAGTGCAGAAAAGACAAAAGCTGTGGCTCGGTCTTAGTTCTACCAGCTTGCTGGAATGTGAAACAAACAAGAAATGAGTGCATGTGTGTGAGGCTTTATAAATGCTGAGGCTCAGAGCAACTGAAATATGAAAAATGGTCAGATGCAGGATTTCAAAGGAGGGGACAGAGCAGAGGAATTTACCCCCTTCAACAAAAAAGTGCCGCGATAGTGGTCATACAACTCTCACCAGAGTGGTGGAAGCCCATGAAGGTGACACGGATCATCCCATGCTGAACTCATAAATGTCATTATACTGGTCATAGGCTGCTCACAGTCCACATAGCTGTGAAGTTTTACTGTGGTGAATTTCACCAGTGGTGAAGTTTCACCTGGCCCTGGCGCCTCCACGGCAGCTGCTAACGTTTGCCTGAGTGGCCATGTCCTGATTCCCCGCTCCACTACTGCGCATCATTTATGATTTATACTTTGATGGAATGGAAATGTTTCCTATGAACAAAAAGAAATTCATAATCACATATATTGCTTTATTGCAATATATGTGCAGTCAATAGCTTTCATCACATTAGGGTAACTGGCTCTTGCTGAAAATTGCACTTTAATGTTGGAATGTGATGTACCTGGATGACATTTGGATGATTGCATTCCACACAGCTGGCATGGTTCAGCTCAAGACTGGCTGTTACACTCCTCACCGATCAGCCAGCTCCTGCTGGAACTTACCCTGTTGCCAGGAACCCCAGCGTGGTCAGCACCTGTGTGGACACAGACAACCCCTGGCTCATCACCATATTGCGCTCTGGGCTGGCTGCAGTTCTTCATGTAATTCCAGTAACACTGGCCTTAGTAAACAAAATTGGCTTATGAGCCATTTATCGTCATTTGCAGGTAAATCCTTGCATTCCGTAAATACACGCTCATGTTGGATAGCACCATTTGCAAGGTCCTCTAACAACACTAACACAGCCACTTTGCACATGTTTTATATCCACCCTTACAACTGCAAACACATGGGTGTGTTATTTGTTCATAAGTGTGTCTGGTGTGCACATCACTCTGATGACTTTATTTTTTCACACTATTAACAGTTCCCAGCATCACTTCTATGTGTCAGCAGTGGACCAATAGCTGTAAAAATGTATGTATGCCAGCCAGGATTTTTGCATGATGTACTGCACATTTACACTTTTGATACATCTGAACGTTAACGTGGAGAAAGGCGTACGCCATGATTTTGTGCGTATGCAGCCTTTGTACATGAGGCCCCAGGACCCTAAAGACTTCGACCTTCATTCGCCTGCAAATATCGACATTGTCAAACTGCTCATGACAGTCAATGAGAATTCATTGGGTAAAGCCATACTACAGCAGTTCCTTACTTGATGCACAAAACAGATCTTTGCCATGTCACTCACTCAACCGCTTACTCCAATTAAGGGGGGGGGGGGAGCTGCTGGGGCCTATCCCAGCAGTCATAGGGCATGATGCAGGGTACACCCTGGACAGGATGCCAGTCTGTCACAGGGCCACATACAGACAAATAAACACAGTCACACCCGCACGCACACCCACAGACAATTTAAACTTTACAATTCACTTAACCTGCATGTTTTTGGATGTGGGAGGAAGCCGGATCGAATCAATCCCATAACCTTCTTGCTGTGAGGCAACAGTGCAAACCACAAAGCCACCATGCTGCCCTTTGCCATGCCAGTTTATTGAAAATATTGTTAATGTCAAAATGATGTGTGTAGCATGTTACTATAATATAAATATGGTAAGCTGAAAGCAAAGAAGGAGAAATGTTGCAGTATGCCACAAGAGGTCTGAAATGGTAAGTATTTCTGCAGACCAATGCACTGTGTAGAGAACACATTTTTTACATATCATTTTGGGAGCTAAAATCAATTCATTCCATAAGAAATGAAAAAGGTATGGCATGGTATGACACATCTGCTGAGAAAGAATAGATGATCCGCATAAAGGTGAGTGGCTGTGTATGAGATTCGTGAGGGGAGCCACTCATGACACCTGGAGTTACAAACCTCAGTTGCTTCATAGATAAGTGGAACAAATAAAGACATTATAAACAACACGAAAAATTTTGGCATAGAATACAAAACAAACAAACAAACAAAAAACCCAACAACAAAAAAAACCCATTCAAATAAAGTGGCTTAAAACCTGTCAGGACTCGTGGTGGGCTGGAACCGGAAGCAGTAGGAGACCAATGCAGACTCACAGGTATGGTTGGTTTAGATCAATAAAAGGTTTTATCTTGAAACCAGGCATTGGGTTCAGTACACAGGTAGTCAGACATGGAAGTAGAGGTATCAGACATGATACAGGCTGGGACGTGGTCCATACACCAGGCAGGGTTCATTTACACGGCATCGAGGTATAAAGCAGGCAAAACAAAGGCAGAGTCAAAATACAGGCAGTGTTCAGGATATGGTAAGGCAGAGGTCGGAGCACAAAAGCAAGATCAAAACACACAAGCGCAAGCTGGACAAAAACAAGGGGCAAGAAATTGAACAAAGTCAACAATCAGGCAGTGAGCTGTGGACTGTGAGGGTTTTAATGAGGAGCAAACTAATCAGGTTGATGTGAAGCAGGTGTGTGGAAGGTTCTGGAAAGAGGTGTGGTTAAGTGAACAAAGAAGAGGGAAGAAAGGCAAGAGAGTGTGGGAGGGTAAAACAAAGAAGTGCAAAGCAAGAGAGGTGAGTGACAGAAAAACTAACTATGAGAAACATGACATGTTCAAATAATTAATGTGAGCAAAACAAAAGGGGCAAACCTAAGAGCTAACGTGACAAATCAAAAAGGGGAAACCAAGAAAACTAATGAATAAAACTAAAACTAGAATGGAACTGTTATTGACTGGTACAGAACAGTGAATACAATAAAAATGGCAAAACAAACTACTGGTTAAACTGCAAATAAACAAAACCCGGTGAATACAGAATAATGCAATTAATAAAATAAGATAACTGATAAACAGAAAATGCAATGACTAACAAATGGAACATAATCTGATGAGCAACACTGAACATAAATAATAACAAAAACTTGTGACCAAGCATTATACAGTAAATGTGATAAACAGAATTAAACTAACAAATTAAAGTAACTTAAAGGACCCAGAGTGAAGGAGTACAATAACCAGCTACAAAATAGATGTTAACCAAAGAATGAACCAGTGACGAAAGTGCAAAATAAAGAAAAGCAATAAATAGAACCAATAAATAGAACCAAACTGAGATTTACATGAGAAAATACAAACATATGAAAACTAAAACCAGAAAACCATAGAGGACATAAAGTCGAAACCTGGACCTAAACCCTGAGCCAGGGTCAAGCATGACAAAACCAGCCCAATCTTTTTTTTTTTTTTACATCCACCAGGGATGTAATAAAATCACCTGCATGTATTTATTTATTTGTCTATCTGTTAGCAGGATTACGTCAAAGGTACTGCATGGAAGTTGATGAAATTTTCGCCACAGAGGATATTAGAGCATGGAAGAGGTGATCGGGATATGGATTCTGGATCAAGATTTCACTTTATATAAACTTTCAGGGATTATGTCAAAACAGCTTCATGATTCTCACTAATTTGCATCACAGATAGATATTTAGGCATGAAAGACTCCGGCTCTGGATTGGCGGGTGTCAGAAATCTCAGATTGCACTTGTTTATTCGTGCTTCTGTCACAAAATGAGTCCGATTTTAGTGACATGGTTTTAAAAAAAAAATGTTTTTTTCTAATCCTACCCCTTCCCCTAACCTTAACCTAACCCTCTCCCTTCTTCTAACCCTAACCTTAACCATAACCCCCACAGACCCCAACGCATGACACCACATTTCATGCTCCCCTCACAAAATTAATTTGTGCTTCCGGTATCACAAACAATAGATTCATTTACTTTTTGTGATGCCATCATGAAATGGCATGAGACTGGGTTGCTTAAAACACATTTTCCATGAATGTGGCCTAGAATTCGTAGTCTCCAGAATACCTCTCTTAAGTGATACCTCAGTTTAGCAGCATTTATTTGTACACATGTTGCAACACATAATTATGCAGATTCCTGATAACCTTTGCTAAACAGCAATGTGTTCTGTAATGATGATGTTGACACAATAACCTTTGCTGATATGCAGGCCAGATGGCCAGCCAAGTTGCCCTTTCAGAACCCTGCTATGCTCAGTGAGGGATGGCGACAGCCTGTGCGTGCATGTGTGTGCAAGTGCCTTTGTATGTGTGCACATGAGTGCAGCTAAAATAACATTATGTTCCATCATTATTTCAGATTGGCATACGTAGGCTTCCATTAGGATGCAGCGGAGTGATCGTTGCAGTCATGAATTTGGCTAAATGAGACATTATTTACAGGAAAAGAAGCAGGGGTAGAAATTCTTGGTATCTGTTGGGGTTCTGTTAGAAATATCAGGAAAACTCATTGGATTTTTGTCAGATTGATGCAAGTTCACCTCTATGGGGTGGCTGGCTACGGGCATTACCCCCACAATTTGTTATACGCCTGAGTTTACATATTGATTTAATAAGGCTCATAGGCTTGCCTGCAAACAAGAATCAATCATCAGGCTTCCAGCGATTGAGGCTGTGGTCAGCAGAGAACAATTTGACTGTCTCTCTCTCCCTTCACACACACACACACCTCTCCATCCATCCAGCCATCCATCCATCCATCCATCTATCTATCCATCCATCTAGACATGCTGCACTCAGTCCATACTAAACATCTCATTCTGATATTTCCCACACAGACCTCTCACTTGGTTAATAATACTTTATTATTATATGGCTACGACGGTACGCACACTCTGATTGGCTGATTTCCAGTCTGATATTTTTTGATATCAGACCGCTACCATGACAATCAGTCCGGATTGTGTGTCAGATTTGTGACTTTGTTTACAATGTTCACAGCATGAAATAAAACAAAACAAAAAGTGAATAACGAAAATGGAGGAATTACCAGCAAACGAGCTCGAAGTGTAAGTGCAAAATGAATTCCAGCAAGATGAAAACACAGCTCCGAACAGTCAAGAACAAATTGAGAACTTCATTACAAACCAGAAAGCTAAAAACACGATTAGAAAAACCAATTCGGACAAGAACATACTTCATACATATTGAAACAGCATCAGAAGAAACACACAGATTGAAAGCTTACCGGCTAATGACCTTGAACATCTGTTAAGTTAGTTCTTCATGGAGGTGAAGAAAGCGAGCGGGTCTGACTACAAGCCCAATGCTGTCAGCAGCTTTCATATTAGAGTGATATTGGACGTTGATGTGTTTTTTTATATAATAAATGAAATATTAACCTCGGACCTAAAGAGCTCAAATTTTAATGTTTATACAAATTTGGAGGTACTGAAAAAGGCTTCAAAAAGCTTCATTGGCCGGTGACCTCCAACATTCACTGGATTGGTTCACAACTGAGTATGAAGCGGCTGGGATGAGGATCAGCACCTCTAAATCTGAGGCCATGTGTTATGTGTCGACGCGGGTTGAGGAGCGGACCTGCGTCTGACGGAACCCAGCGCTAAAACAACCAGAAAGCGGTTCCAATAACAAAACAATTTATTTTCCCCCTTTGGTGCATGACAAAGTGTACAAACAAAAACTGCGTCGGTCTGGAGGAGTGAAGGACGGCACGCACTCCAGCGCCCAAAAGGATCGAAGCCCGGTGCTTCTGGACCCACGTTCACCGCCAAACACCCCCCAGGTGGACACGACAAACCGACTCTGCGAAGGATAGAAAAGGTGAGGTAAGTCAGCAGCTACAACTAATATCCTTCAAAAGGCACACACTATCAGCAACACATTCAGGTCTGAATTTAAGCTTTATGTAAATGAGCAGCTTCTCACAACAGGTGGAGGATCATCAGTCCGCATGCCATGGCAGTGAAAAGCGAGCTGCACAATTCTCATCAAAGTTCAAATATACTGCGTAACAAAATACCAAGTTACTGTTAACAATTATTCAGATAATCAATCAGCTCTGATGTGTGCTGACAGCATGTGTCCCTCACCCGTCCTCCTTCACAGGCACGATGTGTCAAACACAGGCGCGGTCCTCAGCGTCTCACAAACGAACATCACAAGGTCGAGTTCCTGGCAATTCTGCTTGAATCACACATGACTTAAATGCAGAACGCCATCTCATTATCTGCCTCAGCTGAAAGTCTTTAAGGTTGCACGTGAGCACCATCCACAGGTGCTGCACATCATGTTGATGAGGTGAAGGACTCTTCTGCCAGCACTTCTCCACAGACAATAAATCAGTTTGCATACCACCTGGGAGCAAAGAAAAGAAAAGAAGACACCAAAATGTCCAGCCAAACCCCCCCCCAACACACAACACCATGGTTGTCAGCAGGAAACTGATGGATTGCCTACTCCGGGTTGGGAATACGGTCTTGTCCCAAGTGAAGGAGTTCAAGTACCTCGGGGTCTTGTTCACGAGTGAGGGGACGATGGAGCGTGAGATTGGCCGGAGAATCGGCGCAGCAGGGGCGGTTTTGCATTCGCTCTACTGTACTCTTGTGACGAAAAGGGAGCTGACCCAAAAGGTGAAGCTCTCGAACTACTGGTCAATCTTCATTCCTACTCTCACCTATGGTCAATGAGTGTTGGGGTCATGACCCGAAAGAACTAGACCCCAGGGAAGACCCAGGACTAGGTGGAGAGATTATATCTCCACACTGGCCTGGGAATGCCTTGGGATCCCCTAGTCAGAGGTGGTCAATGTGGCCTGCGAAAGGGAAGTCTGGGGTCCCCTGCTGGAGATGTTGCCCCCACGACCCGAACCTGGAAAAGCGGTTGAAGATGAGTGATGATGATGAGTGAAAAAGGCTTAGCAAGTGAAGAACAGATCAAGATATACATAAATAATTAAATGAACAAATTAAATTAAACAGTAGCTTCCTTTCAACATAGAGTCTATTCACAGTAAAAGTATATAACATAATAAAAACCTGAAAAAAACTAGGGAAGTTTTTTCACTCAGAATTTCCAAGTAAAGTTTACAAGGAGAATTCTTAAGTAAATTTTACTTGCATATATTACTTTTTCTAAATGACTAACTCAAGTAACATTTACTAGCAATCATCAATGCAATATTTTCATTGAATTTTACTCTCTCTTTATTCATCAAAAGTAAAACTTTTCAGTTGTTCCCCTTGCGTTCACAGCACATCCAATTTGGATCTGCATGTTGACTTGGCACAAATTCTACACTGGATGCCCTTCCTGATGCACCTCCACATTACATGGAGAAATGTGGCAGGTGTGGGGTTTGAACCGGTAACCTTCCACACTGAAGCTAAGCACACTAACCACTTGGCTTCACCTCTGCCTATTATGGATTATTAAAAAAAACAAAAAAACTTAAATTTGTCAAACAGTGAGAAGAAATTTGATAAAAGAAATTCTGTTTAGAAAAAAGTGTCAGGCGTGGCACAAACAGAGCAGGACACAAATGCAAAACTCTCACAGGCAGACTGGTGTAAGAAAAAGGTTTAATTAAACAAGCAGGGATTTGGTACACGGGAGGTCCAGCAGCGAAGCAAAGGTACAGACAGACGTGAGGCTGAGGCTTGGTCCAAAAAACAGGCTGAGGTCAAAAAGCATGGCGTGGAGGTGTTCAGAGGCAAAGACAAGTTCAAGGTCAAGGAAAAGCAAGGTCAAACACTGGCAGGCAAAACAAGACGAGGACCGGCTGGAAAGTGAATAACATTCAACAATCAGGCAGTGAGCTGTGAGACTGTGAGGGCTTAAATAACTGGTGGTGTAATTAGTGGAACAAGATGCAGGTGTCAGTGAAAGTTCTGGAAGGGGGCGTGACTAGTGAACAAAGATTAAGCATGGGCAAGATAATGGGGAAGGGAGTGCACAAAGTGGAGTGATGTCAGATACAAAGATGCGTGAGCAGGTGCAAGAGCAGGAGTGAATGAAAATGCAAAACAGATAGAATCAAAGTGTGGGAGACAAAGAAAAGAGGCGGGTGCAGGAAGTGGAGTGAACACAAATAAATGAGGACGACGTGAGAACAGAGCAAAAACAGAATATGATACAAGGGTACCAGGACAGACCAAGAATCATAGGAACTAAAAGCAAACCAAGATATAGTAAGTACAAAAGAAAAAACTATGAGAACTGATCAGAAAGTCAATACTGAAGCAAAACTAAACAGGAACTGACTAATTAACAGAAAGCAAAAACCCAATATAAAAATACAAGAGAAAACAAAAGAAATGAGAACAACAGATAAACAAAACTGGTGACTACAGAATAGTGCAATAAATAAAAAGAACTAACTGATGAGCAATAAGTGACAAACAGAACATAATCAGAAGAAACATTTGAAGATAAATAATAATAGAATAACATGCTGTTGTCGTGCGGTATGCATTTTCAGAGGCCCGACGTTCACGCCCAGTCGCCCAAAATGAGAGATATTCTGTCATATATCTGTCATTGCGGGCGACTGGGCGTGAACGGAGGGACTCAGAAAATGCATACCGCACGACAACAGCATGTTATTTGCATTATTATCACTTTTTACTGAGACACACAATGCGTAACGCATACATAAAAAGATGGCTCACTTAACTTTTGATGTGTCGGCTGGCGCGTGCGCTGCTCTGCAAATTCAGCAGGGTGTCCTCATCAAGCTGGCTGCTTTAGCTGCTGTTCATTGTCATACTATCCATGAGAAAAGCATCTGGAATATCCATATTGGGACCAAAACACACTTCTCGCCTTTTCATCTTTTCCTCTGCGGACAGTTTTTTTTCCCCTCTGCGGACAGTTCTTGGGCTGCGCGCTATGACATCATTTGTTTATGCACAGCGGGCGGATATAGCCAGGTAGCGTCGATGTAAATCTACGATACCGGCCTAGCAGTGCCCCGGTAAAGTGATAATAATAACCAATACCTGTGACTAAAGCATAATACAAAAATATGATAAACAGAATTAAGCTAAGAATACAAGATGCTCAAAAGAAAACCGAACCGGTGACCAAAGCATAATACAAGAAATGAAATAAACAGAATCAAACTAAGACTGGAGTGACTAAGTGACCCAGAGTGAACAAATACAAGGTTAACAGAAACAAAACTAATGATAACATATGAGAAATCATGGATAAAACACAGAAGGCACAGAATACAAATGGGATACAGATCCATACTAATGACAGATGGCCCTAAAGGGTGCAAGATGCATCGATGTTTTTTTTTACAATGAACACATTCATGAACTAATGATCCAAAATCTGCTGTGGTGACCCCTGAGTGAAAACAAGGAAGGAGCCAAAGGGACTTATATACTCAGCACAGTGGGGGTGGCAAATTGGTTAGTGCAATTAGGTGCATCAGGAAGGGCATCCAGTGTAGAATTTGTGCCAAATCAACATGCAGATCCAAATTGGATCTGCTGTGGCAACCTTGAGTGAAAACAAGGGGAACAGCTGAAAAGTTTTACTCTTTATAAATATAGAGTAAAATTCAATGAAAATATTGAATTTATGATTGCTACTAAATGTTACTTGAGTTATTCTTTTAGAAGAACTAATATATGCAAGTAAAATTTACTTAAGAATTCCCCTTTCTGAGTGAAAAAAACTTTCCTAAGTTTTTTTCAAGTAAATATTCCTCCAAATTTTTTTCAGTGTGTCCAGGGTGTACCTGGCCTCACGTCCTATGACTGCTGGGATAAGCACCAGTAGAGTCTCTTTATTCAGAGAGTAGTGACATGATGAGCTGAAAAAAAAAAAAAAGGTCACATGACTCATGACGCCATCTTGGGGACAAAATAGCATTCGCTTTTAACCTATCTGCATGTAAATCCAGCTGTTTTATTTATTTATTCAGTGAAAATGCTGGGTTGCTGTGTATTTGGATGCACAAATAGACACAACAAGGGTTCAAGGTGTACAGATTCTCTTTAGATCCGAGCAGAAGAAAAAAATGGTAAAATAAAGTCAGCCGTGAGGGATGGAAGCCGACATCATCGACAACATTTTGAGAGGTAAATTTATTGTTCAGTCCTATGTACAGTAAAACTCACCTAAACTGTCATCGTATAAACCAGATATTCGCAGTCACTGGACTAAAAAGTCCCAGTGTTTTTGTATTGTTTTCCATGTAATAAACGTCATATGTAACTAATTTTGTACAGCGGATTTTTCGCTGACATTGGATAAAATGTCCCGTCTGATCGCAATGTATTTCCATTAAAAACTCCTTGCATTTGGGACTGGAGTCATTTCTGTGATTAAAAAAACAGACGTTTATTTTTTTCAAATTGTGCTCAGACTAGGACCTGCAGCCTGATGTGCACCTGTTAAATCAGACACCACAAAAGGCTGTGATTAGACACTTTTTGGCTTTTGCTCTTTCCTCTCATATTTTAACAGTTTTTGCAATGCGCATGCTGATTACATTTCGGGATCACATACATTTGGCAGAAAAGTTTACAAATTTACAACACGGAATCAGAAAAAGAGGAAATTGTACAGCTTACCTTTGAATTGGAGGTGATGACTGTAGAAAGAAAAGCTTGTTGAGGGTCAAATTAATCCATAAGAAAGCATAATCCAGTGATGGAGAACTTTAAAACTGTCACGCACATCATGACACAGAGTTACAGAGTTGCAGAAGCATAAATCAGGCTTTTAATTAATTAAATAAATCATCATGAATTGTAAATTCATGTAAATTTGATAGTTCAACTATTTTTATATTTATTTTGATAGTACCTGTACCTTGATGTGTTGATGTATGTGGTTAACTGATTAAATAATTAAATAATAAAAAAAAAGCAAACACTGAAAATATAAAAAGGTTCATTTCGTAGTTCAGCACAACTGGCCCTAAAATGGCACCATGTTCTCAGTTGATGCTACTCTCTGAATAAAGGAACTCTAGGGTCCAGCCCCCCCGTGACACTTAAATGGAATTGGAGTAAACAGGTATAGAAAATGGATGGTTGCTGTCTTTGCATGATGTGTCAATATTTGCTTATTGGGTATATAGTTTATAAGGAACAAACATATGATTATAGGGTTTCAAAACATCTTCGATCATTAAACTTGATTCAAAAAAGGAAACAAAAAAAGGTTAGCTGACTTAAAGTTAGCATAGCTAAGTTTAGTGGATGCTAATAATACAATAACATGCTTTTGGAGGGCGGTATGCATTTTCAGAGGCCTGATGTTCACGTCCAGTCTCCCAAAATTACAGCTATTTGCCCGAGTTAGACGAGGGCGAATATCTGTCATTGTGGGCGACGGCATGGACGGAGGGACTCTGAAAATGCATACTGCCCTCCAAAAGCATGTTATTGTATTATTATCACTTACTGAGCTACACAACACGTAACACGTACATAAAAAGTTGGCTCACTTTAACTTTTTTTGTGTCGGCTGGCGTCCTCATCAAGCTGGCTGCTTTGGCTACTGTTCATTGCCATACTATCCATGAGAAAATCATCCGGAATATCCATATTGGGACCAACACACACACTTCTTGCCTTTTTATCTTTTCCTCTGCGGACAGTTATTGGACTGTGCACGCTATGACGTCATTTGTTTACGCACATCGGGCGGGTATAGCCAGGTAGTGCCGACGTAAATCTATGCTACCAGCCTAGCAACGCCTCGGTAAAGTGATAATAATAGTCCATTCATAGTTGCCAAAGTTAGCTGAAAAGATAATCTGTTAATAAAAAACTTTGCTGATTAGCTGATCTGTTTCCACCAATGACGGAAGTTCTTTCACTTCAAAAAAAAAAAAAAAAAATGAAGAAGAAGTGGATGAATGCAAATGTATTTATAGCAGTGAGTAAGATGCAGCCCAGAGACATCGGAGCCTGCAGGGCTGCACTCCTCTGTGATCCATTTCTCATTACTGTCTCATACCTGACTCCTTTCAGATGGCCTCCAAATCCTCCTGATGGAACATTCATAATTGATTCTGATTTGACTCCCTTGTTACCAACAAGTGACTCTGTACTGCCACGTGCACATTCAGCTCCAGAGGGCAGCTCCTTTGGTATGGCGGTTTAAGCTTCTCTTTTACACTCATCTCTCTCTCTCTCTCGCTACACTATCGGCACCTGTCTTCTGCTTTATTCTTCTTTTCTGCACCTCACACAAAACAGACGCAGCAGGCTGGTCTGTTTTGCAGATGGAGGCAAAACCGTAATGATATCAAAACTGCCTGGGTGACATTTACAATGGCACAGCATTTGCACTCTATCACAAAAAAAGGAGACGTAAAAAAAAAAACAGCAGCCACCACCGAAGAAAACAATAGTCTGTACACAGTACGCATTGCATCAAATGTTTTTCGGCGTAATTCCGCCTCTCTCTGAGAGTGACGATTAAGGCACAACATCTCCTCCGGAGCCGTATCGCTTGAAAATAAATTGTTATCATTCCTTTAGCAGGTGAAGGGGCCAGGGACTGGTGCACTCAACACTGAAAACACTATACCTATGTGATGAGATAACAAGCTTCGCGGCCCTGACCTTGTCTAATGGCACCTCTGTCAAATTTACCAAATGTTGTTTGCAGCAATTGGTGCTGTTGCGAAGAGATGAATAGATCGACAACAGAGCAATCAGATCCAGCAGGGTTTGTTCTAGCAGCGGGTTAACCCTTACAAAACCTCGTCTTAATGCACAAGGAGGATTTCATCTCTCTTCTTTTTTTCTTTAGGACAAGGGCACCGCTTAATGCTTTATGGTCAGGTTAGATACTGAATGTTTAAACAACAGGTTGCACCCTCTTGTGCCGCCTTCCTTCATCTTCCTTCCTTCACCAGCCTTGCTTTTGTTAAATGCATGAACGCCTGAATGCGAATGAAGTCTGTGGGCAACATTTTCATCTCTATCTCTGATGTCCCCCCCCCACCTCCTCATCTATCAGGAAGCAAGTGCGCTGGGGTGAACTTGGTGAGGGAGGTGTAGTGGTGGGTGATGGTGGGGGTGTTGAAGTGCCGGAGCCCATCAAAATTCTGCAGGACCCTACCTTCATGGACTGTCCTCCGCGGACCGCAGCCTGGAAATGGCTCCTGAGCTTGTCAGCCATGGTAATACAGGGCCAGACACCATGGGAATAAATACCTGGGTGACAAATAAATGCGTTGTAAAAGGGACATTAATCGCCAGCTTTGTGAGACGTGTGTCCTTATGACAAAAGAGGGAGACATTTGTCAGTCTGCTCTACAGATGGCCCCACAGAGTCTTTGATGAATCGCCTCTACCTTGCTGGTCACAAATGCAGCCGCATCGAATCTGCTCAATCAGCAGCCCGTGTGGCACTCAACAGGGGTCGGTGTGAAAAATAAAAACTAAAATGCACAGACACACACGCGCTCACACACACTCTTCCCTTAATGGCCTTCAAACCTTTATTATTTAATGGCCTTCAAACCTTTATTATTTATATCCAGGTCCTTGATAAGTATTTTGGCTCAAATAATTAAGCCTTAAGTGGCTGTCTGTTGGTTTATTGTTGCACACTGGAGTATAAATATTTGATATTTCATCAAACCAATTGTATGAAGCCCGGCAGATGTCAAGGAAAGAGAAACCCAAACTCATCTGAAAGGATTAGTGGTGTGCGAAAATGCAATTTCAAATGGTTTAATTTGTGATTTTCTGTATGTGAATTAACAGTTTGACATAATTATGTTCATAGACTAGTTTATCAATCCTTGTGTCCTCACCTCTCACTATGGATCTTCATTCTGAATAAAGATATGCAGATATATTTCAGGTTTTGGATGTGATGCATAGCATCATGAGAGCTTTGTGATATACAGTAAAGAGGTCTGTTTTTTTTAACCAACCTTTTACAGCTAAAAGGTCAGAAGAAAATAGGCTCCAGTATGTCAAAATCAGTATATTCACTCACAATTAAGACACAAAATTTGTGGGGTTCCACAAGGTTATGTACTGGTTTATTTATATTGTGTGTGATTAATAAATGTAAATGCCAGATTTGTTTAATTTTTACATTTTTGCTGATGATACGAATGTATTATGTAAGAGTTACTGGGCATAACTAGAAGGGAATTTAAATGTTAAAGCTATAGGGTCTTTGAAATTTCACAAAACTGAGAAAATTTAATTTCTACTGAAATCCAAGCATTATAATGTAGTTATATTTCTCTAAGATGTTGCAAAATTACAGATGATTTTAATGAAGATGACATATTTATCTGGGGGAAATTCCATATTGTCCTTTCCTTCACTGGCGTTATGCAGACTAACTACAGGAGGAAACGCATGTGCACATGCATGAGGTTTTGAGATTACCTCTGACTCATCATAGGTTAACATCCATAAGATTTCTTGTAAATCACTTCCATGTCTACAAAATGTTGGTCATAGCATCTGGTCCCTTGAATTTCTCCCCTTCAGGGGTTGAAATTCTAAGTTGTTTCCAGACAGCATGAATTTGGATCATATTGGCAGTATCATATTATGAATCCCTTATCTAAATGCTAAAGAATAAAATTCCGAGGTCTGTTAGAAAAGT
This sequence comes from Thalassophryne amazonica, assembly GCF_902500255.1. NCBI lineage: Eukaryota > Metazoa > Chordata > Actinopteri > Batrachoidiformes > Batrachoididae > Thalassophryne > Thalassophryne amazonica. The sequence goes on from NC_047103.1 coordinate 56,412,527, forward strand.
ATCGGACCTTTTTATTTTTTGCAAAAACCATATGGATTTGAATCACGTGTGATTGCATCAGCCAAGCTTGAACCTTCGTGCGCATGCGTGAGTTTTTTCACGCCTGTCGGTTGCGTCATTCGCCTGTGAGCAGGCTTTGTATGAGCAGTGGTCCACCCCTCTCATCGGATTTTTATTGCGAATAAATGTCTTAATGATTTGGAGCTTTGCTGCATCAATTTTTTCAAGAAACTGTGAGAGACCTCCAGGTGGACACCATTCGGAAAATTCAGATGGCTTTCAGGGACCATTTTATGGGGATTACACAGAATAAGGAGTGCTCCAGCTGGTTTAAAGACCGCCCACAGCGTCTGAGAGCGCGGCGCACTCCAAGCGCCGATCGACAGGCTCAAACCCCGCTGAAACAACCAGATCATTTCCAACGTGAAGGCTTTCTTGATCCAGGACGTCGTCTGACTTACACAAAAAGGCAGAAGGCGTGGACATTTTTTTGGCACATTCCACTGTTACAGGAGTTCACGGCGTTGCTTTGCACCATGCGGCACCGCCGCGACGCGCGGAATTCCTCCGCTCCTCTTTCCATGACAAAAACTCCTGTAACAGTGGAATGTGCCCTTCATTTCTAAACTGAACGCTGTGTTTTATCCGGGACGTCCTCTGACTAGCACAGAAATTGCGGAAGACGTGGACATCAGCACTTTTTCGGCACATTGAGACAGACATGCAGAGGAATTCCGCACGTCGCGGCGGAGCCGCATGGCGCAAAGCAACGCCGTGATGAAGCCTCACAGGACATGTTGGGGCATGTCCAGCTCATGCACAATTTCTCAGATAGTCACACGACTAAAAAGCCACCGACAGCCGTCTGAAATCCATCTCAAAGCCGTCCTGTGAGACCAACACGGAGGTGGTTTTGTCCCATGCCATGAGCGGCACGGTGGCGCATCCGTCTGCTTCTTTTTCCATGAAAAAAACTCCTGTAACAGTGGAATGTGCTGAAAAAGTGCTGATGTCCACGCCTTATGCCTTTTTTGTGGAAGTCAGACGACGTCCCGGATCAACAAAGCCTTCACATTGGAAATGATCTGGTTGTTTCAGGGGGGTTTCAGCCTGTCGATCGGCACTCAGAGTGCACCGCGCTCTCAGACGCTGTGGGCGATCTTTAAACCGGCTGGAGCACTCCTTAATCTGTGTAATCCCCATAAAATGCTCCCTGAAAGCCATCTGAATTTTCCAAATGGTGTCCACATGGAGGTCTCTCACAGTTTCTGAAAAAAAATTGATGCTGTTGTGTGGGCTGCCCGAAGACGAGGTACTGCTGGCCCAACACCAGAGGGTGCCCTGCCTGATGTCAGGCTTCAGGCACCAGAGGGCGCAGTCGCCTCGCAGGAGCACCAGGAGCACCTGAGCTGACAGCTGTCAGTCATCAACCATCATCACATCATCACCATAAAAGCCTGGGAGAATCATCAGAATCCTGCCGAGTTATCAGCTTACCAGACAGGTAAACCGACTCAGCCGTTCTGTGCCGTACGCACATGTTCTTTGCAGCAGAGCTTTTTGCAGTCGTTAACCTTTTTGAACACTTGCAGCTTGTAGCCGAGTTTGTGGAAGTTGGAGGAGTTGGCGTCTCCACTCCTCACTTCAGACTTTGATTAAGTGATTCATAAGGCTACTCTGAGTTCCTGTGTTTGGAGGTGGAGGTTTTTCCCTCAGGAAGGAACTGCATTCTTGCTGACTGACTGCTGGGTGTACACACACCCACCGTAACCTCTTTGTTTTTCCTGCCAGCAGTACCAGATCTGACAGCTGGGAGCAGTGGCCACCTGGGGACTCGGGATTTGGCAGCTCCGGTGTGTTGCAGGTCTCCGTTGGCAGTGGAACCTTGTGGGTCCTCGCTCTTCTCTGGATAAGGTGTCTCCTATCCTCGGGCCTGCCCACACGTCACCTTCTGGTGGAACTTTTGATTGACAGACTAAAGCAGTATTTGACCTGTAGTGCACATTTGCAATATTAAATTGTATTTATTGGCATCTCTATTATCCATTCATTTACGCCCCCTGTGTGGGTCCGTGTCTTACACTTTCCCCAACAGGATAACTCGGCCACCGTCATGGATTCCGAGGGGCACATACCAATCGTTGAACAGTCAATGGAGATGCAAGGTGCACAGGCTCCAGTAGGAGGCAGGTTGGGAGAGTTGCAGCAAATATTAACCACCCTCACTGCTCGGCTGGATTTGGTGACCGAGCAGAACATACTGCTCAATCGTAGGATGGAGGCTGTCACCGCTCAGGTGGAAGCGCGCGCACAGGGCGTGGCTGCTGCTCCTCTTCCTGCGGACCTGTTGCTGAACAGAGACCCTCCAGTGGTCGTTCAACGAACCCCCCCCCCCCCCCCGGTCCCCTGAAGCATACATTAGCCCCCCGGAGCCATATGGAGGTTGTGTTGAGACGTGCATGGACTTCTTAATGCAGTGCTTGCTCGTCTTTGCACAACGTCCCGTAATGTACGCGTCAGACTCCAGCCGGGTGGCTTATGTCGTTAATTTGCTTTGAGGTGAGGCACGCGCCTGGGCTACGGCGCTTTGGGAACAGAGTTCACAGCTTCTAATGACATACACTGGGTTTGTGAGGGAGTTCAGACAGGTGTTTGATCACCCGAATCGAGGCGAAACTGCTTCAAATGTGCTGCTGTCGATACGACAGTCTGCAGTTGACTTCCATGTCACAGCAGCGAGAGCTGGCTGGAATATGGTAGCGCTCCGCGCCGCCTTTGTAAATGGACTGTCTCCGGTCCTTAAGGAGCACCTGGTGGCTAAGGACGAGCTGCGGGAATTAGATGGGCTTATCGACCTCGTTATACAGTTAGACAACCGAATAGAAGAACGTCGACGGGAGCGAGACGAAGGACATGGCCGGGCACAAGCCGTCTCTCCCCCTTCCGGGTCCGAATCAGCGCCGCCTTCCCCACGCTCCAAAGTCCGCGTGACAACAGCTCCTCCTGCTGACATTACTATGGAAATGAGCAGGGCCAAAATGAGATCAATAAACAGACAAAGGAGGCTGGCCCGCGGAGAGTGTGTTATCTGCGGCTCGAGTGAGCATTTGCAGAAGAATTGCCCCAAGCGGTCAAAGCACCAACACTCGCCTTTAGAGACTGGGCTAAGGGTGGGTCATAACACACACGCGGGGAATGCACGAAAATCTGCACGAGTCCCAGTTATGATCCTCTGTGCGGATTTAACCCTTCATGCGCCAGCACTCATCGACACAGGGTCAGAAGGGAATCTGCTTGATAGCAGATGGGCTAAGGAAGTAGGGCTCCCTCTAGTGGCCCTTCCTTCACCTTTGAAGGTACGGGCACTAGATGGCACCCTTCTTCCATTAATCACACACCAGACACAGCCCTTAACACTGGTTGTGTCTGGGAATCGCAGGGAGGAGATTGTGTTTTTTGTAACACCTTCTGCCTCCAGAATCATTTTGGGTTATCCATGGATGAGTAAGCACAATCCCCGGATCGATTGGCCGACTGGGGTTGTGGCTCAATGGAGCGAAACCTGCCACCGCGAGTGCTTAAGATCCTCGGTCCCACCCGGTGCGATTGCTAAAGAGGAGATCCGTGTTCCCCCCAATCTTATGGCGGTGCCGGCTGAGTACCAGGATCTTGCTGACGTTTTCAGCAAAGATCTGGCACTCATGCTTCCCCCACACCGACCGTATGATTGCGCCATTGATTTGATTCCGGGCGCTGAGTATCCGTCCAGCAGACTGTACAACCTCTTACGCCCTGAGTGCAAATCAATGGAGACTTACATCCGGGACTCTTTAGCTGCCGGGTTATTCCGGAACTCTTCCTCCCCGTTAGGTGCTGGTTTCTTTTTTGTGGGCAAGAAGGATGGCGGACTACATCCATGCATTGATTACAGAGGGCTGAATGAGATTACGGTTCACAATCGATACCTGTTGCCTCTGTTGGATTCAGTGTTCACGCCGCTGCATGGAGCCAAAATGTTCACCAAGTTGGATCTTAGGAATGCGTATCACCTGGTTCGGATCCGGAAGGAAGACGAATGGAAGACGCCATTTAACACCCCGTTAGGTCACTTTGAGTACCTGGTCATGCCGTTCGGCCTCACTAACGCCCCCGCAACGTTCCAAGCTTTGGTAAATGATGTCTTGCGGGACTTCCTGCATCGGTTCATCTTCGTATACCTGGACAATATCCTTATCTTCTCTCCGGATCCTGAGACCCATGTGAAGCATGTACATCAGGTCCTGCAGCGGTTGTTGGAGAACCGGCTGTTTGTGAAGGGCGAGAAGTGCGAGTTCCACCATACTTCTTTGTCCTTCCTGGGGTTCATCATCTCCTACCCTTCCGAAGCTCCCGACGCCCCAGGAGACTGCAGACCTCCTGGTCCACCATGTCGTGCGTCTGCATGGTATCCCCACAAATATCATCTCAGACCGTGGTCCCCAGTTCTCCTCGCACATCTGGAGGAGTTTCTGTAGGGAACTGGGGGCCACCGTGAGCCTCTCTTCCGGGTACCACCCACAGACTAATGGACAAGCAGAGCGGGCTAACCAAGATCTGGAGCAGGCCTTAAGGTGTGTAACCTCCGCGCAACCGACGGCCTGGAGTCAACATCTGGCCTGGATCAAGTATGCCCATAACAGCCAAATATCATCAGCGACCAGCCTCTCCCCATTCGCGGTGTGTTTCGGGTACCAGTGTTATGTGTCTGACGCGGGTTGAGGAGCGGACCTGCATCAGACAGGACGCAGCGCTAAAAATAACCAGAAAGCGGTTCCAAACAGAAACTATTTATTATTCACCTGTGCTTAAAAGTGTAAAAACATAAAAACAACGTCCCTCTGGTGGAGTGATTCGTGGCTCGCTCTCCAGCGCCCGCAAGGATTAAAGCCGGCGCTCCTGGACTTCCTACCACCGCCAAACACCCCCAGGTGGACACGACAAACTGATTCTCTGTGAAGCAAAGAGAAGGTGAGGTAAGTCAACAGATACAACTATATCTTCCAATAAACACACGCTATCAGCAACACACTCAGGTCAGTGTCCTTTTTTTACTTTATGCAAATGAGCAGCTTCTCACAACAAGTGGAGGATCACTTATCCTTCACGCCACAGCAGTGAGAAGCAAACTGCACAATTCTCTTCACAATTCCAGTATACTGTGTAACAAAACACCAAGTTACTATCAACAATTACTTAAACACTTAATTACCTTTAGTGTGTGCTGACAGCATGTGTCCTCACCCCTCCCTGCTTCACGGGCTCGATGTGTCAAAACCCAGGCGCGGTCCTCAGCGTCTCACAAACGAACGTCACAAGGTCGAGTTCCCGGCAGTTCTGCTCAAATCACACATGACTTAAATGCAGAACGCCATCCAATTATCTGCTTCAGCTGCAAGTCGTCCAGGTTGCACGTGAGCACCAATCACAGGTGCTTTCCATGATGTTGATGAGGGTGAAGACTCTTCAGCCAGCACCTTCTTCACAGACAAATCAGCCCTCATGCCACCTGGAGAGCAAAGAAAAGAAAAGAACACCAAAACATCCAGCCACGCCCCCCCAACACACAACAACCAGCCCCCATTGTTTCCGGCTGTGGAGGGAGAGGTCGGGGTCCCCTCGGTCCAGGCCCACCTCAGAAGGTGCCGTCGGGTGTGGCGAACAGCTCGCTCTGCCCTTCTGAAAGCCCGGATGAGGGTGAAGAGCCATGCGGACCGCCAACGTACCCCGGCCCCAGCATACCAGCCCGGGCAGGAGGTTTGGCTTTCAACCATTAATATACCTCTGCATACGGACTCGCCTAAACTCACGGACAGGTACATCGGACCATACACCATCATCAAGGTCATCAGTCCAGCCGCAGTGAAGCTGAAACTCCCAGCTTCAATGCGGATACACCCCGTATTTCACGTGTCCAAAATAAAGCCGTGCCACACCTCAGACCTCTGCACCCCCGGACCAGCGCCGCCTCCTGCCCGCATCATCGACGGCAAGCCTGCGTGGACAGTCTGCAGGCTCCTTGATGTTCGCCGGAGGGGTCGGGGCCTCCAATATCTGGTGGACTGGGAGGGTTACGGACCTGAAGAACGCTCCTGGCTGAAGAGGAGCTTCATCCTGGATCCAGCCCTCCTGGCAGAGTCCTACCAGCAACATCCCGACAAGCCTGGTCGGGCGCCAGGAGGCGTCCGTTGAGGGTGGGGTCCTGTTGTGTGGGCCGCCCAAAGAGGAGGTACTGCTGGCCCAACACCAGAGGGCGCCCTGCCTGATGTTGGGCTTCAGGCACCAGAGGGCGCAGTCGCCTCGCAGGAGCACCGGGAGCACCTGAGCTGACAGCTGTCAGTCATCAACCATCATCACATCATCACCATAAAAACCTGGGAGAATCATCAGAACCCTGCCGAGTTATGAGCTTACCAGACAGGTAAACCGACTCAGCCGTTCTGTGCCGTACGCACATGTTCTTTGCAGCAGAGCTTTTTGCAGTCGTTAACCTTTTTGAACACTTGCAGCTTGTAGCCGAGTTTGTGGAAGTTGGAGGAGTTGGTGTCTCCACTCCTCACTTCAGACTTTGATTAAGTGATTCATAAGGCACTGCACGTACTCTGAGTTCCTGTGTTTGGAGGTGGAGGTTTTTCCCTCAGGAAGGAACTGTATTTTTGGTGACTGTTTGCTGGGTGTACACACACGCACCGTAACCTGTTTGTTTTTCCTGCCAGCAGTACCAGATCTGACAGCTGGGAGCAGTGGCCACCTAGGGACTCGGGATTTGGTGTGTGTGTGTTGCAGGTCACCGTTGGCGGTGGAACCTTGTGGGTCCTGGCTCTTCTCTGGATAAGGCATATCCTATCCTCGGGCCTGCCCACATGTCACCTTCTGGTGGAACTTTTGATTGACAGACTAAAGCAGTATTTGACCTGTAGTGCACATTTGCAATATTAATTTGTATTTATTGGCATCTCCATTGTCCGTTCATTTATGCCCCCTGTGTGGGTCCATGTCTTACACTTTCCCCAACAGATGCAGCAAAGCTCCAAATCGTTCAGACATTTATTCGCAATAAAAATCAGACGAGAGGGGTGGACCACTGCTCACACAAAGCCTGCTCACAGGTGATTGACACAACCGACAGGCGTGAAAAAACTCATGCATGCGCACGAAGGTTCAAGCTTGGCTGATGCAATCACACATGAAAAAAAAAAATAAAAACGTCCGATACTTTTCTAACAGACCTCGTATAGTGGTGTCAAATAAAATTATTTTAATGACTTTTAATGAATTAAAATTTCATTAAATTTGAATTAAATTAATTAATTAAAATTAAAGTTAAAATTAAAATGTAATGACTTTAATTAATTCTTTTAATGACTTTTAAAGAAAAGTATGAAATATGTTCAATAAGCATTAGGGTGTTTTGATCAAACTATGCTATGCACAATTTGCACAATTTGTCATTGCTTTGTGGCACTTGATTTCTGACTGATAAGTATAAAATAGAACCTCCATCCAATTGTGGTGGTGCAGGTAAATCCATAACAGAAAAATGAGTGATTGAGGCACTTTTGATTGAGATATAATGCAAAATGTACACCAAATGGGCTTTTCAATATTAAATTCAAATCCACAAAATCCACAATCCGGATCAGATCCAGAACAAACTTTGTCAGGCAGTAGTGAATGCCAGTCTCCACCTCACTTTCAAATATGAGAGTGACTGAGGAATGTTTGATTAAGATATCGTACAATATACATTAAATGGGGTTTTCAATGTTAAATTTTAATGGCCACAAAATCTGTAATCTGGATCAGATCTGGATCTAACTTTGTCAGCTGACAAAGGATACCATCCCACATAGCATTTTCAAATATGAAAGAAGTTCATTCTTTTTTGACAGAGGTATGAATTTTTGAAAACTTTTTCAATGTTAAAGATAGGGATTTTTTTCCAATTTTCAAAGATTTTTCCTGACTTTGCCCTTTGACCTATGACTTTGAAAACTGAATCACTTCTTGCCTATCAGGATATGAATCTTCAGTAAAACCTTCTTAACGATACATCAAAATTGTGGGTACCAGGCTGTTCACAAACAGACAAAGGTTGGCAAAGGTAATAAAGCATTCAGAGGCTTGATGGATAATAATGTTCTAATATGACCAAGGTTCCCAGAAAAGGTGATCTGGTCCTTGAATGCAACAGACAAAGAAACTTTATTTTTGGTGACAGAAATTAATATATGGTATGAAGATACATGGTGTAATATGACACTCTAATGACGTTTTGCACAGTAACAGATTAAGATTTAGCAAAGGAGGTGGTGCGTCTCAGGTAGATCTCCCTGTGCAGCAAGCTGTTGCAGATTTTAGACATTCAGCTGAAAATTTGAAAAAAAAAAAAAAATGTTGTGTGTTGGGGGATTGGGCTGGACATTTTGGTGTTGTTTTCTTTTCTTTGCTCTCCAGGTGGTATGCAAACTGTTTTTTTTGTCTGTGGAGAAGGTGCTGGCAGAAGAGTCCTTCACCCTCATCAGCAGGATTTGCAGCACCTGTGGATGATGCTCACGTGCAACCTTAAAAACTTTCAGCTGAGGCAGATAATGAGAGGGCGTTCTGCATTTAAGCCATGAGTGGTTCAAGCAGAATTGCCGGGAACTCGACCTTGTGACGTTCGTTTGTGAGACACTGAGGACCGCGCCTGGGTTTGACACATCGTGCCTGTGAAGGAGGACGGGTGAGGGACACATGCTGTCAGCACACATCAGAGGTGATTGATTGTCTGAATAAGTGTTAATAGTAATTTGGTATTTTGTTACGCAGTATATTTGAACACTGATGAGAATTGTGCAGCTCGTTTCTCACGGCCGTGGAGTGCGGACTGATGATCCTCCACCTGTTGTGAGAAGCTGCTCATTTACATAAAGCTTAAATTCAGACCTGAATGTGTTGCTGATAGTGTGTGCCTTTGAAGGATATTAGTTGTAGCTGTTGACTTACCTCACCTCTTCTATCCTTCACAGAGTCAGTTTGTCGTGTCCACCTGGGGGGTGTTTGGCGGTGAATGTGAGTCCAGAAGCGCCGGGCTTCGATCCCTTTGGGCGCTGGAGAGCGCGCCGTCCTTCACTCCGCCAGACAAACGCACTTTTATGTTGTACACCGAGTATTGCACAAGAAGGGGAAAATAAAACTGTTTTGTTTTTTTTTTGGAACCGCTTTCTGGTTATTTAGCGCTGGGTTCAGTCAGACACAGGTCCGCTCCTCAACCCGCGTCGGCACATAACAGTAGTTCCCGGCCATTCTAAAATGGACCCAGCGGCAGAAGCGGTTCCATTTGCCGAAAGAGTTCAAGAACACTTGGAGAAAATATGGGAGCAATTACAGCGTCTCGCAAACCAAATTAAACAAACAGATGCCCGCGTTACGGAGCTTGCAGCGTAAGCCATTCCGCTTCCTGCTGCTCCAGCTGCGGCACCATTGATACCGGTGCAGATAACTCCGTCACCCAGAGATTCGGCTTCCGAACCGATTATTTGTCATCCGGAGCCTTATGCGGGAAACGCTGAAGCCTGTGCTCCGTTTTTGATGCAATGTTCTCTGGTTTTTGCTCATACCGTTGCCCAACGGTTGCTGAATTTCAGGCAGGGGAGGCAGAGTGCGGCGGATTATTCTGTGGATTTCCGAATTTTTTCTGCTCAGTCCGGTTGGAATGCCGCAGCTTTAAGAGGAGTGTTTGTGGATGGTTTAAACAATTCATTAAAAGACGAGCTAGCAGTCCGTGACGTACCAAAAGATTTAGATGAGCTAATATCTTTGGTTATTCGTCTAGATGATCAGATAAAGGAGCGTGGACGCGAGAGAGGGCAGACATCAGAGCGGGTCTTTTCGTTTCTGGGCTTTCCCCGACACAGATCTGGGCTGCCTCTTCTTCGCCCCACTGAGACTCCTCCGACGGGACCTCTGGCTCCTCTTGCGGATGTGCCCATGCAGCTCGGACGAGCTGAAGCCGCCATATTGCCCCGTCACATAAGCGTCAAGAAAAACAGTGATGACGTATCTCCAGGTGTTCTGGGACAGGCATAATAATGGACAAAAAAAAAAAAAATTATTTGGGCTGTTTTTGTTTTTTTGTAAGGGGTTATAAATTGTTTGGGGATTTGGAGGCGGTTCTGGTGGAGTGAATGACTGGCGGTTCGGAGCTTGGCTGGACTCAGTCAATCGTTGGTTTTTATTATTTGAATTTAGGTATTTTCTGTTTGGGATGGGGTCGTTTTGTTTGTTGTTTTTTATTTCCCTGCTTCCCTAACCCCAACCTCACTCGCCCTAAGACCGTTCGTCTTGTGGGTTGTGGGGTGGTGCAGGTTGGTCATGCTGAGTGTTTCTCAGAAGACCTCTGCACCTAGGGGGGGTTGTCAGGGGCGTTTTTTTTGGGTTTGGTTAAGACCCGGTTCCACTCCAGCCTCGATGGGCCTTTGACCGTTCGTCATTGGTGTTGCCGGGGTGTGGTGCAGCGGGAACATACCTCAGTCGGAGGGGTGGGCCGATCTGTTGCCGTTCGCCATTTCGGTAGTTCCGCCCCTCCCGATAGGCTGGTGGTATGGTCGGGTAGGGGCACCGGACGTATTTCCGGTTTTCCGCTGCGCTTTGGGGTTGGGGCCGGGTTAGTTTTTCCTGTTTCCTTCCCCGGTTTAGTAATTTTGTGCCGTTCGCCAAAATTGAGCTGACGAAGGGCTCTGGGAGTGATCTGGGGTCTTTCGGGGTGCTGGGGGAGGTAACAGGGTTTGTCGGTTGTTTTATTTGCCCCTGGGGTAGTTTAATGAAGTCCGCCGGTGGTTGGATTTTTGTGTTTCTTATGTTTCCTTCCAGGTTCCACCTCCAGGGTTGATGGGACGGTCCTCTGGGGGGGAATTGGCTTGTGGGGCCGACTAGCCAAGTGTGGCCGGGTCTGGGGTTCCTGGGTTGTGGGGAGGGTGCCTCCTGGGGTTGATGGTACGACAATCCTGCAGTTTAGCTAATTGGTGTGTGTCCTCTGGCTTCATGGATAGATAAAGCTGGGTATCATCTGCGTAACAATGAAAATTTAAGCAATGCTGTCTAATAATACTGCCTAAGGGATGCATGTATAAAGTGAATAAAATTGGTCCTAGCACAGAACCTTGTGGAACTCCATAATTAACCTTAGTCTGTGAAGAAGATTCCCCATTTACATGAACAAATTGTAATCTATTAGATAAATATGATTCAAACCACCGCAGCGCAGTGCCTTTAATACCTATGCCATGCTCTAATCTCTGTAATAAAATTTTATGGTCAACAGTATCAAAAGCAGCACTGAGGTCTAACAGAACAAGCACAGAGATGAGTCCACTGCCTGAGGCCATAAGATCATTTGTAACCTTCACTAATGCTGTTTCTGTACTATGATGAATTCTAAACCCTGACTGAAACACTTCAAATAGACCATTCCTCTGCAGATGATCAGTTAGCTGTTTTACAACTACCCTTTCAAGAATTTCTGAGAGAAAAGGAAGGTTGGAGATTGGCCTATAATTAGCTAAGATAGCTGGGTCAAGTGATGGCTTTTTAAGTAATGGTTTAATTACTGCCACCTTAAAAGCCTGTGGTACATAGCCAACTAATAAAGATAGATTGATCATATTTAAGATCGAAGCATTAATTAATGGTAGGGCTTCCTTGAGCAGCCTGGTAGGAATGGGGTCTAATAGACATGTTGATGGTTTGGAGGAAGTAACTAATGAAAATAACTCAGAACAATTGGAGAGAAAGAGTCTAACCAAATACCGGCATCACTGAAAGCAGCCAAAGATAACGATATGTCTTTGGGATGGTTATGAGTAATTTTTTCTCTAATAGTTAAAATTTTATTAGCAAAGAAAGTCATGAAGTCATTACTAGTTAAAGTTAAAGGAATACTCGGATCAATAGAGCTCTGACTGTTTGTCAGCCTGGCTACAGTGCTGAAAAGAAACCTGGGGTTGTTCTTATTTTCTTCAATTAGTGATGAGTAGTAAGATGTCCTAGCTTTACGGAGGGCTTTTTTATAGAGCAACAGACTCTTTTTCCAGACTAAGTGAAGATCTTCTAAATTAGTGAGATGCCATTTCCTCTCCAACTTACGGGTTATCTGCTTTAAGCTGCGAGTTTGTGAGTTATACCACAGAGTCAGGCACTTCTGATTTAAGGCTCTCTTTTTCAGAGGAGCTACAGCATCCAGAGTTTTCCTCAATGAGGATATAAAACTATTGACGAGATAATCTATCTCTCTCACAGAGTTTAGATAGCTACTCTGCCCTGTGTTGGTATATGGCATTGGAGAACATAAAGAAGGAATCATATCCATAAACCTAGTTACAGCACTTTCTGAAAGACTTCTACTGTAATGAAACTTATTCCCCACTGCTGGGTAGTCCATCAGAGTAAATGTAAATGTTGTTAAGAAATGATCAGACAGAAGGGGGTTTTCAGGGAATGCTGTTAAGTCTTCAATTTCCATACCATAAGTCAGGACAAGATCTAAGGTATGATTAAAGTGGTGGGTGGATTCATTTACATTTTGAGCAAAGCCAATCGAGTCTAACAATAGATTAAATGCAGTGTTGAGGCTATCATTCTCAGCATCTGTGTGGATGTTAAAATCGCCCACTATAATTATCTTATCTGAGCTAAGCACTAAGTCAGACAAAAGGTCTGAAAATTCACAGAGAAACTCACAGTAACGACCAGGTGGACGATAGATAACAACAAATAAAACTGGTTTTTGGGACTTCCAATTTGGATGGACAAGACTAAGAGTCAAGCTTTCAAATGAATTAAAGCTCTGTCTGGGTTTTTGATTAATTAATAAGCTGGAATGGAAGATTGCTGCTAATCCTCCGCCCCGGCCCGTGCTACGAGCATTCTGACAGTTAGTGTGACTCGGGGGTGTTGACTCATTTAAACTAACATATTCATCCTGCTGTAACCAGGTTTCTGTAAGGCAGAATAAATCAATATGTTGATCAATTATTATATCATTTACCAACAGGGACTTAGAAGAGAGAGACCTAATGTTTAATAGACCACATTTAACTGTTTTAGTCTGTGGTGCAGTTGAAGGTGCTATATTATTTTTTCTTTTTGAATTTTTATGCTTAAATAGATTTTTGCTGGTTATTGGTGGTCTGGGAGCAGGCACCGACTCTACAGGGATGGGGTAATGAGGGGATGGCAGGGGGAGAGAAGCTGCAGAGAGATGTGTAAGACTACAACTCTGCTTCCTGGTCCCAACCCTGGATAGTCACAGTTTGGAGGATTTAAGAAAACTGGCCAGATTTCTAGAAATGAGAGCTGCTCCATCCAAAGTGGGATGGATGCCGTCTCTCCTAACAAGACCAGGTTTTCCCCAGAAGCTTTGCCAATTATCTATGAAGCCCACCTCATTTTTTGGACACATTCAGAGAGCCAGCAATTCAAGGAGAACATGCAGCTAAACATGTCACTCCCAGTCCGATTGGGGAGGGGCCCAGAGAAAACTACAGAGTCTGACATTGTTTTTGCAAAGTTACACACCGATTCAATATTAATTTTAGTGACCTCCAATTGGCGTAACCGGGTGTCATTACTGCCGACGTGAATTACAATCTTACCAAATTTACGCTTAGCCTTAGCCAGCAGTTTCAAATTTCCTTCGATGTCACCTGCTCTGGCCCCCGGAAGACAATTGACTATGGTTGCTGGTGTCGCTAACTTCACATTTCTCAAAACAGAGTCACCAATAACCAGAGTTTGTTCCTCGGCGGGTGTGTCGCCGAGTGGGGAAAAACGGTTAGAGATGTAAACGGGTTGGCGGTGTACACGGGGCTTCTGTTTAGGACTACGCTTCCTCCTCACAGTCACCCAGTCGGCCTGCTTTCCCGGCTGCGTGGGATCTGCTGGAGGGGAACTAACGGCGGCTAAGCTACCTTGGTCCGCACCGACTACAGGGGCCTGGCTAGCTGTAGGATTTTCCAAGGTGCGGAGCCGAGTCTCCAATTCGCCCAGCCTGGCCTCCAAAGCTACGAATAAGCTACACTTATTACAAGTACCATTACTGCTAAAGGAGGCCGAGGAATAACTAAACATTTCACACCCAGAGCAGAAAAGTGCGGGAGAGACAGGAGAAGCCGCCATGCTAAACCGGCTAAGAGCTAGTAGCTGCGCTAAGCTAGCGGATTCCTAAAAACACACAAAGTGAATAATGTGTAAATAATTTAGAGGTGATTCAGCAGAGGGAGTGCTTTAGTTAAGGCACGTGAAGATTACACTGTGAAACAAATCGTTATCTAGTTAACTAGATCAATCTAACTGCGCAGATTAAACAGCTAACAGATACAGCAAAACACCGCTGTGCTCTGGAACAGGAAGTGATACAATACCGCAGTGAGAGCCAACCACCAGTAGAGGCCAGTGTTAGCAGGGTGCAGGTTACAAGTTTGCTGTGCTGAATTATAAAGCAAAGAAGATGATCACAGCTCAACCAATCACAGGGGCAGCGGTTGGAACTTTTTGAGGACTGGGCTATTTTTCCTACATATACAGAGAAGACATTCTGGCTTTTTTTTTTATGCCTATCAGCAATTAACTGATTTGCAGATGATGTGCCAATTTCCACAACAGGTCTAAGCTAAGGGAGATTGGGTCAAACACTGGCTATGGGCCCCACATTATGTGACCCTCGTTGAGACAGACAGAAAGACAAACAAGAAGTGTTAGATTTTTTTTTATCATAGGTGTGACTGGCAAAAGACATAAAAGCAGGAAAAAATACAATGCACCTACCATGACATGGAGACTCCACCCCGCCCCTGAATCACACTGACAGTCAAGGGTGCAATTTAGAACTAGAAATTGGGGGAGAGTGCGAGGCCCGCAGGGCCGAAGCCCATAGGCCGGGGGTCTGGGGGCTGCTTTAGGCCCCCAGAGGCCAACGGTTTCTAGATAAGCTCAGATGCATTCTGAGCATCCAGAACAGTAATTTTAATGTTTTGAGAAGACCATAAAGTGGACACCATTTGACTTATGAAATTTGAAACTGTGGATATAAGTACTTTATTCTGAGAATAGCCAGCATTGATTTTATTAACATCCTAGTATAAATAAGGTATGACCACATGTGTAGAACTCAAAAAGAATGACAGGTTGAGTTTTCATTTAAAAAAAAACAAAAAAAACAACTGCAATGTGGTAAAATGTATTCAGAAATATGAAAGAACAGGCTCTTAATAATTGTTAACTATCACATACTGTATTTTTTTTCCTCAAGATTTGTCTTTGCATAAGTTTGAAAAAACAACAGATGATAAGTTTATGATAAATTACTTATCAACACTCATAGTAAGTCCCTTCGGCTGCTCCCTCTTTTGCACCCGGGGTCGCCACAGCAAATCCAAGGTGGATCTGCATGTTGAATTGGCACAGGTTTTACACCGGATGCCCTTCCTGAAGCAACTCCACATTACATGGAGAAATGTGGCAGGGGTGGGATTTGAACCCGGAACCTTCTTCACTGAAACCAAGCGCATTAACCACTTGGCCACCACCCCTCATGCTGTACATAATTTTGCTTGCATAGACTGATTTTGGAGATAAAGTAATAATTGCAGATGGGCTTTCTAAGGTCCCAGATAGCTTTTCTGATTTCCTTTTCTAACTATCAGAATTTAGTAAATTAGTATATGGTCCATTGATACTTATGTGTAGACACTAGTCCCTAGAGGCAACTATTTTTGGTTTCAAATCTGGGCAAATGCAGTCCCAGAAAATTCCGAATGTGACAAACAAGAAACAGGTCAATGCTGCTAAAATACAAACTTGCAGAAAAAAAGATACTATTCTGACATGGTTTTGTACATAAGACTGGCATAGCATGTTTCAAGTACACACATATATGTCAGAAGGTGGTGGGGACATACCATATTCTGTCCCCCCTGGTTGAAAAGGTGGGGGGGGAGAACATGTCCCCCCTGCCCCCCCACCAAATTGCGCCCAAATTGCACCCATGCTGACAGTGTCTCAGCAGACATTTTTTGTTTGTTTGTTTGTTTGATAAAATTGACTGTACATTAGTTCTACTGTTTCAAAATGATCATGAATCCTTGTCCATTACTTATTTCCTGGTATGAAACTGAACATCAGTGATAAATATGAAGGGGTGTCTTTCCAAGTGGTTGAAAGTGATTGAGTGTATGATCAATGTCCAAAATGAAAATATGTAATGTTGTTTATTAAGTAGAAATGTTGCCGTCACTCTACATTGCCAACTTTTTGAGAGATTTGTATCAAATGACACCTAAAATGACAACAACAAAAAAAAAATGCTACAAATCAAGCTTCATGTTGTGTGAAAAAAGGAAAATGAGCAGCATTTATTACACATCTTTTCCTTTTTATATTATTTATTTAGTTTATTATTTTTTGTAGAATTGCCTGTGACAAAAAAGACAGGTCATTTCAGCTCACATGTCATGGGTGTAGGGGATAATAATCAGCTTTGGCATGTTCACACTGCAAACAGATCATATTTATGTCACATACCTACAAGAAGAAGAAGAAGAAGAAAAAAATCTGATTGTGGTATTTTGAGGCAGAAAGGTGAACACACCCTGTGCTTGATAATAAAAGCAACTCCTTTTGGCTTCTCTCTCTCTTTTTTTCTGATATGGAGCTGCATGTTGATATGGCAAGAAACAACCAGAAGTGCACCTGATGCTTTAACAGTAACACATTTCAGAGGTGAATTCACGAGGTGAGCCTCAGTGGTCTGAGCTCCCTTAATTGGTCACACATTTAACAGTGATCTGTGATTAATCACTCAACAGTTAGCCACGGGCACCAGTGCCAACACTAGTGGAGGTGGAGTGCTGAACGTCAGGCAGTTGAGTCAGTTCCGCTCTGCTCACTACTTCTCTGAAAGTGTTTTAATGACTTTACCACTTCATGTTTTATTTTTATGTCTCCATTGCTCAGCATATACTGCAAAGGACTCCCTGCAAGCAAAAACAATCAATTATGCATGCCATTAAATATGTATATCTGCAGCATTGTTTATTCAATTGCAGTACACTGATATTCCTCTTTCTCCTTCCAGTGATTTACATAGAAAATTAAAGTGGCGTCCTTACGACACTGATTGCTGCTGTGCTTTGACAGTGATGACTAATATGACCCACAGATGGCTTCCTGTATGACATCACGGCAAATCTGATTTCCAGCTCTGCCAGTCGGCCAATCAGTGCCATCTATACCTCCTCCGACTGAGCCTGCAGGGACACATCCTTTGGCACCTTGGCGGATCTAAATCCTTTCACAGTGAAGCCATCTTAAAGCAGACTGATGATGCTGTGTTAAACAAAGAACTGACACACGGCAGAAACCTTCCACCCACAGAGAAAGCAGCTTTAAATGCCGACTCAGGGCGGACGCGGAGTCGACTCATGACTCAAAGATGTGTGTTTGGGGCTGGAGGTTGGAGGGATTAGAGTGCATAATAGATTTCAGAGCAAAGGGAACACTGATGCAGCCCCAATTCAAACAGTGCCTGGGGGCTGTAAGCTTTCTGTTCTAAAGACTGCAGGATGAATAATGGGAAGTTCTCTTTTGCTGGTGGGGAGGCACTAATAGCCTCTTAAGAAAATCCTAGACAAGTGTCAGGGAGCCAGTCTCAGTTTCAGAGGCATAGCTGCCTGATACCTTCAAAGAGCTCTCCTCAGCCAACATAGACTTATTAGCAGGGGCGTAGACATGCTTCACTTTGACACTTTGTGGGGGGGACGAGCTTTGTATTGTTGCCCACTGCCCATGAGACATCATCCTCATAATGCTTCCAGGCTTTTGAAACAGACTGATTTTTTTACTCAATTTGCTTAATTACTGTTTCTGTTGCTTTAAAACAATGAATCAATTTGCAATGCAGATGATTTGTTGAGTAGTTTGTGGATTTAGGCTTTTGCATGTACCAAAGGGCTGATAATTTTGGCTGGCAGGCTGTTCCATAGAACTGATGCAAGGTTGGAGAAAACCCTGCCATTAGCTTAAGTAGTAAGATCATGTGAATACAAGCTGCCATAGCCAGCAGTTGACAGTTGCCTTTTTTTGACTGAACTCATGCATGACAGTTCACCAGACTTTAATCAATTTGTTCTTGTTTTATGCCCATTTAAAATTAGAGATGGGGGCTTTGAATTATTTCTTAGGGTGTTTCACACCTGGACGATTTAGCCAGTGTATGCTGACGTATGAAAAATGAATGCGGTGGATATGTCGAATATGTTATGCGGCTGTCACACTATAACAATTTAGCCAGCGTATGCTGACAGTTCTGTTTTGCACAGAGCGGTTGGAGTCAGTACTGCACAGTATGGTACGGGTTGGAATGGTTAAATCTGGCTAGGCTTGCATTTCTACTGTCAGCATAGCCCTTTTGTTTGGCAGGCGGAAAATGTAAAAATTGATGAGCACGTCATCAAGCACATGTACGTGTCACGCAGCCTTGCCCATCCACACCAAGGCCACACAGAGTAATTTAACATTTTTTAAATTTTATTTTATCTTTGTCTTGATGGATCATGTTATTTATTTTCATCGTGTGCAGCATGTTGAAGAATTGACATATCTGTGTTAAACACTGAGGTAAATGAATGAGGCACTGTGACTCTTTCAACTTTTAAAATAAGTTAATTGTGTTGTTGTGGCACAAAGCATTGGCATTCTCTGGTTCAGGCTGAGAAATGCACAAAACACGCTACGTTTCTTCAACCACGACAAGGAACTAAACTATTTTCACATGTCATTTTCCAAAATCAGGGCACTTTATGTGGATACATTTAGTCAGGCTGTGATGATGAATCCAACTGAAATGAACAGGTAAGATTAAGACTTTATATTTACTCCATGTGTGAATGGTTTTCATATTTGAAAGTCTGAACTGTTCGCTTGAGGACTGCAGCGTTCAGTTGTTGAGCTAATCAATGGACACCATCAATGATGTATTTAGACTTATGAGTAACTTACAAGAAATGTGTGTCAACAGTCCTACAACTCATGACCTGTGTATACAGGATGTATGAGTCATATGCTGGCATACATCAAAAATATTATGCATGCCCAAAATTTTTTGATGTACTCTCCGTATTACAACGTATATCAACGTTCTTCAGTGTGCTCTTAACTTGTACTAAACTTACCAATAACGTATTAGACATATGCCAGCGTATACCAGTATTTTTAATATGGTTGGCATACGTTGGCTAAATCATCAAGGTTTGACAGGGGTGTTACAAAGGCTGGATGGAATGGACTAACTCACGCACCCACTTTTTGCTGTACAAGTCCACCACTGTTATCAGCACAATGAATAGGAAAACAGCAGATTTTATGGAAATGAATTCAGATGTTTCATTATTTGTGAACTCGACTGTTTAAAAGCACAAGTAACATTTTCTTTGTATGTCTTTGAAATGCGGGTGAGGTGTTGCATATTCTGAGCACCTTGAACTAGTTTTGTCTCTTGAACATGTTGAAACTGATTCATTGAAACAATTCATTCAGTCAGTCTAACCCCTACCTACTGGTACATTCTATTTGTCCTTGGAGGTCATAATTTCCCAGTCTCTCTCCTCCACCCCTGTCAACGGAACACCCCTTGAAGTGGGAATCCAGTTCATCAGTTTGTTTGAACCCCACATACTTTGACTTCACAATCCAACATGACTACTGCCAGCAACATCAGTAGTGAAAGCTGTATTTTTTTTTAATTTTTTTGTTGTACTTGTGTCTTTTTGTGTCTAATTTCAAAAATTGTGCACACAGTACTGTCCTACCCACAGACTGCATATATACTGGACAAAGTCTGCATGACATCATCATCATCCATTGGTTGTCTAATAAGACGTGGAACAGCCAAAACGAGAACCTTGTATGGGTGTGGCCATACTGAGATCCCACCCACACTGATTCACCATGAAGTCATTAATGCATAAAGGAGCAGAGTGTGAATGGCTCAGTGTGTGACAAAAAAAAAAAAAAAAAAAAAAGCGTGAGCATGCCCCTCTCTTCAATTCCAAACCGCCAGCTAACAGGCTAGTGTCAGTTCAGGTGTTTATTAAGTCATATTTTTTGGGACTGTGTGGTGGTTGTCCTAACAATTTATTTTGGTGTGGACAATAAAAGTTATGAGGTGCTTATTTTATCAGTATTCATACTGATAAAACTGGACCAAAACCTTTTTTTTTTTTTTTTTTTTTTTTACCAAGCTGTAAACATGTTTATTTCTGCTCTAAAGTTGGGCATTTGAATGCAGAGTAATATTTGAATGTTCTCTGTTTTGGATCCAGCCTCAAGCAGCAAGTCAAGGAAGTGTAATATTAATGACCTTCGGGTTGGGTCAAAATACAGGCTCGAGTGTTGCTGCTTGGTCCTACCGCACTCTATGGACATAGTGCCCTGTTTTTTTTATGCGTGAAATACCGCTTAATGTGTTATTTATCAATTGGAGCCACTAATATTGGCTAACCTTGCAGCTGTTGCTGAAAGCAATGACTGCCTACACTGCGTTGCAAACTGAACAGTACATTAACAATACTTTAACTTCTGCATCTGTTCTCTTCCCTATGGACTCTTTGGTGGAATGAACATTTTTGCAGCACTGTATCGTCTATAATCTTGGAGGCATCCAACTTATTTTCTGAGTTGCGGGGCTGTATGGAAAATGGAAGACATTTACCTCAGTTGTGATGTTATTTCTAGTAACGACTTACGACTTTCGAAGTAAATGGAAGGCACCATACACCTGTGCTTATTACCCGCTTAGAGATCAAGAGATCTCCTGGAGTCTTTCCTCAAAAGTAACTGTGAGAGAATGTCAAGTGGTTGTTTTTCCTCCATGTGCACTATATCTTCCATCTGTTTTCAGTTCTTTGAGTTTCTATTTATTCTAGAAGTCCCAGTCCACAGATGTACAGTTACTTTTCAATGATGCAAATTAAAGGAATACTGTTGTTGCTTTTTGTTTTTGAAAAGCGGGTTTGTTTATCTCAGTGTTGAAGCTCTGCGGTGCGTTAATGTGATCTGAGTAGACAGATTAGGCCTTGACCACTGACCCTAAACACCACAAAGCCACATGCAGACAGATAGGACGATTAAAGCTCTGTAATGGAGGCAGAAAAGTGACACCAATTAGATTAAATGTGCTCGATATTCACCAGGCCTGTTTTCCTTTCTAATTTCTGTTGGCAGAGAACTGGAAACCAACTCACACTGGATATCAGGAGATAATGATCTCATTGCAGTACACACTTCTTGATGTAGAACCTGAGGTATCGGCCACGACTGACACACACGCGCAAACGCCTCGGTCAGACAGTAATCAGCTATGGTAACAAAGAATTTCTCATCTGCAGCCTGCATGATATCTCAGTGAATATTTAATCCAAGCCAAGGCCAGACAGACGATATGAGGAAACCAGAACATGCTACAGCTTGTGCTCCATGAATTATTAAGCATTTTAAAATCTTACCCGTCCCCTAAAGTTCCCACTGCATTAATTACAGTAGTTCCCCTGCACAAGCTATGTAACATCCCTGTTGATGAATGTAGACAAGGTACAACCATTACACTGCACTCCAGAGAGCTTTTATGTGTGTCTTGTCTATACTAGTATATGACAAAAAGACTAGGCAAAGTCACATTAACCTATCAAAAAGGTCTCAAACTGGCAGATGTAGTCATTTGGGGATGTAACCTACCTTATTTCAAGACACGCTAAGGCAGTGGTTTTTAACTTATTTTTGCAGAGATGTTTCGTTCAATTGTAATGCTGTAAACTTAGAACAGTGGGCAGTTCTCCCTCAGAGGAACAAGACACAATTCTTTCTCTGCCAAAATCCTGTTTAAAGCTGCAGTGTGTAGGATTTACAGGCGTTGATTAGCACAGTTGTAATCAAATCAAATAAAATCAAATCAATTTCATTTATATAGCACCAAATCACAACAAACAGTTGCCCCAAGGTGCTTCATATTGCAAGGCAAAGCCATACAATAACCACAGAAAAACCCCAACTGCCAAAACGACCCCCTGTGAGCAAGCACTTGGCGACAGTGGGAAGGAAAAACTCCCTTTTAACAGGAAGAAACCTCCAGCAGAACCAGGCTCAGGGAGGGGCAGTCTTCTGCTGGGACTGGTTGGGGCTGAGGGAGAGAACCAGGAAAAAGACATGCTGTGGAGGGGAGCAGAGATCAATCACTAATGATTAAATGCAGAGTGGTGCATACAGAGCAAAAAGAGAAAGAAACACTCAGTGCATCATGGGAACCCCCCAGCAGTCTAAGTCTATAGCAGCATAACTAAGGAATGGTTCAGGGTCACCTGATCCAGCCCTAACTATAAGCTTTAGCAAAAAGGAAAGTTTTAAGCCTAATCTTAAAAGTAGAGAGGGTGTCTGTCTCCCTGATCCAAATTGGGAGCTGGTTCCAGAGGAGAGGAGCCTGAAAGCTGAAGGCTCTGCCTCCCATTCTACTCTTACAAACCCTAGGAACTACAAGTAAGCCTGCAGTCTGAGAGTGAAGCGCTCTATTGGGGTGATATGGTACTACGAGGTCCCTAAGATAAGATGGGACCTGATTATTCAAAACCTTATAAGTAAGAAGAAGAATTTTAAATTCTATTCTAGAATTAACAGGAAGCCAATGAAGAGAGGCCAATATGGGTGAGATATGCTCTCTCCTTCTAGTCCCTGTCAGTACTCTAGCTGCAGCATTTTGAATTAACTGAAGGCTTTTGTTGTGAAAGTGTTGGAACACGGACCCACAACAGGGGGCGCAAATGAACGGACAATGGAGGAGTCAAATAACACTGTTTTTACTGTTGTGAAACAGGCACAACAAACACAGCTGATTACAATATTGAAATTGAGTCCAATTACAACGGTGTTGTGTGGGCAGGCTCGACGATAGGAGACGTCTGTCCAAGTCGAACCGGAACCAACCCGATTTCCTCTGCCACCGAACCCCGGGAATACTGGAGCCGCCAAGTCCCGAACTCCCAGGTGGCCACTGCCTCCACTCGTCGGATCCGGTACTGCTGGCAAGGAACAGAAACAGTCAGGTGTGGGTGCGGCTGCACCCAGCAACACGGAGGGTGGAGATTCCACCTCCACCTCTCGTCAACAACAATAAAGGAATGTAGGAAGGTGAGTACTTATCCAAGAGTTGTCCAGTAGTCAGCTATCCTACAAACAATCAACAAGAATTACAACTGTAATTAATAGCACATTTGGGCGGAGATTGTTACCTCTTTCATAGGGCGATATCTCGGCAATGAGGTGGAGATGCCGTCCTGCTGATATACCTCCCTGTTGATTGGAATCAGCTGTCTCAGGTGATGGGTGACAGCTGTCACCCTGGCTGCTTCTGTGAGGCGGCAGCGCCCTCCGGTGCCTGGAGCCCACACTCCAGGCAGGGCGCCCTCTGGTGGTGGTGGGCCAGCAGTACCTCCTCTTCAGCGGCCCACACAACAGGACCCCCCCCCTCAACGGGCGCCTCCTGGCGCACGACCAGGCTTGTCCGGGTGGCGCCGGTAGAAGTCGGCCTGGAGGGCCGGGTCCAGGATGAAGCTCCTCTTCACCCAGGAGCGTTCTTCGGGGCCGTACCCCTCCCAGTCCACCAGATAATGAAAACCCCGGCCCATCCGTCGGACGTCGAGGAGCCGGCGCACAGTCCAAGCCGGCTCGCCGTCGATGATCCGGGCAGGAGGTGGTGCCGGACCCGGAGTGCAGAGGGGTGAGGTGTGATGAGGTTTGATCCTGGAGACGTGGAACACTGGATGAATCCGCAGTGAGGCCGGAAGCTGAAGCCTCACTGCGGCGGGATTGATGACCTTGAGAATCTTGTACGGACCAATGTATCGTTCTTGTAGTTTTGGGGAGTCCACTTGTAGGGGAATGTCCTTGGTGGACAACCACACTTCCTGCCCAGGACGATACGTGGGAGCCGGGGTCTGCCGCCGGTCTGCATGGTTCTTCGCCCTCGTCCGGGCCTTCAACAAAGCAGAACGGGTGGCACGCCACAGCCGACGGCACTTCCGTAGGTGGGCCTGGACCGAGGGCACACCGACCTCTCCCTCAACCACCGGAAACAACGGGGGCTGATACCCCAAGCACACCTCAAAAGGGGAGAGGCCGGTGGCTGATGATACTTGACTGTTGTGGGCGTACTCGATCCAGGCCAGGTGGGTACTCCAGGCTGTCGGGTGCGCGGCTGTCACACAACGTAGGGTCTGCTCCATCTCTTGGTTGGCCCGTTCTGCTTGCCCGTTGGTCTGGGGGTGATACCCGGACGAGAGACTGACCGTGGCCCCCAGTTCCCGGCAGAAGCTCCTCCAAAAGTGCGAGGAGAACTGGGGGCCGCGATCGGAGACGATGTCTGGTGGTATCCCATGCAGACGGACGATGTGGTGGACTAGGAGGTCCGCTGTCTCCTGGGCCGTTGGTAGCTTCGGGAGGGCCACGAAGTGGGCCGCCTTGGAGAATCGGTCCACTATCGTGAGAATGACGGTGTTTCCCTGGGACGGCGGAAGACCCGTGACAAAATCCAGGCCGATGTGAGACCAGGGGCGATGAGGCACGGGCAGCGGCTGTAGCAAACCCGAGGTCTTGCGGTGGTCAGCCTTGCCCCTGGCGCAGGTGGTACAGGCCTGGATGTAACCCCGGACGTCGGCCTCCAGGGACGCCCACCAGAAGCGCTGCCGGACGACTGCCACGGTTCTTCGCACCCCAGGATGACAGAAGAGCTTAGAACCGTGACAGAAGTCCAGGACTGCAGCCCTAGCTTCTGGTGGGACGTAGAGTTTGTTCTTCGGTCCGGTTCCGGGGTCCGGGTCTCGTGTCAGGGCCTCCCGGACGGTCTTCTCCACGTCCCAGGTGAGGGCGGCCACGATAGTGGACTCCGGGATGATGGGATCCGGGGGATCCGACGACTCCGTTCTGACTTCATCTTCATGTACCCGGGACAAAGCATCCGATCTTTGATTTTTGGTCCCGGGACGGTAGGTGATCCGGAAGTCAAAACGGCCGAAGAACAGTGACCAGCGGGCTTGCCTGGGATTCAGCCGCTTGGCGGTCCTGATATACTCCAGGTTCCGGTGGTCAGTGAAAACCGTGAATGGCACGGACGTTCCCTCCAACAGATGTCTCCACTCCTCAAGAGCCTCTTTCACCGCAAGGAGCTCTCGATTGCCGACGTCATAGTTCCGTTCGGCTGGGGTCAACCTGCGGGAAAAATAGGCACACGGGTGAAGGACCTTATCGGTCTTCCCGCTCTGGGACAGCACGGCTCCTATCCCTGAGTCCGAGGCATCCACTTCAACCACTAACTGGCGACTAGGATCGGGCTGCACCAGAACGGGTGCAGACGAGAAGCGCCGTTTCAACTCCTTGAACGCGGCATCGCAACGATCCAACCAGGTGAAGGGAACTTTTGGTGAGGTCAGGGCTGTCAGGGGGCTAACTACCTGACTATAGCCCTTAATGAACCTCCTGTAGAAATTAGCAAAGCCTAGGAACTGTTGCAACTTCCTACGGCTTGTGGGTTGGGGCCAGTCTCTCACCGCCGCAACCTTGGCCGGATCAGGAGCGACGGAGTTGGAGGAGATGATGAACCCCAGGAAGGACGAAGACGTGCGGTGGAACTCACACTTCTCGCCCTTCACAAACAGCCGGTTCTCCAACAACCGCTGCAGGACCTGACGTACATGCTTGACATGGGTCTCAGGGTCCGGAGAAAAGATGAGTATATCGTCTAGGTATACGAAGACGAACCGGTGCAGGAAATCCCGCAAGACATTGTTAACCAACGCTTGGAAAGTCGCGAGAGCGTTTGTGAGACCGAACGGCATGACCAGGTACTCAAAGTGACCTAATGGGGTGTTGAATGCCGTCTTCCACTCGTCTCCCTTCCGGATCCGAACCAGGTGATACGCATTTCTAAGATCGAGCTTGGTGAAAATTCGGGCTCCATGCAGGGGTGTGAACACCGAATCCAACAGGGGCAACGGGTATCGATTGCGAACCGTGATTTCGTTCAGTCCCCTATAATCAATGCATGGACAAAGTCCGCCGTCTTTTTTACCCACAAAAAAGAAACCTGCACCCATCGGGGAGGTGGAATTCTGGATCAACCCGGCAGCTAACGAGTCCCGGATGTAGGTCTCCATTGATTCGCGCTCAGGCCGTGAGAGGTTGTACAGCCTACTGGACGGGAACTCACTGCCCGGAACCAAATCAATGGCACAATCATACGGGTGGTGGGGGGGAAGAGTGAGAGCCAGATCCTTGCTGAACACGTCAACAAGGTCGTGGTACTCCACCGGCACCGTCCCCAGATTGGGCGGGACTCTGACCTCCTCCCTAGCCTGGGAGCCGGGAGGAACCGAGGAACCTAGACACACCCGATGGCAGGTTTCGCTCCACTGAACCACTACCCCGGACGGCCAATCAATCCGGGGATTGTGCTTCAACATCCAGGGAAATCCTAAAATCACACGGGAGGTGGCCGGAGTCACAAAAAACTCGATCACCTCCCGGTGATTTCCTGACACCACCAGAGTTACAGGTGGTGTCTTATGCGTGATTGGAGGGAGTAGGGAGCCATCTAGTGCTCGAACCTGCACAGGCGAGGTAAGCGCCACCAGAGGGAGCCCTATCTCCCTGGCCCATCTGCTGTCCAACAGATTCCCCTCAGAGCCCGTGTCCACCAGTGCTGGGGCCTTCAGGGTGGATTCCTCATAAAGGATCGTAACTGGGAGTCGTGTAGCAATGTGGGTGTGTCCCACGTGAATGTCTCGGCCCACCCCTAGCCCAGTCTCTAGGGGTGGGCGTTGGTGTTTAACCGCTCGGGGCAGTCTCTTACGTGGTGCTCTGTCGAGCCACAAACAAAACAAGCTCCGTGGGCCCGCCTCCTCTGTGCATCTGGTGCCCTAAATGTTGCCCTACTCGTGTCCATAGCTTCGTCAGCAGGGGGAGCTGTGGCCCCACGGAGCGCAGGGGCCGTGGAGCGTGGGGAAGGCGGAGCGCGGTCGGAACCAGAAGGGAGAGGGACGGCGCATGCCCGGCCACGCCCTTCGTCTCGTTCCCGCTGACGTTCTTCTAACCGGTTGTCTAACCGTATGACAAGATCGATGAGCCCATCTAAATCCCGCGGTTCGTCCTTAGCCACCAGGTGCTCCTTAAGAACAAATGACAGTCCGTTTACAAAGGCGGCGCGGAGGGCAGTTCTATTCCAGCCGGACCTCGCAGCCGCGATGCGGAAGTCGACTGCATAGGCAGCTGCGCTCCGACGCCCCTGTCTCATCGACAGTAGCACAGTTGAAGCGGTTTCTCCTCTATTAGGGTGATCGAACACGGTTCTGAACTCCCTCACAAACCCATCATATGTCAGAAGGAGCCGTGAATTCTGCTCCCAGAGCGCTGTAGCCCAAGCGCGTGCCTCGCCGCGAAGCAGGTTTATTACATAAGCTACCTTGCTAGCATCGGTCGCGTACATGACTGGACGCTGTGCGAAGACGAGCGAACACTGCATAAGAAAATCTGCGCACGTCTCCACACAGCCTCCGTACGGCTCTGGGGGGCTTATGTAAGCTTCAGGGGAAGGTGGGAGGGGTCGTTGAACGACCAGTGGAACGTCGCTGTTACGCACAGGGTCGACGGGAGGGAGAGCCGCAGCGGCGCCCGGGGGGCGCGCTTCCACTTGTGCGGCGAGAGCCACCACCCTGCGGTTCAGGAGGACGTTCTGCTCGGTCATTAAATCCAACCGAATCGTGAAAGCGGTGAGGATCCGCTGCAACTCACCGATCCCCCCTCCCGAGGACGCCTGCGCGCCCTGTTCTTCCATTGGCCGTTCAACAGCCGGTTGACGCCCCTCGGGATCCATGACGCTGGCCGAGATATCCTGTTGTGAAAGTGTTGGAACACGGACCCACAACAGGGGGCGCAAATGAACGGACAATGGAGGAGTCAAATAACACTGTTTTTACTGTTGTGAAACAGGCACAACAAACACAGCCGATTACAATATTGAAATTGAGTCCAATTACAACGGTGTCGTGTGGGCAGGCTCGACGATAGGAGACGTCTGTCCAAGTCGAACCGGAACCAACCCGATTTCCTCTGCCACCGAACCCCGGGAATACTGGAGCCGCCAAGTCCCGAACTCCCAGGTGGCCACTGCCTCCGCTCGTCGGATCCGATACTGCTGGCAAGGAACAGAAACAGTCAGGTGTGGGTGCGGCTGCACCCAGCAACACGGAGGGTGGAGATTCCACCTCCACCTCTCGTCAACAACAATAAAGGAATGTAGGAAGGTGAGCACTTATCCAAGAGTTGTCCAGTAGTCAGCTATCCTACAAACAATCAACAAGAATTACAACTGTAATTAATAGCACGTTTGGGCGGAGATTGTTACCTCTTTGATAGGGTGATATCTCGGCAATGAGGTGGAGATGCCGTCCTGCTGATATACCTCCCTGTTGATTGGAATCAGCTGTCTCAGGTGATGGGTGACAGCTGTCACCCTGGCTGCTTCTGTGAGGCGGCAGCGCCCTCTGGTGCCTGGAGCCCACACTCCAGGCAGGGCGCCCTCTGGTGGTGGTGGGCCAGCAGTACCTCCTCTTCAGCGGCCCACACAACAGCTTTTCAGGGAAGTTTTAGGACAACCTGATAATAATGAATTACAATAGTCCAGCCTAGAGGAAATAAATGCATGAATTAGTTTTTCAGCATCACTCTGAGACAAGACCTTTCTAATTTTAGAGATATTGCGCAAATGCAAAAAAGCAGTCCTACATATTTGTTTAATATGCGCATTGAATGACATATCCTGATCAAAAAATGACTCCAAGATTTCTCACAGTATTACTAGAGGTCAGGGTAATGCCATCCAGAGTAAGGATCTGGTTAGACACCATGTTTCTAAGATTTGTGGGGCCAAGTGCAATAACTTCAGTTTTATCTGAGTTTAAAAGCAGGAAATTAGAGGTCATCCATGTCTTTATGTCTGTAAGACAATCCTGCAGTTTAGCTAATTGGTGTGTGTCCTCTGGCTTCATGGATAGATAAAGCTGAGTATCATCTGCGTAACAATGAAAATTTAAGCAATACCGTCTAATAATACTGCCTAAGGGAAGCATGTATAAAGTGAATAAAATTGGTCCTAGCACAGAACCTTGTGGAACTCCATAATTAACCTTAGTCTGTGAAGAAGATTCCCCATTTACATGAACAAATTGTAATCTATTAGATAAATATGATTCAAACCACTGCAGCGCAGTGCCTTTAATACCTATGGCATGCTCTAATCTCTGTAATAAAATTTTATGGTCAACAGTATCAAAAGCAGCACTGAGGTCTAACAGAACAAGCACAGAGATGAGTCCACTGTCCGAGGCCATAAGAAGATCATTTGTAACCTTCACTAATGCTGTTTCTGTACTATGATGAATTCTAAACCCTGACTGAAACTCTTCAAATAGACCATTCCTCTGCAGATGATCAGTTAGCTGTTTTACAACTACCCTTTCAAGAATTTTTGAGAGAAAAGGAAGGTTGGAGATTGGCCTATAATTAGCTAAGATAGCTGGGTCAAAAGATGGCTTTTTAAGTAATGGTTTAATTACTGCCACCTTAAAAGCCTGTGGTACATAGCCAACTAATAAAGATAGATTGATCATATTTAAGATCGAAGCATTAATTAATGGTAGGGCTTCCTTGAGCAGCCTGGTAGGAATGGGGTCTAATAGACATGTTGATGGTTTGGAGAAAGTAACTAATGAAAATAACTCAGACGGAACAATCGGAGAGAAAGAGTCTAATCAAATACCGGCATCACTGAAAGCAGCCAAAGAGAACGATATGTCTTTGGGATGGTTATGAGTAATTTTTTCTCTAATAGTTAAAATTTTATTAGCAAAGAAAGTCATGAAGTCATTACTAGTTAAAGTTAAAGGAATACTCGGCTCAATAGAGCTCTGACTCTTTGTCAGCCTGGCTACAGTACAGGGACTTCCAGTTTGGATGGACAGGACTAAGAGACAAGCTTTCAAATGAATTAAAGCTCTGTCTGGGTTTTTGATTAATTAATAAGCTGAAGTGGAAGATTGCTGCTAATCCTCTGCCCCCGTACTACGAGCATTCTGGCAGTTAGTGTGACTCGGGGGTGTTGACTCATTTAAACACGCAAAGTGAATAATGTGTAAATAATTTAGAGGTGATTCAGCAGAGGGAGTGCTTTAGTTAAGGCACGTGAAGATTACACTGTGAAACAAATCGTTATCTAGTTAACTAGATCAATCTAACTGCGCACATTAAACAGCTAACAGATACAGCAAAACACCACTGTGCTCCAGAACAGGAAGTGATACAATACCGCAGTGAGAGCCAACCACCAGTAGAGGTTCAAGGTCATAGCAGTTCAGGTAATATAGCATTCATAACCATGTCCATATTAGTACATTATTACCAACAACAATGACTCCATGTGTTTTCATGAGCTTAGAATCATGTCTACATGGGAATAGACCCACTCATGGAGACCACCATCGTGCACCGCCATGTTGATTTTGTAGCTCAACAGTGACATACTTCCTCCACTGTTCACATTTTGCAGCATATCGGGAAGACTTAAGAAAAAAAGAAGAGGAATCAGTGGGTGCTCCCCAATACACCTGATGTCAGCGTGCTACAATGTGAGTTATGCATTCTAAAGTAAATATACAATATACAGCCCAGTCTCATGTTTTTTTCATGCTCCTGTCATGAAATTATTCAAATTTTCGTGGCAGGGTTGTTTTTTAACTCACTATTACTAACCCTACCCCTACACCAAACCCTAACCCTAGCCATAACCACCCGGGCCCCTCACTTCACTTTAAATTTTGTGCAGCCATCACAGAATGTATTAGAATAAATTTGTGCTCTCAAGATGAACATTTTGCACTTTTCATGACAATATCACAAACCAATAGATTCATGTATATTTCGTGCTGCTGAATCACGACATGCCATGAGACTGGGTGGCAATATACAGCAGGAAGAAATAGCTATGACAGTTTAAAATCACAGCAGCCACCCTTCTATCATTACATAAACTACAAATTATGAAAAACTACACAGTTAACAACAAATAACAAAGTTAAAATAGAAGCTGCTCTCCTTTAGGTGGCGCTATTCTCCTTCATGCTTTCTGAATGTTTGGCTGCCATCCACCTTCTTCTCACTTTTGGCAGGTTTTGGTTACTGGATGAAGTATTTTTGACAAACAAGCCATTTCATGCTGGCATACCAACACAATGGAAGTAATGAAACAACAGCGACAACAAACAAACAAACAAACAAACTGGAAGCCACACCCTCACAATACAACGTTACCCGATGCCAATTTATGATTCCTGCTGTGTTCCATTGTTCCTGCAGTATAAATCACGCAGGATTGTTTTTATACCGTGTACACAATGCAGTAAAACTACATGCTCAAAAATAGCGCAGAAAAACAAAACAAAAAACCGCTGATTGCAGCCTGACTGCTGCTGCAGCTACTTGCGCTTAAATTCTCTCACAAATGTGTTTAAATAAAGTCCATAAAAGTCCTGCTCACAGACTGATTGCCAGAGACAGGACATGTCCACGTCAAGTAGAACTCCAGACATCTCCACATTTACTCACGGACGGTTTGTTTGCGCGCGCGCGCAGCTCCCGATCAAGGGAAGAAAGATAAACTATAACAGAACTCAGAACGCAGACCTGCAGCTCAGCACAACAAATATAAACTAGAAGAGAAATCAGAGTGCACAGTCTGGCTGCAGCCAAACTGTGCACTCTGATTTCTCTGTGCAGAGGACCTGCAGGCTGCGTTCTCACCTCCTCTCTGCCCCCCTGCACACACCTGATGCAGACATTCCTGCGTATTCATGACGCCACATGAAGCAACTCGAAGTAGGCCCGGTGTTAAAGGGGCTTAAGAGGACCTCATATGTGAGGAGAGCATGTGTTCAGTGCAGGAACACACTCCAAAAAGAACAGTCACAAAGTTTGTGATGCCACATCACAAAATTTGTGATGTGGCCCTTTGTGTAATAGCAGACAGAAATTGCTTTGAGATGTTACAAGACCAACAAGACGCATAGACCGTTTTGTATATATTGTTCAAAATGTGCATTTGTGTTTATTGTTAGAACCTTTATTTTGTACAGTCTTTTGTACAACATTCCAAACTACTTTTAGAAAGTGTCAAAACAGTTGTTTATTGTAGTTTGCTGTGTATTTTGAATAAATGTGTGTGAACATTATTTCCGCTTAATTTTTTTTTCCTTTCTTATTTCTGATTGTAAACATTTATTCCACTTATAAAACACCACTATAGCATATATATTCTGAAAGTACAGGTTGTCCTGAAAAAAGAGACATATTGATTGTGGGATGCAGGGTTTAACATTTATGCCAGGCAAGTGAACTGCCCAAAAAATGCCCTAGGACCCCAGGGGGTATTAAGTTCAAACAACTTCATTCATTCAGGTTTTACCAATTATAATGTTTTTTTTTTGTTTTTTTTTAAGTTGGTTCTTTTTTCAGTGCTGGTCTAAAATGGCAAATGTGAATTTTCTGGTGGAGCTATGGCAGCAGTCAGTCAATGGATACCCTAGAATCAGTGGTGGACACAGTTCTGTGAATCTGCTAACCCCTAATTATCGAAGCTAACATTTTCATTGGCGGATTAGCTTTCCAGATAACTTTGAAAACCATCAGCGGACCAATTACCTTAAGATAAATTTTGTTACGATAACGTTTAGACCGCTAACATATTTTTGCGGGCATAGTGAATAAAGCTTAAAGTTAAAAACATTTGTAAAGTCTGAAATCAAAGATTTTAGTACCTACCTGTTGTATGTTTTGCAGCAGACAGACAGCCATGAATGGTAGAGCTCTATCCTCTGCAGGCAGAAGAGAGCTGACTACCAGAGAGAAAGGAAGAGGGAGGCAAAACTGCCATGAAGAGGGAGGAAAAAACTGCCATCTACTGGCCAGTAGATGGCAATATCTGTAAGTTCTGCTAATTTTTTAGGGATTTCTCGGTTTAGCTTTATAAAAGTTAACTTTTCAGTTAGCGGATTAACAGTTATCAAAGCTAACTTTTTGGTTAGCTGTGCCCACCACTGCCTACAATCAATGGATTGCAGCTTTTGAGAAGCTGAGTGAAGAATTGTATTGTTTGGGTTTGAGATGGTCCTGGATGAAATCTAAGATCTGGGCTTTCAATGGCTTCGTCGATTTGGCCAACAGAAGTGTGTCTACATGCAGTGGCGGTGTTGAGACAATCCCATATCTTGGAAGTGACATTCATGTTTTCTGAGCTTTTGGCCTTTGATATCAAGAGACAACTTGGACAAGCTTTTGGAGGCATAAAGTGGCAGGACAGAGGTTTTTGGTGATGCCCATACCTTTGCAGGAGAATAAAAGTCTTATGTGTCCCTGTGCTTTCTGTCTTACTGTATGGCTGTGAGACTTGTACGCAAACTGGTGACCTAAGGCCACAACTAGATGCCTTTGGTATGAGGTATCTTCTGAGGATTCTTGGGTACCACTGGAATGACTATGCTTCAAATGAACAATTACTTCTGGTGATTCAGATGAGGAGTATATTTTGCATTGTGAGGGAATGTCAGCTACGATCCTGCGTACTTAAAAACCCCAATCTCGAGCCACATGATATGGCAAGTTACAGACCCATCTGTAATCTCCCCTTTCTGTCAAAAATTCTTGAAAAAACAGTTTTGTGTTATGGTTGGGAACCGGGTTGTGTGTTGGACCCAAGTGCAGGAGCAGTAAGACAAAGACTAGAGGAACAACCAAAAGTTTATTTAACCAAACAGGGGAGACTGCACAGTAGACAGGACAGACAGGGCAACTGGACCGGGACCAGGAACTGACTGGACTGGGACCAACCGGAGACCGGGACCCGAACCAGGGACCAACAAGACTGGGACCAGGAGGACAACAGGACCAACCAAGGACGGACCGGACTGGGACCCGGGACTGACTGGACAGGGACCAGGTGAAGTGAGCCTGTGGAGCTACTGGGGCTGGATGAACTGCAAGGGAGATGAGAAGGCTGATGAATATGTGCAAGTGCACCATGGACATGAAACTCAAATAGTTCCTTCAGCTGCAGCTCAGGGACAGAGTTCCAAAAGATGACAGAGTTCAAATCCAAAGTTCAGTTCAAAGTCAAAGTTCAAATGATGAGAATATAGTTCAAAACCAAAGTTCAGTTCAGGATCAAGTCTCTGTGTGTTTAGGTTTTCTGTGCTGCACTCCGATAACCAATTACATTTGTCTCAGGACCTTAGCTGTTGAGGTGTTCAGTAAGTGGATCTGCTCACAGAAGGCACCAAATGGTTAAACAGTTCAGTCAGTAGAAAAAAAACTACTTCTCGGTGCTCACTGTTCCAGAACCAGTGCTGATGGGGTTAACCGTGATTATAGAATATCTGCTGATCACTTAGCGATGCGGAATAGATCAAAGGCTGATTATTTGCAGCTGATTAATGTGAGACGTAGCAGGTGAAAGAACACAGGAGGAATTCAGCAGAAGCATCAAAGTTTAAACACTTACTGCAGATGGAACATGACCTTGGAATTAACCTGAATGAGCCACATTAAACACAGAAGTTAGATGTCGAGCTAGAACTCACACAGTAAAAGAATACGTATTGATAACTTAAACATTACTATCCAAATGCTCAAAGAAATACACAGTTACGTTTAGACCAAAAAACTCACGGAAGAAATAAAGACTACATTAAGTCTGAATGCTTAACTGAGAAAACACAATTAATTTAGTCCAGAGACCTGGAAGATCCACTTCAATCAATCAATCAATCAACTTTTTTCTTATATAGCGCCAAATCACAACAAACAGTTGCCCCAAGGCGCTCCATATTGTAAGGCAAGGCCATACAATAATTATGAAAAACCCCAACGGTCAAAACGACCCCCTATGAGCAAGCACTTGGCAACAGTGGGAAGGAAAAACTCCCTTTTAACAGGAAGAAACCTCCAGCAGAACCAGGCTCAGGGAGGGGCAGTCTTCTGCTGAGACTGGTTGGGGCTGAGGGAAAAAACCAGGAAAAAGACATGCCGTGAAGGGGGGCAGAGATCGATCACTAATGATTAAATACAGAGTGATGCATACGGAGCAAAAAGAGAAAGAAACAGTGCATCATGGGAACCCCCCCACAATCTACGTCTAAAGCAGCATAACCAAGGGATGGTCCAGGATCACCCGATCCAGCCCTAACTATAAGCCTTAGCGAAAAGGAAAGTTTTAAGCCTAATCTTAAAAGTAGAGAGGGTATCTGTCTCCCTGATCTGAATTGGGAGCTGGTTCCACAGGAGAGGAGCCTGAAAGCTGAAGGCTCTGCCTCCCATTCTACTCTTACAAACCCTAGGAACTACAAGTAAGCCCGCAGTCTGAGAGCGAAGCGCTCTAATGGGGTAATATGGTACTACGAGGTCCCTAAGATAAGATGGGACCTGATTATTCAAAACCTTATAAGTAAGAAGAAGAATTTTAAATTCTATTCTAGAATTAACAGGAAGCCAATGAAGAGAGGCCAACACGGGTGAGATATGCTCTCTCCTGCTAGTCCCCGTCAGTACTCTAGCTGCAGCATTCTGAACCAACTGAAGGCTTTTTAGGGAACTTTTAGGACAACCTGATAATAATGAATTACAATAGTCCAGCCTAGAGGAAATAAATGCATGAATTAGTTTTTCAGCATCACTCTGAGACAAGACCTTTCTGATTTTAGAGATATTGCGTAAATGCAAAAAGGCAGTCCTACATATTTGTTTAATATGCGCTTTGAATGACATATCCTGATCAAAAATGACTCCAAGATTTCTCACAGTATTACTAGAGATCAGGGAAATGCCATCCAGAGTAACGATCTGGTTAGACACCATGCTTCTAAGATTTGTGGGGCCAAGTACAATAACTTCAGTTTTATCTGAGTTTAAAGCAGGAAATTAGAGGTCATCCATGTCTTTATGTCTGTAAGACAATCCTGTAGTTTAGCTAATTGGTGTGTATCCTCTGGCTTCATGGATAGATAAAGCTGGGTATCATCTGCGTAACAATGAAAATTTAAGCAATACCGTCTAATAATACTGCCTAAGGGAAGCATGTATAAAGTGAATAAAATTGGTCCTAGCACTTGAGTGCTCTCTAAGCCTAGAATACGACGGGAGGAAAAACACGACTAATTACATCTTGCGCCTGGAAGTGGCAGTAGGAAAAAACACGAGGAATTACATTCTGCACCTGGAAGCGGCTGTGAAGAAATACTAGGAATTATATTCTGCCTCGACATGGAAGCCCACAGCGGAGGAGTTCGACAGTACGTATGGAGGGCAGAGTCTCCAGTCTGGAAAAATGAAGAGCTTGGAGGTTCACAGCGGAAAAAACTCAGTGTTTCGGTAGTACCAACGGAATGCCAAACAAAACAGAAGGTAAAGGTTACCGGCTGAGAGCGATGGTATGTCACAGCTGGGCACCCGTGGCAACCCAGTTCCAACCAGGAGGAACGCGGAGGTTCTTCAGGAGATGGTGAGACAGGTAAGGAAAGAAACCTCGCCAAGGTTAAATGCAGAATGATGATGAGCTGCCATCAGATTCAGCTGCGAGGCTCCCACTCAGCAGAATGAAAGTCAGCTGTGAGACGCCGCTCTGTCACTCCATGCCAGATGGTAGGCAACCTGTTTCAGAAAGAGCCATGAGGGTGCAGGTTTTCTTTGCAGCCACTGACTCCACCAGGTGATTTCACTGATTAACTGATTCTATCTGCTCAAAGTGATATTAATCAGTAAAATCACCTGGTGGAGTCAGTGGCTGCAAAGAAAACCTGAACCCTCATGGCTCTTTCTGGAACAGGTTGCCTACCCCTGCTCCATGCGCTGACTTGACAGATGGGGCGGGGCCCATGAGTAACATGACAGGTTGGAGCAGAGCCCTGACGTAATCCACAGCTGACACAACCGTGGCCTCTTCACCCAGCAGCTCCACCTCAACTTCACCTGGGAACACAGAAAAACAAACCAGCAGACCAGGGGCAAACCACAACAGCACCCCCCCCAAGGGAGATCCCCGGGTGACTCACTAAGCCAGAAGCAGGAACCCCAGGAGGAAGAAGGCAAGACGATCACAGGGCAGGAGACGAAGATGGGTGGGAACTATGCGACCCCTTCTAGAGCCCACAGCGGAGAAGATGCCATGTGACCCACCAGGGTCCACATAGGAACAGGAGTCCCATGACCCACCAGGGCCCACGAAGGAGACATTGCTGTGCGACCCTCCAGGGTCCACGGGGGACTGGAATGACCCTCCAGGGCCCACGACGGAGAAGTGCCGTGCTACCCTCCAGGGTCCACGGGGGAACAGGACTGGAACGACCCTCCAGGGCCCACGACAGAGACATGCCGTGCGACACTCCAGGATCCACGGGGAACTGGAATGACCCTCCAGGGCCCACGACGGAGACGTGCCGTGCAACCCTCCAGCAGACCAGGGGCAAACCACAACAGTTTTGGTCTATATTCAAGATCATTTACATGAAAACAGTATTCTGGAAAAACTCCAATCTGGTTTCTGTAGAGCTCATAGTACAGAGACAGCACTGGTCAGGGTCAAAAAGGACCTGCTGGTCACTTCTGACCATGGGTTTTCTTCTGTCCTCATTCTTCTTGAACTGTAGGCAGCCTTTGACACGGTGGATCATGTTATCCTGCTCCACCCACTACAGCACCTTGTAGGGCTCACTGGCACTGCCCTGGATTGGTTTTGATCTTATCTATCTGAGAGATTGGAATTAGTGTTCATTGGGCATGCCAGATCATTGAGCCATCCTGTTTCTTGTGGGGTACCTCAGGGATCAGTCCTGGGACCCCTTGTATTTAACCTGTATATGGTGGCACTTGGATGCATCATCAGCAGTTATGGGGTCTCATTCCACTGCTACGCTGATGATACTCAGTTGTATCTGAGGCTGGGTGGCAGTGTGTCTGAGACACCATCTGCTTTTGCTCCATCTCCCTCAACCTCTGCTTCCTCTCCTTCTCTAGCTACCCCTCTTTCTACCCTCACAGCCTATCTGGAGGAGATTAAGGCTTGGATGCAGCAAAATTTTCTCCATCTTAACAGTTGAAAAACAGAAGCAATTCAAATTGGCACTGTTCATCATATTCAACAACACAAAATCCTCAGCATAGTTTTTTCTGGTCAAAATATTGCTCTTCTCACCACCGTTACCAACCTTGGTGTCATTTTTGATCCACAACTCACCTATGAATTACATATAAAACACATCTGTAAAACCTAATTTTTTCACCTTCACAATATAGCTAAATTTAGGCCCACACTCTCCTTTTCTGATTCTGAAAAGCTTGTCCACGCCTTTGTCTCCTCCAGACTGCACTATTGCAATGCACTTCTCATTGGGACTCCTGGCAAGAACATACAAAGACTTCAGTATGTGCAGAACAGCGCCACCAGGGTCCTGATGAGAGTGCGTAAGCATGAGCACATCACTCCCATCCTCTGTTCACTTCACTGGCTTCCTATTTCTGCCCGGATCACATACAAAGTTTTACTACTTACTTTATATGGTAACGCCCCATCATCCCTAACAGGACTCCTCACCCCTCTCTGTCCTGCACGTTCTCTTCGCTCCTCCAACACCCATCTTCTTTTCATACCTAGGACGCAATCCCACACCATAGGAGACTGTGCCTTCTTCCACGTAGCCACTCGTCTGTGGAATGCCCTGGCTCCTCAACTGAGGGCACCACAGACCACTGAATCTTTTAAAAAGGGCCTTAAAACATTTCTTTTTAACCAATGTTTTAATTGACGTTCAAATTTTTGCTTCCCCTATTGTTCTAGTGATTGTTTTAATAATCTGCCTACTTTTTGTTTCTGTTTTTAATCAATCTTTCCTTTTAATTTGGAAGTCCAAATTGGAAGTCTCAAAAACCAGTTTTATTTGTTATTATCTATCGTCCACCTGGTCATTACTGTGAGTTTCTTTGTGATTTTTCAGACTTTTGTCTGACCTTGTGCTTAGCGCAGATAAGATAATTATAGTGGGGGATTTTAACATCCACATAGATGCTGTGAATGACAGCCTCAACACTGCATTTAATCTATTATTAGACTCAGTTGGCTTCGCTCAAAATGCAAATGAGTCCACCCACCACTTTAACCACATGTTAGATCTTGTTCTGACATATGGCATAGAAACTGAAGACTTAACAGTACGAGGTCTGTTAGAAAAGTATCCAACCTTATTATTTTTTTCAAAAACCATATGGATTTGAATCACGTGTGATTACATCAGACATGCTTGAACCCTCGTGGGCATGCAAGAGTTTTTTCACGCCTGTCGGTTACGTCATTCGCCTGTGGGCAGTCTTTGAGTGAGGAGACGCCCACCCTCTCGTCGTTTTTTCATTGTTTAGGAATGGCTCAGAGACTGCTGCTTTGTTTGATAAAAATTTTTTCAAAAACTGTAAGGCACAACTGAGTGGACACCATTCGATAAATTCAGCTGGTTTTCGGTAAAAATTTTAACGGCTGATGAGAGATTTTGGTCTGGTAGTGTCGCTTTAAGGACGGCCCACGGCGCCTGACGGTGACCTGCGCTTCGAGGCGGCAGCGTCTCGCCGTTTCAAGTTGAAAACTTACACATTTCAGGCTCTGTTGACCCAGTAAGTCATCAGAGAACAGAGAACTTTCAGAAAAAGTCAGCATGAGGAGTTTATTCGGACATTCCACTGTTAACGGACATTTTGTAATGAAAGAACATGCGGGCAGAGTCGCATGTCAGGCCGGACCCGACCGCGGGGGGGTCGCGACAGGAAAAACACGTCCGTTGGAAACCTTAACGGGCAAGTTGGAACATGCCCAAGCTGTTAAACAATTTCTCAGTTACTCACTTGTTGAAAGCCATCAAAAGCCGCCTGAATTTTACAAATGGTTTTCAACATGGAGGTGTTTTTCCTGTCACGGCGCACACAGATTCGCCGAGTCGTCACGGAAATGACTCGGCAAATTTGCGCGCACGTCTTTCATTACAAAATGTCCTTAAACAGTGGAATGTTCGCATAAAGTCCTCATGCCGGCCTCTTCTGAATCTTATCTGTTCTCTCACGACGTCCTGGGTGAATTAAGCCTTAAATTAGGATGTTTTCAGGTCGAAACAGGCCGACGACGGCGACTGGAAGCGCTGCGCAACGTCCCGCTCCGTGGGAAGTCCTTACAGCAACAGAAACACCCCATAATCTCTCATCAGCCGTTAAACTTTTCACCAAAAACCAGCTAAATTTCTCGAATAGTGTCCACTCGGATATTCCTCACAAATTTTGATAAAGCAACGCGCGCCGTCTCGAGCAGCGTGTGAAACAAAGGAATTCAGCCGAGAGGGCTGAACCACATCTCACTCAAGGCCTGCCCACAGGGAAATGACATCACCGACACGCGTGAAAAAATTCACGCATGCGCACGAGGGTTCAAGCATGATTGGTGTAATCGCACGTCATTCAAATCCATATAGTTAAAAAAATAAAAGTGTTGGTTTCTTATCTAATAGACGTCGTATTCCCTGAAAACCCCTTTTTGTCTGATCATTTCTTAATAACATTTACATTTACTTTAATGGACTACCCAGCAGTGGGGAATAAGTTTGATTACAGTACAAGTCTTTCTGAAAGCGCTGTAACTAGGTTTAAGGATATGATTCCTTCTTTGTTATGTTCTTCAATGCCATATACCAACACAGTGCAGAGCAGCTACATAAAATCTGTGAGTGAGATAGATTATCTCGTCAATAGCTTTACATCCTCATTGAGCACAACTTTGGATGCTGTAGCTCCTCTGAAAAAGAGAGCCTTAAATCAGAAGTGCCTGACTCCGTGGTATAACGCACAAACTCGCAGCTTAAAGCAGATAACCCGTAAGGTGGAGAGGAAATGGCATCTCACTAATTTAGAAGATCTTCATTTAGCCTGGAAAAAGAGTCTGTTGCTCTATAAAAAAGCCCTCCGTAAAGCTAGGACATCTTACTATTCATCACTAATTGAAGAAAATAAGAATTGAGCCGCGTATTCCTTTAACTTTAACTAGCAATGACTTCATGACTTTCTTTGCTAATAAAATTTTAACTATTAGAGAAAAAATTATTCATAACCATCCCAAAGACATATCTTTATGTTCGGCTGCTTTCAGTAAAGCTGGTATTTGGTTAGACTCTTTCTCTCCGATTCTTCTGTCTGAGTTACTTTGATTAATCACTTCCTCCAAACCATCAAAATGTCTATTAGACCCCATTCCTACCAGGCTGCTCAAGGAAGCCCTACCATTAATTAATGCTTCAATCTTAAATATGATCAATCTATCTTGTTGGCTATGTACCACAGGCTTTTAAGGTGGCAGTAATTAAACCATTACTTAAAAAGCCATCACTTGACCCAGCTATCTGTATAATAAAAATGTTATTGTGCTGTTTTGCACCTGTCTTAAAGTAACCCTGAGAATGTATTTGTTATTTAATTTTGTTTTAGCACTCTGGGGTCAGTCTGAACTGGGAGCGAAGAGCTGGATGTACTTGTTATTATTACACTGATAGCACGACTTTGTTTTCGTAGCCACTAACGACTGGGAGTGAAGCATGCTGGGATCATTCTGAACTGGGAGTGAAGAACTGCTTTTATTATATCTTTGAAATAACTTTCAGATGCCTGTTGATTAAAGAAATTATGTGCGCCAGGGAGGTTGAGTTGGCCACTCACCCTCCCTTCGCGGACACACTAGAAAAGAGGGAGTAGAACCATGCTTCAACAGAGTCTGCTGCGGGTTAACGTACGAACGCCCAGCCGGTTGACAGGCGCACTCTGCTGAAGGTGTTGGCTCTCCACCTTAAAGGCGTCACGGTAAGAGAAAAATGCGCTGCAACCACTTGTGTTTGATGTAACTGCTTTTGTGGGGAATAAATATACGCCTTTTTATTCTAGCAAAATGCAGTCTGTGTGATCATTTCTGTGTGCCGATCTGACCGAACCTTGTGTTTCAAAACACTATCTTAGCTAATTATAGGCCAATCTCCAACCTTCCTTTTCTCTCAAAAATTCTTGAAAGGGTAGTTGATCATCTGCAGAGGAATGGTCTATTTGAAGAGTTTCAGTCAGGGTTCAGAATTCATCATAGTACAGAAACAGCATTAGTGAAGGTTACAAATGATCTTCTTATGGCCTCAGACAGTGGACTCATCTCTGTGCTTGTCCTGTTAGACCTCAGTGCAGCTTTTGATTCTGCTGACCATACAATTTTATTACAGAGATTAGAGCATGCCATAGGTATTAAAGGCACTGCGCTGCAGTGGTTTGAATCATATTTATCTAATAGATTACAGTTTATTCATGTAAATGGGGAATCTTCTTCACAGACTAAGGTTAATTATGGAGTTCCACAAGGTTCTGTGCTGGGACCGATTTTATTCACTTTATACATGCTTCCCTTAGGCAGTATTATTAGAAAGCATTGCTTAAATTTTCATTGTTACGCAGATGATACCCAGCTTTATCTATCCATGAAGCCAGAGGACACACACCAATTAGTTAAACTGCAGGAATGTCTTTCAGACATAAAGACATGGATGACCTCTAATTCCCTGCTTTTAAATTCAGATAAAACTGAAGTTATTGTACTTGGCCCCACAAATCTTAGAAACATGGTGTCTAACCAGATCCCTACTGTGGATGTCATTAGCCTGACCTCCAGTAATACTGTGAGAAATGTTGGAGTCATTTTTGATCAGGATATGTCCTTCAATGCGCATATTAAGCAAATATGTAGGACTGCTTTTTTGCATTTGCGCAATATCTCTAAAATTAGAAAGGTCTTGTCTCAGAGTGATGCTGAAAAGCTAATTCATGCATTTATTTCCTCTAGGCTGGACTATTGTAATTCATTATTATCAGGTTGTCCTAAAAGTTCCCTGAAAAGCCTTCAGTTAATTCAAAATGCTGCAGCTAGAGTACTGACGGGGACTAGAAGGAGAGAGCATATTTCACCCATATTGGCCTCTCTTCATTGGCTCCCTGTTAATTCCAGATTAGAATTTAAAATTCTTCTTCTTACTTATAAGGTTTTGAATAATCAGGTCCCATCTTATCTTAGGGACCTCATAGTACCATATCACCCCAATAGAGCGCTTCGCTCTCAGACTGCAGGCTTACTTGTAGTTCCTAGAGTTTGTAAGAGTAGAATGGGAGGCAGAGCCTTCAGCTTTCAGGCTCCTCTCCTGTGGAACCAGCTCCCAATTTGGATCAGGGAGACAGACACCCTCTCTACTTTTAAGATTAGGCTTAAAACTTTCCTTTTTGCTAAAGCTTATAGTTAGGGCTGGATCAGGTGACCCTGAACCATCCCTTAGTTGCTGCTATAGATGCTGCTATAGACTTAGACTGCTGGGGGTTTCCCATGATGCACTGAGTGTTTCTTTT
The DNA here is from genome assembly GCF_902500255.1 of Thalassophryne amazonica. Classification (NCBI taxonomy): domain Eukaryota; kingdom Metazoa; phylum Chordata; class Actinopteri; order Batrachoidiformes; family Batrachoididae; genus Thalassophryne; species Thalassophryne amazonica. Next base: position 56,456,183 of record NC_047103.1, read on the forward strand.
TATTCACCTCTTTTTGCTCTGTATGCACCACTCTGCATTTAATCATTAGTGATGGATCTCTGCTGTCTTCCACAGCATGTCTTTTTCCTGATTCTCTCCCCTCAGCCCCAACCAGTCCCAGCAGAAGACTGCCCCTCCCTGAGCCTGGTTCTGCTGGAGGTTTCTTCTTGTTAAAAGGGAGTTTTTCCTTCCCACTGTCGCCAAGTGCTTGCTCATAGGGGGTCGTTTTGACCTTTGGGGTTTTTCTGTAATTATTGTATGGCCTTGCCTTACAATATAAAGCGCCTTGGGGCAACTGTTTGTTGTGATTTGGCGCTATATAAATAAAATTAATTTGATTTGATTTAATTGCTGTAGCACTTTGAGATTTATTGCAAATGTAAAGTGGATTATAAATTAAATTTATGATTATTATTATTACTGGTGCCACGCAGGACCAAAGGCCTGGTGGATGCAGGCTGTAGAACTGCCTGTTGTGGTGGAGCTACTGAAATTCTTGGGTGGCTATACAGCCCCTTCAAGGCTGCAAAGGTGTTGCCAATTGCTTTTAATGAAAACATAAGTGGACTGGAAACAACAGGGTGCTCAGGTTAATCAAAAATCTGATCTGGACATATGAGAAATGCACATATTTTTTGACAGTTTTCCTATTCTCATAGATATTGCATGTTGTAAAAAGCAATGCATTACGTTAAGTGTTCTGAATTCAGACATATTCTCAAAGGTAAAAGGACTGGTCAGAAATATATTTGATTGTACATGTTGACAGTAAAATGAAGGATTCAGTAGAATCACCTTCTGGTGCTTCAGTTTGTTTTATTATCAAAATTCAAATCATGGAATCTCAGTGTCAACACTGAGATTCCATGAAATGTCGGATTTCACATAAGCACATCTGTCCACAGGAAAAAAAAAGGCCTAACTTTGATTGATAGATCAGGTGGTAGCAAAGTGCATATACACAGTTCTCATACTTTTCAGTGGCTCAATTGTTGTAAACGCTGCTATTAATTTTCCATCCCTAGTGTCAATCACATAAATGGTCTACCATTAAGAAGTCACTCCTTTATTCATTTACCCGAGACTCTGGCTTTCTTGTTGTGCACTTCTTCAGATTGGCAGTAAGAAAAGGGATAAATGCAAGGCTGCAGTTGATCTCAGTGCTCACCATCATGCTAATCATGGCAAAGAAAAATGATGCTGGAGGAAAAAATATGATTCAGACCTAATCTTGCTACATCCTGTGGCAGTGTACCGGTGAGTTATTGTGCCCCAAGGGTGAATTTGGCTTCCACCTCTCTCCTTCTCCTTTATCTTCCTCACAGTCTCTTGTGTGTGTGAGTGTGTGTGTGTGTGTGTGTGCCATTGTGTTTGTTGTGTGGGCCGCCAGAAGAGGAGGTACTGCTGGCCCACCACCAAAGGGCGCCCTGCCTGAAGTGCGGGCTTCAGGCACGAGAGGGCGCTGCCGCCACGGACACAGCCGGGAGTGACAGCTGTTACTCATTACTTCATCATCTCACTCCATAAAACCCAGACGTCATCTCCACCTCATCGCCGAGATATCATACTTCATTGGAGTACCAGATCCGACAGCCGGGGACGGTGATCACCTGGGAATTCGGGACTTGGCGGCTCCAGTATTCACCAGGTTCGGTGGTGGCGGAAATCGTGTGGTTCCGGCTCTTCTCAGGACAGATGTCTTCTATCCTCGAGCCTGCCCATTGACCGTTCATTTGTGCCCCCTGTTGTGGGTCCGTGTCACTACACTTTCTCAACAGGATATCTCGGCCAGCGTCATGGACTCCGAGGGGCGTCACCCGGCTGTTGAACGACCAATGGGAGAGCAGGGAGCGCAGGCGTCTGCAGGAGGCATGATTGGTGAGCTGCAGCACATTCTCACCGCCTTTACGGCTCGGTTGGATCAAATGACCGAGCAAAACATCCTCCTGAACCGCAGGGTGGAGGCTCTCTCTGCGCAGATGGCGGCGAGCGCTCAGTGCGCTGCTACAGCTCCTCCTCCTGCCGACCCTGTGCAGGATATGAACGTTCCAGTGGTGGTTCAACAACCCCTCCCACCATCCCCTGAAGCATACATAAGCCCTCCTGAGCCGTACGGAGGTTGTGTGGAGACGTGCGCGGACTTTCTCATGCAGTGTTCGCTCGTCTTCGCACAACGTCCCGTCATGTATGCATCAGATGCTAGTAAAATAGCTTATGTGATTGCTCTGCTTCGGGGTAAGGCACGCGCCTGGGCTACGGTGCTCTGGGAACAGAACTCACGGTTGTTATCAGCATACACTGGGTTTGCGGGGGAGTTCAGAACAGTGTTTGATCAACCTAACAGAGGAGAGACTGCTTCAACAATGCTGCTGTCATTGCGACAGGGGCGCCGGTGTGCAGCCAAATATGCAGTTGACTTCCGCATCGCGGCTGCGAGGTCCGGCTGGAATGACGTTGCACTCCGCGCCGCCTTCATAAACGGACTGTCGTTAGTCCTGAAGGAGCATCTGGTAGCTAAGGTGGAACCGCGGGATTTAGATGGGCTTATCGATCTCGTTATATGGTTAGACAATCGGTTGGAGGAACGCCGTCGGGAGCGAGGCGAAGGACGTGGCCAGATACGCGCCGCCCCTCTCCCTTCCGGTTTCGAAAAGGAGCCGCCCTCCCCACGCTCCACAGCCGCAGCGCTCTGTGGGGCAACAGCTCCCCCTGCTGACGTTGTTAGGGAAACGCACAGGGCTAAAATGAGGAGGCTGATCCGCAGGGAGTGTTTTCTCTGCAGCTCAAAAGAGCACACACAGAAAAACTGCCCCAAACGGCCACAACCACAACCGCCCTCAGAGACTGGGCTAAGGGGGGGGTCAAAACATTCACGTGAGACACACACAGATTGCCACACGACTCCCAGTTACAATCCTGAGCGGGGATTTAACCCTTCAAGCCCCAGCACTGGTGGACACGGGGTCAGAAGGGAATTTGCTAGACAGCAGATGGGCAAGGGAGGTAGGGCTCCCTCTGGTGGCGCTTCCTTCGCCATTGCAGGTTCGGGCACTAGATGGCACCCTCCTCCCTTTAATCACACACAAGACACAACCAGTAACTCTGGTGGTGTCTGGAAACCATCGGGAGGAGATTGAGTTTTTTGTAACTCCTTCTACCTCCCGCGTGATTTTGGGCTTCCCATGGATGTTGAAGCACAATCCCCGGATTGATTGGCCGTCTGGGGTGGTGGTTCAGTGGAGCGAAACCTGCCATCGGGTGTGTTTAGGATCCTCGGTTCCTCCCGGTTTACAGGCTAAGGAGGAGGTCAAAGTCCCTCCCAATCTGACGGCAGTGCCGGTTGAGTACCACGATCTTGCTGACATCTTCAGCAAGGATCTGGCACTCACCCTTCCCCCGCACCGTCCGTACGATTGTGCCATTGATTTGGTTCCAGGCGCTGAGTTCCCGTCCAGCAGGCTGTACAACCTCTCACGACCTGAGCGCGAATCAATGGAGACCTACATCCGGGACTCATTAGCTGCCGGGCTGATCCGGAACTCCACCTCCCCGATGGGGGCAGGTTTCTTTTTTGTGGGCAAGAAAGATGGTGGACTCCGTCCATGCATTGATTACAGGGGGCTGAATGAGATTATGGTTTGCAATTGATACCCGTTGCCATTGTTGGATTCTGTGTTCACCCCCCTGCATGGAGCCAAAATCTTTACTAAGCTGGATCTTAGAAATGCGTATCACCTGGTTCGGATCCGGAAGGGAGACGAATGGAAGACGGCATTTAACACCCCGTTAGGTCACTTTGAGTACCTGGTCATGCCGTTCGGCCTCACCAACGCCCCCGCGATGTTCCAAGCCTTGGTTAACGACGTCTTGCAGGACTTCCTGCACTGATTCGTCTTCGTATATCTGGACGATATTCTCATCTTTTCTCCGGATCCTGAGACCCATGTCCAGCATGTACGTCAGGTCCTGCAGCGGTTGTTAGAGAACCGACTGTTTATGAAGGGCGAGAAGTGCGAGTTTCACCGCACGTCTTTGTCCTTCCTGGGTTTTATCATCTCCTCTAACTCCGTCGCCCCTGATCCGGCCAAGGTTGCGGCGGTGAGAGATTGGCCCCAACCAACAAGCCGTAGGAAGCTGCAACAGTTCCTCGGCTTTGCTACTTTCTATAGGAGGTTCATTAAGGGCTACAGTCAGGTAGTTAGCCCCCTGACAGCCCTGACCTCTCCAAAAGTCCCCTTCACCTGGTCGGATCGGTGCCAAGCCGCGTTCAAGGAGTTGAAACGACGGTTCTCTACTGCGCCAGTTTTGGTGCAGCCCGACCCTAGCCGCCAGTTCGTGGTTGAAGTGGACGCCTCTGACTCAGGGATAGGAGCCGTGCTGTCCCAGAGCGGAGAGACCGATAAGGTTCTTCACCCGTGTGCCTACTTTTCACGCAGGTTGACCCCGGCTGAACGGAACTATGACGTCGGCAATCGAGAACTCCTTGCGGTGAAAGAGGCATCTTGAGGAGTGGAGACACCTGTTGGAGGGAGCGTCTGTGCCGTTCATGGTTTTCACTGACCATCGGAACCTGGAGTATATCAGGACCACCAAGCGGCTGAACCCCAGGCAAGCCCGCTGGTCACTGTTCTTCGGGCGTTTTGACTTCCGGATCACCTATCGCCCCGGGACCAAGAACCAGAGGTCGGATGCCTTGTCCCGGGTACACGAAGAGGAGGTCAAAACTGCACTGTCGGATCCACCGGAGTCCATCCTGCCGGAGTCCACTATCGTGGCCACCCTCACCTGGGACGTGGAGAAGATCGTCCGGGAGGCCCTGGCACGGAGCCCGGATCCAGGAACAGGTCCGAAGAACTGTTTATACGTCCCACCAGAGGCCAGAGCTGCAGTCTTGGACTTCTGTCACGGTTCCAAGCTCTCCTGTCATCCAGGGGTGCGAAGGACTGTGGCAGTTGTCCGGCAGCGCTTCTGGTGGGCGTCCGGGAGTATATCCAGGCCTGCACCACCTGTGCCAGGGGCAAGGCAGACCATAAAAGGTCTCAAGGACTACTCCAGCCGTTACCTGTGCCTCATCGCCCCTGGTCCCACATCGGCCTGGATTTCGTCACGGGCCTCCCGCCGTCCCAGGGCAACACCACCATCTTCACGATAGTGGACCGATTCTCCAAGGCGGCCCACTTCGTGGCCCTCCCTAAGCTCCCAACAGCCCAGGAGACAGCAGATCTCCTGGTTCACCACGTCGTCCGTCTGCATGGGATACCCACCGTCATCATCTCTGATCGTGGTCCCCAGTTCTCCTCACACGTCTGGAGGAGCTTCTGCAGGGAACTGGGGGCCACCGTGAGCCTCTCGTCCGGGTACCATCCACAGACGAACGGACAGGCAGAGCGGGCCAACCAGGAGCTGGAACAGACCCTCCGCTGCGTAACATCCGTGCACCTGACGGCCTGGAGTAACCATCTGGCCTGGATCGAGTATGCGCATAACAGCCAGGTGTCTTCTGCCACCGGCCTCTCCCCGTTTGAGGTGTGTTTGGGGTACCAGCCCCCATTATTTCCCGTGGTGGAGGGAGAGGTCGGTGTGCCCTCGGTCTGGGCCCATCTTCGGAGGTGCCGTCGGGTGTGGCGCACCGCCCGTTCTGCCTTGTTGAAAGCCCGGACGAGGGCCAAGACCCATGCAGACCGCCGGCGGTCCCCGGCCCCTGCATACCAGCCCGGGCAGGAGGTGTGGTTGTCGACGAAGGACATCCCCCTCCAAGTACAGTCTCCTAAACTGATGGACAGGTTCATCGGCCCATTTCGTATCCTCAAGGTCCTCAGCCCTGCCGCAGTGAAGCTCCAGCTCCCAGCTTCACTGCAGATCCACCCGGTCTTCCATGTTTCCAGGATCAAACCTCATCACACCTCACCCCTCTGTGCTCCCGGTCCGGCGCCGCCTCCTGCCCGGATCATTGACGGGGAGCCGGCTTGGACAGTGCGCCGGCTCCTGGACGTCCGTCGAATGGGCCGGGGGTTCCAATATCTGGTGGACTGGGAGGGGTATGGACCCGAAGAACGCTCCTGGGTGAAGAGGAGCTTCATCCTGGATCCGGACCTCCTGGCCGACTTCTACCGCCGACACCCCGATAGACCTGGTCGGGCGCCAGGAGGTGCCCGTTGAGGGGGGGGGTCCTGTTGTGTGGGCCGCCAGAAGAGGAGGTACTGCTGGCCCACCACCAAAGGGGGCCCTGCCTGAAGTGCGAGCTTCAGGCACGAGAGGGCGCTGCCGCCACGGACACAGCCGGGAGTGACAGCTGTTACTCATTACTTCCTGACAGCTGTCACTCATTCTTCATCATCTCACTCCATAAAACCCAGACATCATCTCCACTTCATCGCCGAGATATCATACTTCATTGGAGTACCAGATCCGACAGCCGGGGACGGTGATCACCTGGGAATTCGGGACTTGGCGGCTCCAGTATTCACCAGGTTCGGTGGTGGCGGAAATCGTGTGGTTCCGGCTCTTCTCAGGACAGACGTCTTCTATCCTCGAGCCTGCCCACACGTCACCTTTGTGATTTGACTGTAATTATATTCTGAGACTGTCTGTATTTCGTTGTGCACATTTCACAACATTAAATTGTTACTTTTTGGCTCATCTATTGACCGTTCATTTGCGCCCCCTGTTGTGGGTCCGTGTCACTACACTTTCACAACAGTGTTGCCATAATGATACCTATGTTATTTTTTTTTTCCGTGTTGAAGTGCAAACATCTGTATATTCATTCAGTTGCAGCTTTTACTCATTTTTCAGTTCATTGTCCACATGAGTAAATATTTTTTTCTTTTATCAAACAAGATTTTATTGGCCTTCACATTCTGACAGTAGGTCAGCTACAAATGGTGCCCCCTGTTATATAGCCTCGTGTTACCATCTCACCAGCAAAGCTGAGATTTGATTTCAGCAATTTGATAAAAAGGTGACACATAACCACAAGACTGATTGAAAACGCAAAATAAAAAATAAAAAAAAATGTTGGCACAGCTTTATAGAATGGGAACTACTGTGACTGCTTTTACTGACTGAATTAATTATGACACGTTTACTGACTCCATCATCCATGCAGCTGGTCTGCTCTGTGTAAAGGGCCTTTCACATTGAATGCTTCATAAGCTTCTGACGCGTGACATCAGACGCTTCGCTTCAGAAGCGGCAAGGGGGCTAGGGTTGCCAACCGTCCCTTGAAAAATGGAATCGTCCCTTATTTGGAAATAAAAGTGTGCGTTCCGTATTGACCTGAAACGGGACGCAGTTTGTCCCGTATTTCTGTGAGAATCAAAAAGTCTGTAAAGTGTCAATGGAATTGACTGGCGCTTTATATGGAAACTTACGGTAAATTTGATCCCAGCCTCTCTCCTGCTTTTCACCAATGAGCTGACAGACACGAGTTGACGATACAGAATCAGTCTTATCTCATTGGTCGAGGGACATCTGCTCGCAAGAAGATATCGACATCATGAGCCGACGACGGTCGCTGGACGACAATAACAAAGCAGCATGGCTGATATCGATGCAGACACCGACACTGGCACTGCACATATGCCTACGGACAGCAATGTCTAACGTCGTTACTACTCCTCCTAAAAAAACAAACAAAAAAAGAATGCAAAAATACAGGGGCAAATGAGAAAAGGAAAATGGCTGGCGACAACAGCTATAAGTATTGTAAGTATTGTTTACGTTTCAGACTTTTTATTACACTAAATGTGTAAATGTGCACTGTTACATTGTTTTGCACTGTTACATTGTTTTGGATGATACAAATTTTCAATTGTTTTTTGTTAATTTATACAATTTTAAGTTAAGCAATAGCACTACAGAGAGATTTATTTTTAAATATTTTTTTTTATTTTATGCTTTGAAGCAGGACAGAATGCTCATATTGAAATTGTGAGTGAAAATTTATTTTGCACTAAAAATAAATTGCTAAATAATAATTTGTTTTTCACGTGTTCATATCAGAACAAATGCATGTATGCATCTACTTAAATTCAGGGTCAAGTCAACAGTCAAATGGTTAAAAATCATTTCACACAGACGCTGGGAAGGGTGAAGGCAATGGTCGGTCGGCCCTGGTGATGAGGTATCCCTTATTTATTTTTCAGAGAGTTGGCAAGCCTAAAGGGAGTGGAGATTGCTACATCACACTCTGGCTGTTTCCACAATCTGACAAAAGTTCAGCGATTGCCATTTTGAATTTGCATCGCCTGAACCACAAAAAAAGCTTTAAAAAAACAGCAGTAGACCGATTCTCCCATCACTCTGCTGGGAGAAGCTTTTTTCAGCTACTTTTCAGAGTGACGCCGACCGAGGGAGGACTGACGACTTGGTGGGATATCGATCGAACCATGACGGGGCCGACCCGCAAGGAGAAGCCGGCCTTCAGGCATCATCACTGGGCAGACCGAGGCAGGCAGCCGGGGTGATGGAGCAAATCCACTCAGTCTGAAATCTCCCACTTTTTGGATATATGCAAAGTCCCAGTTTGACCAGCGGAGTTTAGTTCTGCTGCTTTATCGAGGTGAGAATAATGTAAAAATAAAACGTGACGTTTGCTGAACTGCTGTGAAGGTTTATTGATCGGCTAATGTTAGCTTAGCCTTTTAGCACAGTTGATCTGAGTGAACGCTTTAATTTGTAAATGGTTCAGTCTTTTTTATTTTTACCAAATAAAGCTACAGCTTTTTTCGGAGACCACAAAAGCTCAACTTTAAATAATTTTTTCTTTCGGGCGTTTTTTTTTTTCATTGTTTTTTTTTCTGGTTTTTTTTCTTCTTTTTTTAATATATAAACTGTTTAGTGTTTCTTTATATTTTAAGAAAATTTTTTATTTGTCCCAATCAGGTAAATTTGCTGTGCAGACAACCAAACTTCCATTGATGAGCTGAACACCGCGAAGTCCAGTCGAAAGAAAACATCTCTGCTTTTCAGCAACACCACCAGAGTTCAAAGCTGCAGAAGAGACCTTCATCTGGTCCCAAGAATCCAGCAGAACACCTGCTTCTAAATAAAAGGCTCTTTCAACAGCAACTATTTTATTATTTTTAAAAAAGCTGTTTCATTTTATATTTTAACAATAAATGAATGGATCTGTTGGGAAAGGGTCGTAACACGAACCCGCAACAGGGGGCGCAAAAGAACGGACAATGGATAAGACAAAGAGTAACAATTTAATGTTGTGAATCGCACAACTAAATACAGATACAGATAGTGCCAATTGTACACAAGGTGACGTGCGGGCAGGCTCGAAGATAGGAGACCTCTGGCGATCTGAGAGCCGGGACCCACACAGCTTCCACCACCAACGGCCTGAAGAACACCGGAGCCGCCAAGTCCTGAGTCCCCAGGTGGTCACCGTCTTCTGTTGCAGACCCTGGTACTGCTGGCAGAAGATGACAAAACAGTTAAGGTGAGTGTGTATCCACACACCCAGTAATCCTTGGAACTAGTTCCTTCGGGAGGGAGAACCTCCACCTCCAATAAAGAACAAACGTGCAGCTCCTGTCAGTCGCTTCCTTAGGAGGAGTGAGAGGCAAAGACGTCGCTGACTCTCACTGTATACCACTCCAGCAGGGACTGAGACGCAGGAACACGGCTGCAAAGCAGAATAATAATGATAATAATATCGTTAGGTACAGAAGAAAAGATTACCTTTGACGGTAGTAGATTTCTCGGCGAGGAGGTGGAGTAATGATCCGGCTTTTATAGAGATGACGGTGATTGTTGACAGCTGGTGTAAATGAGTGACAGCTGTCACTCTGTCTCGGCGCCCTCTCATGCTTGAAGCCCGCACTCCAAGCAGGGCGCCGACTGGTGGTGGTGGGCCAGCAGTACCTCCTCTTCAGCGGCCCACACAACAGGATCATTAAAAATGTCCACGAATTCAAAGTCAAAAGACATTTGCACAGGTAGAAGCTCTCCACTTATTGTGCTCAAATTCATATTTTAGAAATGACTTTGTCCTGATAACAGCATTAAAGGCAGTTACATATTTTGATGTAATTACAAGTTGAATTGACTATTAAAAAAATTCATCATGAGGGTTTTGTCACAGAAATCCTACTTTACAATCACACTGCAGTCATTGTTAAATTATTTCCTGTTGCATTTATAATAAAGATTTGTATTTATTTACAGTGTCTGTTTTTTCTGGTTGAAATGAGATATAAATAATCTACCAGACTTTAAAAATGTACAAATTTCCGGGGGCGCTGTGGAGCACGCAATGGAGTAAGACGTGTCTGTTGAGCACTGCGGAGCAACTTTTTTAATAATTATATTTTTGGGGCACAAGCGTCAGAGAAAAGTTATCAAGGATTAATCCGAACTGTAACTGTCAGGGGACAAATCCGTAAAATGGCTATATACTGTCAATTGTCTTAACAGATGAATAGGCCCACTGTAATTTCATCACCTCACTGATTTATCTCAGCAAATTAAACGGTTAGATAGCAATTATGCCACCTCTTCAAATCCAGATCTGTATAAAGAACGACTGGTCCTTTAATCCGAATTTAACAATCTCTCCATTAAACAAGCTGAAAGATTATTATTGAAAACAAAGCAAACCTACTACGAGCATGGAGATAGGGCTGGTAGATTATTATCTCACCAACTCAGACAAATCTCGGCTGATCAAACAATAACTGAAATTCGCACGGCGCAGGGACTGTCTTCCAACCCCACAACTATAAATGAGCAATTTAAAGAGTTTTATACTAATTTTTATACATCTCAAGATTCTACCAATCCATGTGAAATTCAGACCTTCTTTGAAAAACTCTAAATTCCGAAGATCAGTCCCGAAGACCAGACTATCATGTATGCCAAAATCTCAAGTGAGGAAATAACACATGCCATAAACTCTTTGCAAAATGGCAAATCACCTGGTCCAGATGGATTGCCAGTCGAATTTTATAAAACTTTTTCAGTTAAACTATCCCCTTTTCTGTGTAAACCTGACACTATGAATCAAGCTACTATCATTGTATTGCCTAAGAAAGGTAAGGACCCTCGAGAATGTAACTCTTATCGGCCAATAAGTTTGCTCTGTTGTGATTACAAAATTCTCACAAAAGCTATGTCCCAGCGTCTTGAAACAGTGATGCCCAAAATAATTGACCCAGATCAATCAGGTTTTATATTAAGGAGACAGTCATTTTACAACATGCGTCGCTTGTTCAATGTGTTGTACTCCTCACATTCCACCCAACACCCCAAGGTAGTCATTTCATTAGATGCTGAAAAGGCATTTGATCGGGTGGATTGCCAATATTTATTCACAACGTTGAACAAATTTGGATTTGGCACAACTTTCATATCCTGGATTAAAACAATTTATTCAACACCACTGGCAGCAGTTCGCACCAATTCGGTGACATCAAATTATTTCCCACTGAGTCGTGGCACAAGACAGGGCTGCTGTCTGTCACCATTTGTTTTTGATGTAGCTATAGAGCCGCTGGCCATTGCCTTGGGAATGGATGATAGGATTACTGGGGTGTCGAGATATGATAAGATACACAAAGTGTTGCTTTATGCAGATGACCTTTTATTATACGTATCGAATCCTGGGCAATCTATACCAGTTCTCATTGACATACTACGTACATACGGCAATATATCAGGGTACAAACTGAACTATTCTAAGAGTACTCTTTTCCCCATTAACGATTTGGCAAAAACAATAGATTTTAGTCCTTTCCCCTTTAATAAAGATGAACAATTCACATATTTAGGAATCAAAGTTACACAAATGTACAAAGATCTTTATCAATATAATTTTAAAAACTTATTAGAACGCACCAAGCAAGATTTGTCATGATGGTCTACACTACCCACTTCTTTGGCCGGAAGAGTGAATACAGTTAAGATGACAGTCTTACCACGTTTTCTGTATTTATTTCAAATGGTTCCATTTTTTTTTACCCAAGTCTATGTTTAAGGAGTTAGACACCATGATTTCAACTTTTATATGGAACAATTCTGCCCCAAGAATGAAGAAAATGTTTTTGGAGGTGCCCAAACCAGCAGGAGGTCTGGGCTTGCAATGTTTATTGGGCTGCAAATATAAGTAAAATAATATACTGGATATCCACGTGGGGCAGTAGTCAGGGCCCAGTTTGGGTCAACATGGAGCTGTTTGGCAATCCAGGAATCTATCCTATTTCTTTATTAAGTTCCGCAACCTCACGGGTCCACAACCTCAGATCCCTAACCCGGTTCTCAAGCACTCTTTAAAAATATGGTTTCAGTTTAGGAAGCATTTCCGTATCAAACAGCTATGCTCCTTTTCTCCTTTGGTAAATAATAATTTCTTCCGGCCGTCTCAAATTGATTCTGCATTTCAAATCTGGCATAACAATGGCCTAGTCTTTTTTAAAGACCTTTTTAGTAACAGAGTGTTGATGTCATTCGAAATGTTACAAAGGAAATACAATATCCCAAAATCTCATTTTTTTAGATTCTTACAAATTAGGAGTTTCGTCAATAAATATTTAATCCTTTGACCCCACCATTTAAGAATGTCATAGATGAACATATTAAGCTTGAACCCCTACGCCGAAAGGTAATATATCAAAATTTACAACATGATTCAGAATATTCACCCACCCTCCTGGAATAAACCAAATTAGCATGGGAAAGGATTTAAACATTGTGCTCTCCAGTCTGACCTGGCAAAGTTGTTTGAAAATGTATCCTATTTCCTCTGTCTGCATTAGACAATGTCTGATTCAGTTCAAAGTATTGCATCGCCTTCATTATTCGAATGACAAACTTTCAAAAATTTATCCCAATGTCAATCCGGCGTGTTTATGGTGTCATCAGCTTCCAGCTACTACGGGACACATGTTCTGGCATTGTCAATCACTGAAAGGGTTCTGGAATAACATTTGTGATGTCATTTCATATATGTATCGGAAAAAAGTGACATCTTCTCCATATATCTGCATTTTTGGAGTTCCCCCACCTGAGATTTCTATTTCTAGGTCACAAGCAAGTGTTATATCTTTTGCCTCTTTAATGGCACACAGACTTATTCTTTTTCAGTGGAAATCAGCTAAACCTCCGCTATTTGATGGCTGGATTAAGGAAATGCTCGCTATGCTTCAGCTAGAAAAATTGAAATATTGCAGAACTAATTGCCCTGAGAAATTCTGGGTGGTTTGGTCTCCCTTTTTTGACTATATAAAAACATATACCAAATTGATACCTCCTTCTTGTTAGAATACAAGATGTGACACAGATATGATGGAGCAGGTCTCGCCCTTTTTTTCCCCGTTGTTTAATTTGCTTATTTATTTCTTATTGTTTATTTTATTTATTTTATCCTTACTTATTTTACTCATTTATTTAAATTTTTTTTTTTTTTTTGCTGGGGTGGGAGGGTTTCAACAGGGGGTAGTTGCTGAATGTGTTGTTCATTTTTGCTTGTTGTTTGTTGTGAAATGAAAAGTTATAAATAAAGTTATAAAAAAATGTAAAAAATTCCATGTTATTTTTGTTTGTCTAAAAATAAATGTCCAAGGTTCCTTATGTTAAACAAGAAATTATCTATTCTGAAATAACAGGTGGTTTTCATTTACAGATGAAAGGTTTCTAAAGAACCATTTATTGATTTATGTAGCTATTTTTAATTACAAGTGTTCTAAACTTTTTTTTTTTAAACAGTAATCCGAAATTTTGAGGTAACAACAACAACACAAAAAACATTCCAAGGATTTTTCTTCAGAAAACTGCTCGATAACATGAGCAGTCCTGTGACACGTTTCTGTTTTGTACAGATCAGTGGTTTCTGCCACGAGTCTTCTGTGTTTTGGCCCGATGCGTCATTCCTATTGGACAGCGCGAAGCTACGTCACAACTCAGCACGTAGAAAGTTGGATTGGGTTGAACTTGACCTGTCAGCCTGCCAACAAGTGGCAATGCACTCTCCCGTCAGGAGCGTCATTTTAGCTCGGCTTTTGACACGGTGCTTCTGACGCCTGTTGGAGTTATTCGGGTAGATACACTGTTTTATTTTATCATGCATGTTTTGTGTTCTCTCTGCTCTGATAAAGTGTATTGTACTGATGTGATGGGTGAAGGTTACTTAAGATATGTGACATGACGTGTTTCTGCAAGTTGTGGTATTTCTGTGTGCACGCTAAGCTCTTTTTAGGACATGTGAAGATGACCTCATGCAGGATGCAGCCGAAGCTGAGCAGTGAGATAAGAATAGAGAATTGAATGTTCCAAACGCAGTGTGATTGTGATACATCAGTCCTTTTGTCAGAAGAAGTGTGATTAATCGTCAGATGTCTTAAACACATCTTAACCGGGCCAAGATTAAAAAGGTTCTGAACATCCTGAATGTATTGTGCAATCAGCAGTTCTGCGGCAACAGCTCACGCGCTATCACTCTTCCCCTCAGGAGCTGTACCGCCCATGTATGTAGGGAAGTCCTAAATAAAAAGAGCAGGAGCGCAGGCCAGACTTTAGTGTAGCTTTGGTGTACAGCCTGACTGCACTCCTCGCGAGCTTAAATTGAATTCTATCTCTCACTTGTTTTATTGCCTGGTTGTCTCTTCCTCTTATCAAAGATACAGTATTCTAAACCCGACAAAGACTGGGGGCACGTCCGGGATCCCAACAGACCTGACGGTTCCAGCGAGCGTGATCGACACCAGAGAAATCCTTGGCCAAGGTAACTCAGACCCTTTGACGGGACTGGCTCAATCCGTTGGCTGGGATCTGAAAGGTTGACGGGATCACCGAGAGGGAAAGAGACCGACGGAGTGTGAGTATAGAATTTGATTCTGATAAAATTGTTGTTGTGAATGGTGGCAGTAGGCTGCGTAAAATAGAAATGTTGAAATAGTGAAATAGTGACAGAAAGTCACGGTTAAACAGGGAAATAAGTGCACAGTGAAAAGGCAGTTAAACCTCGCAGGGATGGTGGAGTCCCCTAATGCAGGACATTAGTTAAATTCCACGGGAGGGCGAGCTCCCCTGGGCTAAGAATACGCGTACGGTTATTAAAAGTGTTTCTATGTATTTGTGTAAATAAAATAACTGTGTGTGAGTGTAATAAAGGTGACTGAGTGAGAGTGTGGAGTCACTTCGACTCCCCTCTATGAAAATCTCACAGGAAAGTAAGTAGTAAGTTTTGAGAAGAAGCAAAGGCAAGGCCTTCCCGTGCCCTCCGGGGTGGCGAAAGGGAACGCACTTCTCAGAATAGTTGATTACTACCCTGTGATTGTAACAACACCAGTGGATTAGGACCCTGTAGGGGCAAAACCATCACTGGTCTAAAACGTTCTGAAAACACAAAATGGGAAAATCTAACAGTAAAAATGAGAGACCTAAGTCCCGGGATGATCTAAAAACAAAAGATTGGATATACATGAATAAAATTGATCCAAATTCAACAAAACACTTAGATAAGTGGATAAAAGATCATGGATTTGATGGACGCCTGCAGAAAGAGTCATTAACTAAACTAAAGAACAGTATTGAGAAGAAGTGTGGAACAAGTGAAAAAAAGAAAGAAAAAGAAGGTCAAGGTGAAATTGTAGCATGGGAAAGAAAAGTTGAGAAATGAAAGAAGGGCCTTAGAGAAGCAAAGGAAAGACAGAAAGAAACAGTAAATGATATGAAGGAGCAGGGGAACGTGATGTTTCACAGACAAGAAGATAATGAGACAGGGCCTGCGGCTCCAAAAGTAGAAATGGTAGTAAAATTGGATACTACAAAACACAGTCAGCCAGAAGCTGAAATAAAGGAGAATAAACTCTATCCAGATTTACCACAGGGACAACCCCCATCATATGTAGACCCTACACAACACGTCATGAGAACACGATCCAAAACACCAAAAGATGAAGAAAAACAACCTGGACCATCAGCCCCACCGGCTGATCAGGAACCAGGTGGATCAGGAGTCTATCCAATGATTCATGTGGCAAATCCACATACGTCAGGACCAAGAACTATTCTTGTGTACCGAACGTGGACACAAGCAGATGTTAAGGCAGCTGTGGAAGGTGTAACTCCCCCACGAGAAGATGTAGCCCAGTACATTATTGACATAACCGCTTTGGTTAAATCCTACAGTCTTAGAGGGGATGAAGTTCAACAAGTCATAATGGCAACTGTGACAAAGGATTGGGCTGATGTAAAAGGAGATTGGGATCCTGCAGAGGCAGACCACACTCCATTAGCCCATGATAGTCAGGAATTGGAAGATCGATTGGCCGCACTACTGCTGAGAATTAAGCAGAAATACCAGCAGAAGTCAAATTACACAGAAATAAATCGCACAAAACAGAAAGATGATGAACCATTCGAAGACTATCGACATCGAATGGAAAAAGTTTTTAAAGTGCACAGTGGTCTTCTACCACTGAAAAATGATAGCGTGTATGAACAACAATTGAAAAATGCACTCCATGCCAACTCCAGATCAGATATCCGAGCATGGGTAGACAAACACATGATAACGCTCCCAACAGCTGGGTTACAAGAGTATGTAGATCACGCCATACACGCAGAAAGAAATCTGAAAACAAAAAAGGCAGCCCCAAAAAGGAAACCTTCTATACTGATGAGTCTGAATGGCAGGAAGGCCAAGTCTTTTTTCAAGGCAGAAAATTCGGACCACCTCGTGGGCGGGGCCGTTTTAGAGGCCCAGCCCGAGGGCGTTTTCAATCAAACCCACAGAGGCAATGGAAGCAGGACAGGCAAGGAAATTGGCAGGGCCAAGGCCAGTCAGTTCCTCCAAAGCCCTGGGCTGGAAGGTCAAATGAGTGTTGGGTTTGCGGCAAATTAGGACATTTCGCCAAGGACTGCCCACAAAGAACACAGAATCCACAATGACTAACCGCCCGACAAGCAACATCAACGGGACCTTTAGTCCCTGAGGCAGATCTAAACCTTCAAGATCTGCTGATGAGTGATGTACCTAAACCGGAAGTGACTTTAATGATGAATGGGAAGCATGTTGTTTCCTATGCGATTCGGGCGCATGTAAAACAACATGTTGCTCATGGCCGGTAGGGTTACAGCCCAGTGATGAAAACATTTTGGGTAAGAGCAGCCAATGGGAAGACATGTGCTGTCCCTGTGTCCCAACCCGTGTGGATTCGGGACCCAGAAGGGAAGTCATGTTGCATCTCTGTATTGATGATGCCCCAATGTCCGGTTAATCTTCTCGGACGAGATGGTCTAACTGCATTGGGACTGTCTCTAGTGTCGGACAATGGACTGTTGCGAGTAAACGACAACATCAGCTGCAGATCTTACTTTAGGCTCAAATTACGCCCTAAACTGCTACTATTATTATTTTCTGAAGCTACGAGATGCTAGCCCCACCTCTTTTGGTGCATCTGTTCTGTCGTTTGCTAAAACATTGTTGTCTCATCCTGAACAAACACATGAACCGGAAGATCTCCATGTCACATTGTGGTTCAAGGGTACTCCAGGACCGGACGGTAAACTATGAGAGCCTCTTGGAGGAAGTAACCCCAACATCTGCAGTAGCAGACTGTATTTACCATGATGGGAAAAATAGAGCTGCAATTGCGGTCTCTCATGTTCCTCCAGAAATTCAGAGATTACATAGGACTGGGACTCCCTTCCATGTGTCCCTCTTCAAACCATATCTCGTGACTTGGCAAAGCCTAGGGTTTATGGTCAAAGAGGGCATAAATGCAACCGATTGGGTTGAATCCCATCCAGGGAGTGGAGAATTTTTCAGTCCTTCCACCGGTCTATTCCGTGTACTCCTTCTCCATAGAACGGATTTGGAAGCAGGGAGTAGTGTTGACCATTGCGATAATCCTCAACAGACAGCATGATCATATTTATTGAATCCAGAGGATGAGCAGAGGTTGGTGGAAGTTCCACCTACCCTCTGGTCCCAAAGACCCTCTGATGTAGGGCTAGTAAAAGGAGCCCTACCAGTGCAAATTAGACCAAAAACGGAATATCGCCCATGCGTCCGGCAGTACCCTTTGAGACCCGATGCGACGGAAGGGATCCGACCGGTAATACAAGATCTGTTGAAGGCAGGAGTCTTGATCCCCTGCCCCGATTCACCATGTAACACACCTATCTTTCCGGTAAAAAAGGCTCCTCCCTCCGTAGGTTGGAGAATGGTGCAAGACCTACAAGCTGTCAACAATGCTGTTGTTCAAAGAGCTCCTTGTGTCCCGGATCCGTACACGTTGTTAAATTCGTTGCGACCAGATGCTAAAGTATTTACTGTCGTTGATATTAGTAATGCTTTCTTTTCTGTCCCGGTTGATCCAGACAGCCAGTTCTGGTTCGCTTTCACATACGCAGGACAAAGGTATACATACACACGATTGCCACAAGGATATGCTGAAAGCCCAACCATTTATTCGCAAGTAATGTCAGCTAGTATGGCCAAATTTGTACCACCAGGTGGTAGCCAGATTTTCTTGTACGTAGATGACATTCTGATAGCCTCTCATGACAAAGATACCTGCATCACAGACACTTTGGCCACCTTACATCACCTAGCCAGGGAAGGACATAAGGTCAGCAAGAACAAATTACAGTTGTGGTCCCCGACAGTAAAGTATTTGGGACATGAATTGAGTGCACAAGGACGCACTATTGTTCAAGACAGGAAGACGGCTATTCTCCAGGCACCCAAGCCGTTGACAAAAAAGCAGATGATGTCCTTTTTAGGCATCACTGCCTACTGCCGTAGCTGGATTCCAGATTATGCGCAAATTACGTCTCCTCTCTTGAAATTAATGTATGACGAAAGTATATCCATGTCAACAGCATTGAAGTGGACCCCAGAGGCGGAAGCGGCATTTGTGCAAATCAAACAAAGTCTGGTGTCTAGCTCGGCTCTAGCCCTACCAAATTATGACAAACCATTTGTTCAAACTGTCGATTGCAAAGGTCATTTTATGACTTCTGTATTGACGCAGCAATATGGAGAAAGGCTTCGCCCGGTTGCCTACTATTCTTCCAAATTAGACAGTGTTGCTTGTGCACTTCCTCCGTGCGTACGTGCAGTAATAGCAGCCTCTATGGCTATAGAGAGTTCTGCCGGAGTTGTGCTTTTCCATTCATTAATACTAAAAGTACCCCATGCAGTGTCATCATTGCTGCTACAAACAAATATGACATTTCTGTCCCCAGCACGTCATCTTTCTTGTATGGGTACGCTCCTATCTCAACCCCATTTGACTATTGAACGCTGCACAACATTAAATCCTGCCACACTCTTGCCCATCCCAGTGGATGGAGAACCACATGACTGTGTGGAGGAAGCCCAACGAGTATCTAAATGTAGACCCGATTTAAAAGATACATCTCTTTCAGAGGGCACAGTGGTATTTGTGGACGGCTCCTCAAAGAAAAATCATCTAGGAGAAACGATGACTGGGTACACGGTAGTGACACATGATAGTGTCCTACAAGCTGTCAAGCTACCTGCTAACATGTCGGCACAAGCGGCCGAACTGGTAGCTCTCACCGTAGCCTGCCAAATTTTCAGAGATCAATCTGTCACAATCTATACTGATAGCCAATACGCATTTTCCACGGTGCATGTGTTCGCTCAACAGTGGAAAAATCGTGGAATGGTCACTTCAACAGGGAAGCCTGTCACACATGCCACTCTGCTCACCAAATTATTAGAAGCAGTCCAGCTACCCAGTCAATTGGCTATTGTAAATGTGCAGCGCATACAAAAGGGATTGATCTTATTTCCCAAGGTAATGCGTTCGCTGATGAATCTGCAAAAGCTGCTGCTGAAGGCCATCTTCATGTGGTTGCTGATCCTAACACACTTACAATTGATAAAGCAACTGAAGTAACACCTGATCTCTTGGTAGAAATGCAAAATCAAAGCCCGGACAGTGAGAGGAAATTATGGGAAAAACATGGAGCCGTCAAAAACAAGGACGGTCTCTACATGTGACCCCTTAACAAACCTGTGTTGCCCAAAAATTTGTATAAATGGGCAGCTATTTGAGCCATGGTGTTTCCCATGTCTCGACAGGGGGGATGATTAAACAAATCGAAACAGTGTATACAACATTTGGATTTAATAATTTTTCAAAACAATTTTGTAAAGCATGCATGATATGTGCAAAACACAACGTGCAAGGGAATTTGAGACCTCTACGAGGAAAGTTCCCTGAACTACAATATCCATTTCAGACCATACACATGGATTATATTCACTGAACAAAAGTGAGGGAAAGAATTTTGTTTGGTCATTATTGATGCATTTTCAAAATGGGTCGAGATCTTCCCCACAAAACATGCAGATGCATTAACAGTGGCAAAAGCACTGTGCAAAGACATAGTACCTAGGTATGGTATGCCAGAAAAAATATATAGTGACAATGGACCGCATTTTGTAAACCAAGTTGTGAGAAACATTGGACAACTGTTTTGCATAAACCTAAAAAACCGCTGTGCATATCACCCGCAAAGCGCAGGACTAGTGGAAAGAATGAATGGGACAATTAAAAATAGGCTAAAGAAGGCGATGGAAGAAACAAACAGACCATGGACACAGTGCATGGACTTAGTCAAAATGTATATAAACATCACAAGTACAGCAGGATTAACACCATATGAGACCCTTTTTGGCCGACCGTACAGATTACCTCAGTTCAGAAATCCATGGGAAATACCAGAAGAAGCAAACCTAGCTGATTATATGAGAAAGATGCTGGAAAAGCAAAAGGACAGGACCTCAAACATTGATGATCCCATCTCTCCACAGGACGACCCTAAAGTGGTACCTGGAGACTGGGTACTGATAAGAAGCATCAAGAGGAAACACTGGCACTCACCTAAGTGGGAAGGTCCATTCCAAGTACTGCTCACTACACCCACAGCCTTAAAAATAGGAGAAAGACAAACATGGATACATTTAACACATTGTAAGAAAGTGATCTCTGTAAACCCAGTGTAAGTACGGAAAGTGAGCAAGTCTGATAATAGTGTGTGGCTCTGGTGTTAAGATCCAGGGCAGACACGAAAATCAGCAGAAGAAATTACAAGCCACTGACCAGAAACTTAGGACACTGACTTTAGGGAGATCCTGACTATGTCGCGCCATACATCATTATGGATGAAAACAGCATTGTGCTGCTGGGCATTAGTGTTAGGAGCCATAACAGTCACTATATGGGGAATGCACGTGTGGACACCATTAATGAAAAAGGGAATTGACTTTGGGGAAGTAGAGAACATCACAATCAGAACAGACGAAACTACAAGCGGAAAATCAATCCGCCGCGTTAAACGATATGTGGTTACCTCAAAGGGAGTAACCTGCTACAATCATGGGAGGCAGATACTATGCGGACTAAATCCTTGTGAAGACCAGGAAACATCCTACCAATGGTCTTATGCCTGTTACACCACGCCCAGGATCTATTATGTTGTACAGATACCCTTTTTGGCCCTCAGACAAGATAGCTGGATTGGTGATCCTGGACAATGGCTGGCTTATGATTTCTACATGACTACGGGTTTTCCCCGTGCCAGTCATTGGTGGGGAAATACCTTTCTGACGAATGGCTACCCGTCCGCCTGGCCACAAAATTCCTATGGGTGGACAGACGAAGCGTATAGTTGGAAAAATATCATATCAAACCTAACAGTCAGCGGCCGAACCAAAACAGTGACATTCACAATAAACTCCTTAAAGTTCCCGATAAGCAGACCAATCGAACGGATATGTCACACGTTTGCACTGTGTGCATACAAAGCGGGGTATGATCCTTGCTGGAAGATTGTGCTATGCCCAAAGACACCAAATACAAATGCCTCAAGAGACGCCACGAATCAAACAATACTGGGTGACCTTCTCCCCGGACCGGAGTCTGTAAGAGCCAAGCAGGCCTGCTTGCAATAAAGGGCCTCTGTCAGCAGATGATTGGTTTTTGGTAACTACGGGAATTAGCGGACAAAATAACAATTGGCTCCTGATGGCGGAGCAAGCAGTAAAATCCACAAAACAGGATTGCGTAGTATGTATGGGGCCCCGACCAATTTTACAGGTGATTCCAGCAGCGATATCGGACGACTGCCTATTGGTGGTAATGAAAAATACAACAATACACCGAAACCACAATTGTTCAGTATGGGACCACATTTACCCCGTTGCGGCTGCGGTAAAAAACAAACCAATATTCTCAGAAAAGGTAGCTTTGGGAAATTTCTCCTGTATCAAAATGCCCGGAACAGGGAAACCACTGGGAAATCTGAACGAGACTAAGTGGTGTAGTCGAATAATACAGATAAACGGTTCATTTGTACCAGTCAGCCGAAGTGACGTGTGGTGGTGGTGTGGAGATAATAGAATTTTTTGACAGATTGCCTAGGAATGTGTCAGGCTACTGTGCCTTAGTGTCCCTACTCCTCCCAGTAAAAGCCATTCCCATTTTGGCCAAGGACTTGCTGACGCACCTAAAGTCTGTGGTGCCTGAAAATTGGCATAGAGTAAAAAGAGATTGGAAAGGAGAGGGAGATCAAACATATATTGACGCAATAGGAGTCCCCAGAGGAGTGCCTGATGAGTACAAACTGGCTGATCAGATAGCAGCTGGATTTGAATCCTCCATCTGTTGGTGGTGCTCAATTAATAAGAACGTAGACAGAATAAACTACATCCACTACAACGTGCAGAAATTGGGAAATTGGACAGAGGAAGGTCTTAAAGCGGTACATTCCCAACTGGCAGCCACCTCACTGATGGCCTTCCAGAACCGCATAGCCCTGGACATGCTGCTCACTGAGAAAGGAGGAGTCTGTGCAATGTTTGGAGAACAGTGTTGCACATTCATACCGAACAACACAGCAGCCGATGGAAGCCTGACCCAGGCCATTGAGGGCCTGCGGACACTGAACAAGAAGATGAAGGATCACAGTGGCGTTAATGCCGAATTCTGGGACTCGTGGCTGGACGTGTTTGGGAAGTATCGCACTTTGGTCTCCTCTGCGCTTATATCTATATCAGTTTTTGCTGCAATTCTGACCTTGTGTGGATGCTGTTGTATTCCTTGTCTACGTGGTCTAGTCAATAGAATGATAACCACTGCTATCTCACCAGCCAGACAAGATTCAGCTCAGGCATACCCCCTTCTGGGTAACCATCCAGGCGATGACGATAATGAGACTGATGAAGAAGACGACTACGACCACTATCTTCCAGATCTGTTCCCTGATCCAGGTGATTATGGTGAACCTGACGATGACCTCAACACCAACGATAAGACCTCCCGAGTGTAAATGTATTCTTACCATTGTTTAATGACCCTGCAGCTGAAAATCTGAATAAGAAGTGGTTGCTTAGTAACAATTGTTTACTTTTAGGTGAAGATGTAATACCGTTGGAATGCATGATAAACAGGGGGGAAATGTTGGAGTTATTCGGTAGATACACTGTTTTATTTTATCATGCATGTTTTGTGTTCTCTCTGCTCTGATAAAGTGTATTGTACTGATGTGATGGGTGAAGGTTACTTAAGATATGTGACATGACGTGTTTCTGCAAGTTGTGGTATTTCTGTGTGCACACTAAGCTCTTTTTTAGGACATGTGAAGATGACTCATGCAGGATGCAGCCGAAGCTGAGCAGTGAGATAAAGAATAGAGAATTGAATGTTCCAACCGCAGTGTGATTGTGATACATCAGTCCTTTTGTCAGAAGAAGTGTGATTAATCGTCAGATGTCTTAAACACATCTTAACCGGGCCCAAGATTAAAATGGTTCTGAACATCCTGAATGTATTGTGCAATCAGCAGTTCTGCGGCAACAGCTCACGCGCTATCACTCTTCCCCTCAGGAGCTGTACCGCCCATGTATGTAGGGAAGTCCTAAATAAAAAGAGCAGGAGCGCAGGCCAGACTTTAGTGTAGCTTTGGTGTACAGCCTGACTGCACTCCTCGCGAGCTTAAATTGAATTATATCTCTCACTTGTTTTATTGCCTGGTTGTCTCTTCCTCTTATCAAAGATACAGTATTCTAAACCCGACAACGCCTCTAAAAAGCAACGCGTCTCATTGAAAATAATGCTTTTTAGACCGATTCCTGACACCTCTGACGCTTCCGACGCGTTCAATGTGAAAGGCCCATAAGCCTGATCCCATCAGATCTCAGAAGCTAAGCGGTGCAGGATCTGGTTCGTACTTTGATGGGAGACCTCTTTGGAAAACCAGCGGCTGCGTTTGTGTTTCTCCAGGTAACACTGGAGTTGCATCAGGAAGTGCATCTGGCGTAAAACTTGTGCCAAATACCAGTGCGGATCTGGCTGTATCCCCTGTGGCGACCCCGAACAAAAACGGGAGCAGCTGAATGGACAACAACAACAACTGACTCCATCATCCAGATTTTGAAGATATGAAATGACAATACCTGAGTAATCTGAACATTTTGTCTCCACAGTCCTTGGTCTTTTTCTGAAATACTAACAACTCTGTATATCTGTACTATAATAGCCAAGTGGCCTCTGTGTGTGTATGCCTGCATGTGTATGGCTTCGATCACGGAGAAACTGGGGAGAGCTGACATTTAAGGCCCCATCACACATAGCAAGAATGTGCAGGAACCAGGGCGAAACGGCAAATGTTGCTATAATCGGACGCAGCCGGGAGGAATAGAGGTGTCGCCAGCCGTGTCAAAATGCAGACAGACTACCTCGGATACACCTGCAGGATGCAGCCCAAACATATTTCAGACAACAGTCAGATGACACAGACTGCTGTCAGACGCCACTAATATTGGACTGTCACTCACTCACTCACTCACTCACTCACGCACCTCACGTCATCACTCATCATCACTCACTCACCTCACTCACTCACATCACTCACTCACTCACTCACATCACTCACTCGTGCTGGCAGGAGTGTGTGTCTCTCACAGATGAAGTGCACGCGAACAAGTGATCCAACCAGCGTGCGAGTGTGTGGCCAAATGAAATGGTCAGATGCTGAAATCAGATGCTGCAAAAACTGCACATAGACCGCTGTCAGATGTGTGTCCCATCTTGATGGTGCCAAGGATGTGTTTTGAACATGTGCAACACCTTGGGACAGGCAAGCAAATGGGACCAAATATGGAGACTGCTCATAGACTGCCATGTTTGGTCTGCAGACCAAACCTGAATACTTCCTGATTGTGGCCGGATGTGTCATTCTGACGCCATTTGGCCTCAGTTGGTGTATGTGTGATGGGGGTATTGCTGTTTGGTATTTTTTGGTCAAGGATGAAGGCTGCGAAAATGGAAAGTTGACAGGACTAATATTTTATTAGCGATATTAGTCCTATCAACAGTGAACAATGGACGTTGTGCTGCAATGCACCATGGGAGTTCAGGGTTTTGGGGTTTAAATGTTGTAATTGTGGTTTATGTTAGTTTAACAGTGTTGTCAGTAATACTGATTTATTATGTTTTGTTTTGTAATGGTTTAGTCAGTTTAGTTAAAGTGTCCATGTTGCCGTTACCATGAGTGAAAAGTGTAGTGCGTTTGATGGTTGTGGGGATGTAAAAATAAAACCACTTGCTTGCGGCAGAATTCAGAAAAGACAAAAAGCTATGTGGGCGTGCACATAGCTTTAATTATGGACAAACTGGGAAGAGCTGACATTTGCCATTTGGTATGCTTATGGGTCATTTTTTTTATAGGGTGCCATTTGGACATCATAACTTGTGGGAAAAAAAAATATCTGATTCAACCTGATTTAAATGTTCCCTTAAAAAATAACATATTTAACTTACTGAAAAACATATTGGTCGAGCTCAGGCACCTACATAATATTATATTTATATATTTTAACAGCATGTGACACATGTGATGTGTCCACTCTGTTAAGGACATAGATGTATCATTTTAAATGTGTTTTTACTGCATGACCTCTTATGAAATTATCTTTTTAAATAAAGTATATATCCCTCATTTTAGTCAGATAGTTTATTTTAAAACCAAATATTTTAAGTAAGCTTTATTTAGAAAAACAAGTGCGTATTATGATCATGGAATATATTCCTCTGGTTAATTTCTAAAGAAAAGTGAATTGTAATGTAGATTGCTAAAAATTTCTAGCATGTACAATCAAACCTTTCCATATCATTATGTCACCACACATACAGAGTTAAAATATTTTATTTCATGAAACTATGATGGAAAAATATCAACATAACAGAGTGGACAAAGGTTTAACAGAGTGGACCGTAACATAACAGAGTGGACAAAACACAGCCAATGACGGAACCTACATGTCATTAAATACGTTTTGCAGGCAAATTATACAATGATAGAGCACAATTCAACACAAAAATAGTGCAATGTATCAAATTCAACTTGAAAACAAATCAAAGGAGTGAAAATGGAGTTAAACTGGCTTACACTAATGTAACCAGACTGGCCTAGAAGGTGAAACCCAGGGTGAAAGAAAATAGGAAGTAGAGCTACTTTCTTGGGGAGGTGATGGTCTAGTGGTTAAGGTGTTGGGCTTGAGTCCAGAAGATCCCGTTCAAATCCCCACCTGACTGGAAAAATCACTAAGGCCCTTCGGCAAGGCCTTTAATCCCCTATTCTCCCGGTGTGTAGTGAGCACCTTGTATGGCAGCACCCTGACATCGGGTGAATGTGAGGCATAATTATAAAGCGCTTTCAGCGTCTGATGGAGATGGAAAAGCGCTATATAATGCCGTCCATTTATTTCTTGTTTTCACCAAACCACCTGCAAAGAATTCATGAATGAGAATAATAAAAGATAAAAAAGATTTTAATAAATTTACTAATTGTCCTCGTTTTGTTAATGTGAACATTTTTGCACCAGATCTTAAATGTATTGTCATATTGATTACCGACATTTGGAGACAAACATTGTGTGGGAGTGGAATGGCCCTTTAACCAACTATATTTTCAATCTACAAACATATCCTATTATGAGCTCTAACCTTGAAGGCCCTGGCACAATCTCTGGCTGACTGTCTGGAGTTGCAAAGGGGGTGTCCTGTGTCTGTCTTGCTCTGGCTCTTGCCCTGATGACTTTCTTTGCTTCTCTCCATTTCTTTCTCATTGCCCTTTTCTCTCTCTCAGACAATTCATTTATTCCCTTTCTTTTGCCTTCCTCCCTGTCCCTCCTCCATTTTCTCTCCCTTTCTCGAGGTAAAGCTGTCTTCGCTCAGGATCAGCATCACGGGCGTTCTCTTTAACGCCACTGTGTTTCAGCTGGACTTAGTGCAGGTGATATTCCTAAACAAAGCAAGCTAGCATAACAACTAAGAGGACTTTCGATACTTGATGAGAAATCTATAATTTACACAAAAAACTTTTGAAATTATTCAATTTGATTAATTTATTTGATGTATAGCTTTAACAGAGTGGACACGTTATGATCAACCACACTAATCCTATTTCATAAAACTGTAAAATATGTTTTTTAAAGAGAAAAAAAATGAAACAGCTTACCACAGTTGATTTTCCCGCCACTGGTGTGATGTCTCCTCATGAGTGTGATGTCATCGATAAATAGGCGGAAATTTTTAAAGGGACAGTAACACGACTTAACAGAGTGGACAGTGACACCGGGGACGAACATAAAACCTTATTTTTTTTTTTATTTAAATATATATTTTGATTAAAAATCGGCACATGAATAAAGATAGTTTATCAGGGACAATAAAATCATAACCATTTCTTGGGATTTTTTTCTACTTTTTTTTAGTTATTTTCTAGATTGAATTTGAATGAACCGCCCTGGGGGACATAGCAAAATTCCATGACAAACCTTAAACAAAAGTCTATATAATGTAAAAAGATAGATTTTGGAGTTTGTACCCTTGAGTTATAATAGACAACAATTGATAATACACAAAACACAAATTGAATGAGTATTAGTTGAACGTTGTGAAAATACAGCTTAATTTATGTTGGGACACAAATGGGCACCCTATAAAAATAATGACCCTTATGTATTTAGGGTCAAGGATGAATTCTGCCAAACGGAACATTTATACAACTAATATGTTTGGAGAAAACTATGGATATGAGCTAACAACACCTGAACAATGGATGCTGATATTTACATTCTGGACTCATGCCATTTCAGGAGGGGGTGTTAAATTATCTTTATTTTAAAAGCATGCATGCGTGATTTTATTTAGCAAGTTCAATGTAAGTATCAAAATATAATTGTAAATACGTTAAAATACAGGATGACACAAGAAAGTGAAACACTATTTCCATTGTGGTCCATTAAAAAAATCAAATGACAAAAAAAAGTAATAATAATGATAATAATAAAGAAAACAGAAAAGAAAGAGAGAAAAAAGAATAAGTTCCCTGGAAAGGCTGCGTCTGATGCATGGAAAGCATGGCCCACTGTCAGCAGTGCCAGTAGCTGACCACAGTGCACACATGCTCCCCGCTCACATGCGCACACGTGCGTCGCACCCCGTACACATGCATAGCGGCTCATTCAGCCGTTATGAACGCACACACATACCCAGCGATCCTGTCTTCAGTCCAGCACCTGCTCTACGCACATGAGATCAGTAGCATTGGGAGAGGACGAGTGGGGTGTGATTGCATGCCATCCTGATGCTTTAAGACTTGTCAGCTGCCTTTGACATAGTGGACCACGTGATTCTGCTGCGTCGTACTGCGCAGTGTGTAGGCATTACAGGCTCTGCTCTCACCTGGTTAGTTCTTACCTCACAGAGCAGAGGTTTTTCTGTGCAGCTGGGCCAATTTTCTTCAGATATGGCCCCACTGACCTGTGGAGTCCCTCAAGTCTCCATTCTAGGTCCTATTCTTCTTCTTTTTGTACATGTTGGCTCTCTGCGGTATCTTTCGAAAATATCAAATATCTTTCCATTGCTTTGCTGATGATGTCCAAATTTACCTGCCACAAAGGTTGCTAGGCAATGACCCAATGCAGCCATTACTGGATTGTTTGAGTGAGGTCAGATCTTGGATGAGTGCTAACCTATTAAATCTTAACGAATCCAAGACGGAGGTTATCCTGTTTGGGGAGAGCACTTCCACAGTCTGCTCTGCTGATGTCCTGGGGCACCTGGGTTCGAACATTAACTCCTGTGTGAAGAACCTTGAGGTGATTTTTGACAGCCATTTTGAATTTGATCAGCAGATCAGTGCTGTTGTTAGAACAAGTTTCTTCCAACTCCGTCTCCTAGCCAAGTTCAACCCATATTTCTCTAGGATCAACCTTGAGAAGGTTATCCACGCCTTTGTCACAAATAAACTAGATTATTGTAACTCTCTTGGTTTGGATCAGACCTCCGTAAACTGTCTTCAGCTTATTCAGAACCCTGCTGCTCATCTTCTTTTGGGAAAGAAAAAGTCTGACCACATTATGCCAGGCTACTCTTCACAGACTTCCGGTCCATTACCAGGTGATTTTAAACTTCTTTTACTTTTTTTAAAGCCCCCCAGTGGCCTGGCCCCAGTGTATCTTTCAGACCTCCTTTTTCCTTACACACCAACCAGAGCCTTAAGGTCTTCTGACCAACTGAAATCCAATGGATGGCAGACTGTGAGCATCTACATATTTGGTCCCATTCACTCAGCTGTCCTGAGTGTGTTGCATATATTCAAAACACTCTTGGTGCCATTGAGATGCAATGCACATCTGACAACAGTCTATATGCAGTTTTTGCATCATCTGATCGCAGCCTGCATATTCTGAAGGCATCACAACAGCATCTGAAATGATCTGATCGCAGGTGATTGAGCTGTGAGATTGATTGGTCACAGCAAAGCCTGCCGACATGTTGTGGGATGTCCACCTCCACTGGACTCCGGTCATGAGAGCAAAAGAAATGGTGATAAGTAATAACATGTATGTGGCACACATTCATCATATACAGTGGGTGTGAACAGTGCACTATCAAACCGAAAGTACTGTGTGCCACTGCACCTCTCAATGGTCTCATGCGCAGTAATGCATCATAGCGAACGTCAGGCACGGACCTGAACGGAGCTCACCTCTGTAATATACATATTATTATCTGCTCACCATCTAAACTCTGTTGGAGGTGTGACCAGGATGGCACAGAGCGCACAGGATCCAAACTACAGCATGTAGTGAAAAGCCTCTCACAGGCTCCTCTGTGCTGCAAATAACCACGC
This sequence comes from Thalassophryne amazonica, assembly GCF_902500255.1. NCBI lineage: Eukaryota > Metazoa > Chordata > Actinopteri > Batrachoidiformes > Batrachoididae > Thalassophryne > Thalassophryne amazonica. Next base: position 56,486,375 of record NC_047103.1, read on the forward strand.
AAAAATTAAATCCCATGTGATAATCCAACCGACATCACGATGAGGACTTGCATTGTGCTCCTGATGTGAGCAAAAAAGAAAAAAGAAATTAAAGTTCACTGGAAAGGCTGCATCTGACACATGGTGTGACACAGCTGCAAACTTTCAGCAAAGGTGTCCAGTGGCACCTGGAGTTGTCACTCAGCTGTGTGCATGTGTGTGTTTATAACATGCGGGGTGCACATGCACACGTGCCACTAGACACCTTTGGTGAAAGTTTGCAGCAGTATCACACCTTGCGCCAGACGCAGCTTGGACACATATGGCGTGAGTCCGGTCCATACATTGGTTGTACTCTGGTGTCCATTACCAGCAGGGACTGTGCAAAGGGAGGAACACAGCGCTGTCTCCCACTCCCATCCCATGCTTTCATCCAGACATTTGGACACTGGGCAGTCTTCAGAGACTTTCATGGCTGTCTGATGGCAGTCTGTGTCATCTACCTTTTGTCCACATATACTTTGGATGCCATGGAACAGGTGTGGACGAGGTAATCCGGATCCATTCTGACATGGGTGACCACGCCTCTTTTCTGATTATGACAATATTTGCCGTTTCAGCCTGGTTCCTGCACATTCTTGCTATGTGTGATGGGAGCTTTAATGTTAGATCATCCCTGTCCCTAGAGACTTTTAAAGCCTTTTTAAAAATCCATTTCTTTTCTCTGATGTTTCCTAAATGAGCGAATCCATCTCTGTTTCACCTTAGCATTTCTTCTGTTTTTCCTGTTGCTTCATGCTGACAAATTATATCACCAGCATGGACTCCCAAAATTTTCTGTGTATTTGTCTAATGTGTCGGTAGCATGGCCCAAGCAGAGGGTCACCCCTTTCAGTCTGGTCTGCTTGAGGTTTCTTCCTCAGTATCATCAGAGGGAGTTTTTCCTTACCACTGTTGCCTGTGTGCTTACTGCAGGGGGTTGGTAAGGTTAGATCTTACAGTACTTATGCGTTGCACCTGAGGCAGCATTGTTGTGATTTGGCGCTATGTAAACAAAATAAATTAAATCAAATTAAATTATTTCCTACCACTTTTTACTCTTCATTTTACTTTGTGTTTTGTTTTATTGCCTAGTAAGTCCCTTCAGCTGCTCCCTTGTTTGCACTCGGGGTCGCCACAGCAAATCCAAGGTGGATCCGCATGTTGAACTGGCACAGGTTTTATGCCGGATGCCCTTCCTGACGCAACTCCACAATACATGGAGAAATGTGGCAGGGGTGGGATTTGAACCCGGAACCTTCTGAACTGAAACCAAGCACACTAACCACTTGGCCACCACCCCTGCTATTTGTTTTATTGCCTGTTGTAATTTTATTTTCATTTATTTATGATTGGGGTAATTTGTTTCCAATTTTTAAATTATGTGCAGCACTTTGGTCGACTGCTGTCATTTTAAACATGTTTTAGAAATAAAGGTTGAGTTGAGTTGACTGAGTGAGTGATGCCGACTTGGACACATATGGCCGGTCCATACGTTGGTTGTACTCTGGTGTCCGTTACTGGCAGCGACTGTGCAAAGGAAGGAACACAGCTCTTCCTCCTACGCCGGTCCGTGTTTGCCATCCAGACGTTTGGACAGTGGGCAGTCTTCAGCGCCTTTTATGGCCATCTGACAGCAGTCTGTCTCATCTACCTGTTGTCTGCATACGCTTTGGATGCCATGGTGCAGGTGTGGACGAGATAATCTGGATCCGTTCTGACACAGGTGACCACACCTCTTTTCCTCACGACTGCGTCCGATTATGACAATATTTGCTGTAACGGCCTGGTTCCTGCACATTCTTGGTATGTGTGACAGGGGCTTAAGGGTGGGCATGAAGACAGTAATGGCAATCTGACATTTAACACAATGACCTTGATCTTCACCCAACTGATTGGCATCTAACTGACCTTGCCAGGGCTACACAGTATATTTTGCAGAGTAAAATTTACATTGCTGGGATAACATTTGGTCCCAGTCCAAACAGAGTTAAATATACTCTATCACAGTGCTAAATCATCTCTGTCACATTGTAAAGTCAACTCTAATTGGAGTATAAATACTTGAGTGGACAAGACGGTAGAGCTGATTTCACTGTATAATAGATGTATTTTACTCTATTTAGACTGGGACCAAATGTTATCTCGGCAGAGTATATTTTACTCAGCAAAATTTACTGTGAAGTATGTGTCACATTTGGACCAAATTGGATTGAAAATCAAGTTCCCTGACATTTACCAAAATTAATTTTTCAATTTTCTGGGCCAACCTTCTTTGACATACCAAGCTTGAGTGAACTCAAGTAAATAAGCAAGTACAACCCCTGGCAAAAATTATGGAATCACCGGCCTCAGAGTATGTTCATTCAGTTGTTTAATTTTGTAGAAAAAAAGCAGATCACAGACATGACACAAAACTAAAGTCATTTCAAATGTCAACTTTCTGGCTTTAAGAAACACTATAAGAAATCAAGAAAAAAAGATTGTGGCAGTCAGTAACGGTTACTTTTTCAGACCAAGCAGAGGAAAAAAATATGGATTCACTCAATTCTGAGGAATAAATTATGGAATCACCCTGTAAATTTTCATCCCCAAAACTAACACCTGCATCATATCAGATCTGCTCGTTGACATTGACCCTATGCCATGACATTGACCCTATGTGTCTTTTTGCAAGGAATGTTTTCACAGTTTTTGCTCTATGGCAAGATGCATTATCATCTTGAAAAATGATTCCATCATCCCCAAACATCCTTTCAATTGTCCAAAATATCAACGTAAAGTTGTGCATTTATTGATGATGTAATGACAGCCATCTCCCCAGTGCCTTTACCTGACATGCAGCCCCATATCATCAATGACTGTGGAAATTTACATGTTCTCTTCAGGCAGTCATCTTTATAAATCTCATTGGAACGGCACCAAAAAAAAAGTTCCAGCATCATCACCTTGCCCAATGCAGATTCGAGATTCATCACTGAATATGACTTTCATCCAGTCATCCACAGTCCACGATTGCTTTTCCTTAGCCCATTGTAACCTTGTTTTTTTCTGTTTAGGTGTTAATGATGGCTTTCGTTTAGCTTTTTCTGTATGTAAATCCCATTTCCTTTAGGCGGTTTCTTACAGTTCGGTCACAGACGTTGACTCCAGTTTCCTCCCATTCGTTCCTCATTTGTTTTGTTGTGCATTTTTCAATTTTTGAGACATATTGCTTTAAGTTTTCTGTCTTGATGCTTTGATGTCTTCCTTGGTCTACCAGTATGTTGCCTTTGACAACCTTCCAATGTTGTTTGTATTGGTCCAGAGTTTAGACACAGCTGACTGTGAACAACCAACATCTTTTGCAACACTGCATGATGATTTACCCTCTTTTAAGAGTTTGATAATCCTCTCCTTTGTTTCAATTGACATCTCTCATGTTGGAGCCATGATTCATGTCAGTCCACTTGGTGCAACAGCTCTCCAAGGTGTGATCACTCCTTTTTAGATGCAGAGTAATGAGCAGATCTGATATTATGCAGGTGTTAGTTTTGGGGATGAAAATTTACAGGGTGATTCCATAATTTATTCCTCAGAATTGAGAGTCCATATATTTTTCCTCTGCTTGGTCTAAAAACGTAACCGTTACTGACTGCCACAATTATTTTTTCTTGATTTCTTATAGTGTTTCTTAAAGCCAGAAAGTTGCCATTGAAATGACTTTAGTTTTGTGTCATGTCTGTGATCTGCTTTTTTTCTACAAAATTAAACAACTGAATGAACATCCTCCGAGGCCGGTGATTCCATAATTTTTGCCAGGGGTTGTAAATTTCATTTATATGGCAGCTGTTAAGGATAAGACGCGGATTGAGGAGTGGTCCAGTATCTGACTGAACCCAGCATGAAGTAATCAGAAGCAGTTCCAAAAAGAAAACATTTATTTTTCTCCCTTTGTGCTATACATGAAATACTAAATAATTCAAGTTCTGGTGAGGTGAAAAGGCGGCGCGCTCTCTCAGCATCTCAACAGTCGGAGTCCGAACGTTCAGGACTCAGGAGTTCCACCAACACCCCCACCAGGTGACTTTCCCAGACTGTACTCTGCGAAAGAGGAACAGAGATGAGATTATTCAACACTTATTACTACGAAATATTGTTTAGAGGCAAACTTATCAGCTACACGTTTAGGTCTGGTTTCAAACTTAGTTCAAAGAGGCTGCTGCTCACAGCTAGTGGAGGATCATTAATCCGCACGCCACTGCCGTGAGGAGCACGCCAAACAATTTCCACCAATAATTACTTATAGCTGCGTATAAACGCCAATTTACATTCACGGATAAACTTTTCAGAATATTCACCTCTGTCGTGTGCTGACAACGTTTGCCTCTCACCCTCGTCCTCCTTCACAGGCGCGATGTCAGACTCTGAAACGACCCTCAGCGTCCCCACACGGTCGTCACAAGGTCGTATTCTCCGGCAATCTTATCCAACTCACTGCTGGTTTAAATGTAGTTCTTCATCACTACATTGGTACCAGCTGGAAGTCCTCAGATCTGCACGTGAACATCACAGGTGTCGTGGATTGTCCTGATAGAGAGCCGCACGAGAATGCAACAGGTGCAGCCAATCATCGTAACAGAGGAGAGAGACTCTTCTGCAGCACATTTTCTTCAGAGAACAGCCCCAAATCACCTGGGAAGGAAAACAAACACAAAACAACCCAACCTGGTCCAGCCAACCCCACCCCCAACACACAACAGCACCTTTCAGAATAAAATCAAAATGTGCTTTACAAAGACAATAAAATAAAATAAACCTACAAAAATTAAAATAACAATTACATAAAATTAACAAAAAGCAAGCCTGTACAAATGGGTCTTGAACTTTTAAAAGTTTCAACAGTGTCCACGGATCTCAGATGCATTGCTTTCAACAGTTTGAGAGTCACAACCTCAAAAGCTCAGTCTCCTTTGGTCTTCAACCTTGACCATGGTGCCACTAGCAGGTTCTGGTCTGAGGACCTCAGAGACCAGCTTGTAATACAAGGGTGCAGGAGTTCACTAATGTAAAAGGGGCATTTGACCACGTAGAGCTCTAAAAGTCACCAAGATTTTAAACTGATTTTTAAGCTGAACAAAAGGACCTCAGAGGAGCAGGCCAACAAATAGACAGGCAGACATGGCCTTAGCCCTCATGACTGACCTTTGGTAAAAATGACCTTGCTGGACAAGTGCAGAATGCAACTACATACAGTAGTGTTCAGAGTAATAGTAATGCTATGTGACTAAAAAGATTAATCCAGGTTTTTAGTATATTTCTTATTGTTACATGGGAAACAAGGTACTAGTGGATTCAGTAGATTCTCACAAATCCAACAAGACCAAGCATTCATGATATGCACACTCTTACGGCTATGAAATTTGGCTATTAGTAAAAAAAAAGTAGAAAAGGGGGTGTTCACAATAATAGTAGCATCTGCTGTTGATGCTACAAACTCAAAACTATTATGTTCAAACTGCTTTTTTTAGTAATCCTGTGAATCGCTAAACTAGAATTTAGTTGTATAACCACAGTTTTTCATGATTTCATCACATATGCGAGGCATTAATTTTGTTGGTTTGGAACAAAGATTTTGCTCGTTTACTAGTGTGCTTGGGTTCAATGTCTTGTTGAAACACCCATTTCAAGGGCATGTCCTCTTCAGCATAAGGCAACATGACCTCTTCAAGTATTTTTGACATATCCAAACTGATCCATGATACCTGGTATGCGATACATAGGCCCAACACCATAGTAGGAGAAACATGCCCATATCATGATGCTTGCACCACCATGCTTCACTGTCTTCACTGTGAACTGTGGCTTGAATTCAGAGTTTGGGGGTCATCTCACAAACTGTTACCGTTACTCTCATCAGTCCACAAAATATTCCTCCATTTCTCTTTAGGCCAGTTGATGTGTTCTTTGGCAAATTGTAACCTCTTCTGCACATGTCTTTTATTTAACAGAGGGACTTTGCGGGGGATTCTTGCAAATAAATTAGCTTCACACAGGCGTCTTCTAACTGTCACAGCACTTACAGGTAACTCCAGACTGTCTTTGATCATCCTGGAGCTGATTAATGGGTGAGCCTTTGCCATTCTGGTTATTCTTCTATCTATTTTGATGGTTGTTTTCCATTTTCTTCCATGCGTCTCTGTTTTTTTTTTTTTTGTCCATTTTAAAGCATTGGAGATCACTGTAGATGAACAGCCTATAATTTTTTGCACCTCCGTATAAGTTTTCCCCTCTCCAATCAACTTTTTAATCAAACTACGCTGTTCTTCTGAACAATGTCTTGAACATCCCATTTTCTTCAGGCTTTCAAAGAGAAAAGCATGTTCAACAGGTGCTGGCTTCATCCTTAAATAGGGGACACCTGATTCACACCTGTTTATTCCACAAAATTGATGACCTTACTGACTGAATGCCACACTATTATTGTGAACACCCCCTTTTCTACTTTTTTTTTACTAATAGCCCAATTTCATAGCCTTAAGAGTGTGCATATCATGAATGCTTGGTCTTGTTGGATTTGTGAGAATCTACTGAATCTACTGGTACCTTGTTTCCCATGTAACAATGAGAAATATACTCAAAACCTGAATTAATCTTTTTAGTCACATAACACTACTATTATTCTGAACACTACTGTAGATGCCTGTGCCCAAATTTTTCAACCTGCATGTACCCAGCAACTTTGTTGAAAATTGGGCAATTCTATGGTAACGGAATTACAACAGCAGCAAAATCTGGACATATGGCATCTAACCACGACAGATTAGCTCAGATTGTAATTCCGTTACCGTAGAATTGCCCAATTGGCCAAAGCACCTCAAAGGTCTTATGAAAAACACATACACACATAAACAAATATTTCTCAAATCGTGTTATGATGTATAGCAAAATGTAATGCTTTATTCTCTGCAAGAGCCCACATTTTCTCAGAGCGTCATTATTGAATTCATTTTTACATAATCGTACTAACAGATGCAGATGTTGTCTGGCTACTTGTGATCCTCATTCTCGGGGTTTGTTTCTCAGTGAGGCCAGATTGCCTCAACCTCCCCGTCTCTAGTCTCTGTGTAAACAACTGTTCACAGCTTGCTCTTACGAAATAAAACTCAGCTCTGTCAAGTCAGAGTGGACCACCAAAGCCAAGTCATTTCCCAGAATCAAACTAGGAAAAGATGGGATCAGTATGAATTCCATAATTCTGTGTTATCAACATTTTGGGTTTTCAACTAAATGGGCTGAACCCTGTTTAAAAAGTTACACAGCAGATCCAACACACACTTAGAGCCATCCACAGCATCATCACTTCTGTGTGTGTGTGCATGCATGCGCACATTCTTTTGTTTTCACTGTCTTTATCTAAAGACACCAGCTTTCTAAATGAAAAAATGGTCTTCTGAGTTGAAGGAAAATACCAGGGGAAGGTAAAATAGAGTGAAAGTATATTACTCTGAAGTGTCTTGTGGATATATAAGGAGAAAAATCCATCTCATTTCTATTACCATCTCTATAAATTTTCTGAATGACACTGCAAGTAAATTCTCTCAGTCCAATCCTTCCAGTGTTAATGTGCACTGAAGATGGCCATAATAAGAGGGGCGGGATCTGAACACCATCAAATCCACTGAAGTGCACTGATAAGAAGTGTGTGTGTGTGTGTGTGTGTGTGTGTGTGTGTGTGTGTGTGTGTGTGTGTGTGTGTGTGTGTGTGTGTGTGTGTGTGTGTGTGCGTGTGTGTGTGTGTGGGGGGGGGGGGAGTGATGGAACATGGAACACAATAGCTAGACGCCCATATTCTCTTTTCTTCAAATTGTCTTTTTCTGCTTTTGTCAAAGCTAAACTGTGGTGCTCTGTGATTAAATACGTCTCACGTACCACTAGCCTATCAAAAATGATAAGAATCATCTATCACCATGTAACTGATTACAAGCATATAATAATACCATAACATGCTTTTGGAGGGCGGTATGCATTTTCAGAGGCCCGACGTCCATGCCCAGTCACCCAAAATGACAGATATTCGCCCGAGTTAGACGGCGCACGCACACACACACAAATGCATGTTATTTGAATTATCATCACTTTACTGAGATACATAACTGTTGGGTATTTTCTCCTCCAAACATTTTTAAAACCTTTAACAAGACAAACAGAGTCAAGAAACACCAGTGAGACAGAAAGTCAAATTTTACGCGCGGAGTGCAGTCAGGCTGTACACCAAGGCTACACTAAAGTCTGGCCTGCTTTTCCGCTCTTTTTATTAAGAGACGCCCTCATCACATAAACAAAAACTTGTCCTAAGGGTGGGGGTGATGACGCAAGACAAGTTTCTTCCCGTAACATAAACACATACGTCAATAAGTGCAGCTGTAAGGAAAAACAGTTTCTTTCTTTTACTCTTATCGTCGAAGGTCAGCACATCCCGTTCGTCTGTTGCAGTTATCAGCTGTTGTGCATCTGCCTGGAGTGTCCTGGTCTTCACCCTAAGCATCACATCACAACAGTCAAATCAACCTTCAGTTCTTTTACTCCCAGTTTAGCCTGACCCCGTCATGCTTCACTCCCAGTCGTTAGCGGCTACAAAAACAAGTTGTATAATAATAATAATAAGTACATCCAGCTCTTCATTCCCAGTTCAGATTGACCCCAGCATGCTAAAACAAGGTTGAATAACACATACATTCTCGGGGTTAGGTGCAAACAGCACAACACCGTTTTCATAAGAAAGAAGACGAAGGTACAATGTTTAACAGTGATAACATATATATATATATATATATATATAAAATCCTTAACATTTCCCACCTGTTTATCGCCTGTTAAACATATAGTAGGCATCACCCAGCTTAGTTAGTTAGTTTATTAACTTAGTTTATTCTGTCCACGTTTTTATTAATTGAACACCACCAACAGATGGAAGATTCGAATCCAGCTGCTATTTGATCAACCAGTTTATACTCGTCAGGCACTCCTCTGGGGACTCCTATTGCGTCAATATATGTTGGATTTCCTACTCCTTTCCAATCTCTTTTTACTCTATGTCTGGCTATGCCTTTCTGCCAATCCTCAGGAATAAGAGAGGCTGCATATGTCGTAACGTCTTCAGGGGTCATGGGTAACAATAATGATATTAATGCACAATAACCTGACACATTCGTGGCAGTCTGTCAAAGATTCTGTTATCACCACACCACCACCATACATCACTTCGGCTGACTGGTATAAATGAACCGTTTTTCTGTATTATTCGACTACACCACTTGTCTTATTACTTTTCAGCTAAAGCTTCATAGGCTAAGAGTGTGTTAACTCATCACGTCAACAGTTCAAGCTTGAACTGGAGTTGTGAGCTTTTCAATATCATCATAATTCTCAGTACAGTCATTATAGTTTTCTCCACTAAGGTCTGACTGTTTCAATGCTTGATATTTTGGCATAGTTTGTTGGAAGGCCAGATTACACTGTACAAATGTATTTGACACCATTTTGCCAACCATTGTTTTGATATAAGGGATCACACAACACATGCAAAGTCCAATCAGAATTAGGACTATAATAACTGGTGTCACCATTTTCAATAGTAACTGCCAACATGGTCCTGAAGTCAACCAGGACCAGGGATTCCACCGGTTCACGGCTAGGGTGTCTTTATGCATTGCATCACGAAGTTTATTCAGCTCTTCCAATGCGTCCTGCATATCCACTGAATGAATGGAGTCTGGGATGAAAGTACAGCATGTTGTGTTCAGCAGAACACAAACTCCTCCCTGTGAACCAGTAAGCAAGTCTAAAACCATGCGATTTTGCATCACCATGGTACGTAAAGCATCTATTTCAGTGTTTTGAGCTGCTACTATTTTTTTAGTTACATTCATGAACAGACCCAATCGATAATTCAGAGTTTCAATCATTAATGAATTTTTTCCCACTCCTATCCAGGGGAACAATGAATGTGCTATTTTATCTCCTACAGACCACAATTTTTTTGGTCCTTTAGTACATCCGAGCCCCACATGTGATCATGTGGTAACACATCTGGGTATATCAATCTCCTCTGTCTGGTGCTGCCATTCTTCTCTGTGGAGGTCCTACCACATATGTATGGTCAGTCACCTGGGTAGGTGCACACACACCACCCCAATTTGGTGGGAGACTCATGTACAGTCTGGAACCACAAAGCCAATAGATGTCATCATACACCGGAGTACCATTTACAGGTGGTAGCAAAAACTTACTAACATAAGCACATGATTCATCCGTTCCCCATGGACAGGAGCCTGTATAATTACATCCCCGTCCAATGTGATGAAGATAAGTACCATCCACATATTATGTTTTGGCTAGGCTTAAATTATTTGATAAAACATAAGTTTGGGTACACAGACGTTTCTTAATTTTACTTACAGTTTTATTCCCTGTCCCGTAAAAGCAATTTGGGAATGGCCGTTGTGATGACAATTTAACGTGATGATATTTTTGCGTTTCCCTTCAGTCTAGTCAATGGAGCAGCACTTGGGCACGCTTGTACGTCCTCTGTTGAAATCCCTATTATATAAGTGGTTGCACTGAGGCAAGTGGTGTTAGAACTGCCCCCGAAATACAGTTTGATTATGCATCCGTATGATAAGACATTCTGTCACCCTAGCAGGGTACGGTTTTAGCCGTCAGAGCTGGGTGTGTTGAGGATATAGGTATTTGCGAACAAACATAACAATTAGTAACGTAATTCCATAGCCAATAAATGAACATATCTGTACCACATATTAGTATGGTATATATGAGGGTGTCCATCTGTCTCGTTCACATTATGAATAAACCTCTTCTGACGTTGCTTGCGTTGTTCTCTGGCTCGGTCCACAGTGAGCTGCAATTCTTGGGTCAACCACCAGGCCAGGAATCCGAGGAGCACGAAACACACTAAGATCACAACGCAACCGGCTGCCCTACCAACAGTCCGGCAGCGGCGGCGCTGAGCACGCCGCTCCGGGGTCTGCTGTAGTTCAGTCATGATTGCTAGGATACAGTGTTGTTAACCACCTCACCTAATAGTGCAAGGATCTCCCTGCTTCACTGGCATTGAGACAATCTATTGCTAATTAAATAGACTCCCTTTGTAGCCAGACTTCCCCTTACACTGTGGAGGCAGCCAACACACGCTGTATCTTACAGTGATGTATCCACGTTGATCTCTCCGCTATCTTTACTGCAGTTGGTGTTGTTAACAGCACTTGGTATGGACCTTCCCAACGAGGACTGGACCAGTTCTTCCTCTTAATCACTCTGATGAACACCCAGTCTCCTGGCTAGACTACTGGAAGGCCGTCCTGTGGAAGATCAAAATTATTCGGCAGTAAATGTGTTAGATGGTGAATCTGGACATGGCACTATTACTCCTGCTGTTAATAAATCCTCTGCCTGATTCCCTTCAATGTGCATCAGGTTTCAATGGATACTGTCTTACAACATGGTCTGTATTCTGTTTTTGGTCTTATAACTACAGGTTGTGCATTTTTAATCAGTCCTCCGTCTGAAGGACCTGTTGTCCACAATCCTGACGGTACTGAAGAGAGAAGAGCATCTTCTTCAGGACTCAACTGAAACACTCAGGATTGTGAAGTGGACACATCAATGTGTGTTCCAGCTGTCAGCACCAATGAGACATTAACTGGCACTTTATACAACTTGGTTAATGGACTGAACTCCGTTCGTGGTCCAACTCTGCTCCAATCAGGGGCTGACAAAGCTGTTATGACTGTCAGTCCCAATTCTTGCCATTCTGTCAAATATGGCTTACAAAGTGACACATGTAATGGCATACCTGTGAATCTCAATTTTAAAACATCTTCAGTGGCACCTGTTACTGTTATGACAGCTGTTGAGTTGCCATCATGAATCAAATCGGTCATTGTCAGCTTCACAGGTGAAATATTTTTCAATTTGTTTTCATACACTGGTGTTCCTGGCAATATGCCACTATGGACTCTAAATACACTCTCAAATCTGCATCTAAACTCTGTCCATGGCTCTCCTTCTTTCTGAGTTGTCCTGGTAATTTCAGTATAATTTATCTTTGGTCCTAACACACCTTTTGCACGTGTAATCATAGCTTCCACTCTTGTTTTCAAGACTGGATCATCATGTGGCAACTGGTACGCCATCCTGGTCTGCAGGATTCCAGTCTCCGCGTATCTGACTCCATTTAGGGCCACATGCTTTCATCCACACCTGTTGGACTTCAGGTCCACTAAGGTGGTAAGACTTCTAATGTTTTCTATATCCTGCATAAATCCCTCAATGTCGACATGTGGCGATGGTATCATGTCGACTGCTGCTTTGATATCATCAGCATTCCATGTTCGATATACGAGCATGGTTGATCGCTGTCCTGCTGTTCCTGCACGAGGATTTGGTACTTCTATCATAGGATAGGCACCTCCCTGGTCACTGTGTTCCACCATGGGAGGGGCTGTAGGCACTTTCGCTTGACTGCGTGTTTGTGGTTTTTCTGGTTTTTCACTTTTTACCTTAGGTTTTACTGCCAAATCATACTGTGGTGGCGGTACATCGTCATCCTCTGGTAGAGGAGATAAGGGTGTTGTCACCGACGATCCAGCCGGCAGTGGTTGTTGAGGCTGTTCTGGTTCTCTGTGCTGAATTATCACATCTTCTTCTGCCTTACCTATAGCTTTCTTTTTCCTTGCTTTCTCTAATCGTCGCTTCTCTGCTCCCTTCTGTCTGTTCTCTGCTTCCTCCTCCCAAAATGCCACTAAATCTGCCCCTACTTTCTGCATCTTTTTCTCCTCACCTTTATGTTGCTGTTCTAACTCCTTCTTTAGCTTCTGTATGCTGATCAGGTTCAGTCGTCCGTCAAAGTCATGTTTATTTATCCAGGTCTCCAATTTCTTTGTTGCTTTTGGATTTTTTTTGCTTCCATAAATTTCCAGTCGTCAGTTGATAAATTTTCCTTATTTTTAGATGTCTTACCCCCCATTTTTTTATCCCTTGTTATAATTTGGACTTCAGACGGGGGCACACCTAGGGTGTTCTAAATCTGAAGTTTTCACACTTTCTTTGGACGTGACAATTAATTTGCCGTCGTGTGGTGATTCCTTTCACCTCCCCGTAGGAAGCGGAATCACTTGCCTCTGCTTCCACACGCACAGGTTGTCACTAACGTTGTCCAAAGTATTACACTTTCACACAGTTATTTACACTTACACAAAACACTATTTACACATAGAAACACTTTTAATAATCGTACGCGTATTCTTAGCCCAGGGGAGCTCGCCCTCCTGTGAAATTTAACTAATGTCCTGCATTAGGGGACTCCGCCGTCCCTGCCAAATTTAACTGCTTTTTTACAGTGCACGTATTTCTACCCGGGATTTCCTTTACGTATTAAAACAGAGGAGTCCGTATCCTCCTTCCGGAATTTAACTACGTGCGTCCCTCGCAACCGTAGAGGAGTCCGCCCTCCTTACAGAGTTTAACTGTGTTTCATTAACAGACGATTCTGTATCATCGCTTACGGAGTTTAACTGTTTTATGTGATCACTTTTATCCCCTACCGGTACGCGTATATAAACAGAGGAGTCCGCACCCTCCTTACAGAGTTTAACTGCTTTGCATTAACAGACGATTCTGTATCATCGCTTGCGGAATTTAACTGTTTTTGTGATTGATCACCACTCATTCAGTACTGTTTACAAAGAAATTTTTACTCACTGACTCGACTTCCTGTCTGTCTTCTTCGGGAAAATCTCGTCAACCAGACGATGCCAACGGTGGTCGACAATTGCAGACACGATCAATCGATCGGACCTTGGCCAAGGATTTACGTCTGGACTTGACGACCTCCGCTGGACACCTCCGGTATTGTTGAGATCCCGGACGTAGCCCCCAGTCAATGTTGGGTATTTTCTCCTCCAAACATTCTTAAACCTTTGATAAGACAAACAGAGTCAAGAAACACCAGTGAGACAGAAAGTCAAATTAATCACGCGCGGAGTGCGGCCAGGCTGTACACCAAGGCTACACTAAAGTCTGGCCTGTTCTCCGCTCTTTTATTAGAGAAGCCCTCATTACATCATGAACTTGTCCTAAGGGGGGGGGGGGGACAACGCGAGACAAGTTTCTTCCCCCTAACATAAACACATACGTCAATAAGTGCAGCTGTAAGGAAAAACAGTTTCTTTCTTTTACTCTTATCGTCGAAGGTCAGCACATCCCGTTCGTCTGTTGCAGTTATCAGCTGTTGTGCATCTGCCTGGAGTGTCCTGGTCTTCACCCTAAGCATCACATCACAACAGTCAATCAACCTTCAGTTCTTTTACTCCCAGTTTAGCCTGACCCCGTCATTGCTTCACTCCCAGTCGTTAGCGGCTACGAAAACAAGTTGTATAATAATAATAATAAGTACATCCAGCTCTTCATTCCCAGTTCAGATTGACCCCAGCATGCTAAAACAAGGTTGAATAACAACATACATTCTCGGGGTTAGGTGAAACAGCACAACACCGTTTTCATAAGAAAGAAGACGAAGGTACAAATGTTTAACAGTGATAACATATATATATATATATATATATAAAATCCTTAACAATAACATGTAAAGCGGACATAAAAAGTTGGCTCACTTTAACTTTTGTCATGTTGGCTGGTGCGCGCTGCTCTCCAATTCGGCAGGGCGTCCTCATCAAGCTGGCTGTTTTGGCTGCTGTTTGATTGTCGTACTATCCATGAGAAAATCATCCTGAATATCCATATTGGGACCAACACACACTTCTCGCCTTTTGATGTTTTCTTCTGCAGACAGTTTCTTGGGCTGCGTGAGCTATGACGTTATTTGTTTACGCACAGCGGTGGGTATAGCCAGCTACGCTACCGGCCTAGCAATGCCTTGGTAAAGTGATAATAATGTACAGTATAAAACCAAAGGAAGAAGAGGTTTTAAAATTTTTGCTCACAGTGACGTTTTTGGGGGAGATATTTGGATGAAGACATAGCAGTTTATACCAGTCATCGTTGTATATTTGACGACTAAGAGGTCATGCTAAACAAAATGCTAGCATGCTAACCACACCAGGGTTTTCATTACCTGGTATACAAATAATGAATATTTATGAGTTCAATGGTACGAATATTCGATGAGGTGAAAGCTGGAACATACCATTCAACTTGGCTTTGCCTCGTTGAATGGTATGTTCCAGTTTTCACCAAATTAAATATTCGTTCCATTGAAAGAATGTAAAAACATTCAATTATTTGTTTTATATAACGGCTAAAATTATGGAATTGTATTGCATTCACTGGCTAAAAAAAAAAAAAAAAAAAATGACCGCTGATCGCGTAATTACGAGAAAAGGTCTCATAATTACGACATCAGGATCTCATAATTATGAGAAAGATCAGGTGTCTAAATTGTTTTATGTATATACTTCCAGTCCCTCAGTAAAGAAGCGGGCTGAGCTCAGCTGATGATAACACACTGCAATCAAACACAAAGTGTGGCTTTTCCCCTGAAGTGCTCCCGGATTAATGTCCAGGGAGGACCATGGGGCGTCTTCCAGCTTTCACTCACACATCCCCACCGACCACTGAGGGACAAAGCGGGTCTCACCCCCACCCGGGCACATGCCAGTCTGTGGGCCCCGTGCCCCGCCTCGCTGAAGGAGTTTCATTCATCCATGAATAGTTTAGGGCAGTGGTGTCCAAAGTATTCCAGAAAGGGCAGAGAGGGTGCAGGTCTTCCTTGCAGCCACTGACTCCAGCAGGTGATTTCACTGATGAACTCATCCCACCTGCTCAAAGTGATGTTAATCAGTGAAATCACCTGCTGGTTGATGTAAATATATCATGTCAGTTGTATGGTGTATATGTCACAGTGGTCTTTATTAGCTGGCTCTTTTCTTCATGGTCCCTTATTTATTTGAGTTCTTATTGGTGTGTTGTGTTTATTTGAGTGTTTTTATATACTTGTTTGCAGTGTTTTTATTGGGTTGTTGTAGTTGTAGTTGTTTCCTTGGACTAGAGTTGGGAGAAACTGGGACTAATTGAAGGACTCCTCCCCCACTGAATTGATTGGCTGATCTCAAAGTGGAGGCTTGTAAAAGACAGGCAGAGGGCACAGAAGGGAGGTCACCGGGTCGACGGGAACCCGGAAGCGGCTGTACGGGAAGAAGGCGCGAAGACGGAGAGGCGAGGTGATGGCAGAACCGAGGAATCAACAGTTGACGAGTTAAGTGAAAGGGACGTTGTTGTACAGCGTGCAGATTCGACTGTGTGGTTAATTCGTCTGAGTTAGGCCGCTAAAAGTCGTCCCGCTTTTTTCCTGCAGCATGCGTCTCTGTTGGCTTCCTGGATATTGGGCCTGAGCGTTTTTTTTTTCCCCTTGGGTTTCATCGGCGGCGTAGGCAAGGACAACGGCACTTTGAGGATGGGACCAACCATGAAGCGGGACCCCCAGAAAGAGATCCAGACTGTGTGTGTGTGTGTGTGTGTGTGTGTGTGGTGTGTGTGTGTGTGTGTGTGTGTGTGTGTGTGTGGCTAATGTCTGGGTCGGGTTACTAAGCACCCCTTTTTGTCTTTCTCCCAGTGCGCCAGAAGTCGAACTCGTGGCGAGGGAAGAAGGACCCCCCCCCCCCCCCCCCCCCCCAAAAAAAGCAGGAAAAGGATGATGCAACTAGTATTTTAAGCACACTGGACACTTTTGGGACTCTGTTATTTGTTTGGTTGGCTTCTTTTTTTCTGCAAGTACAGACTAGTCTGTCTAGTTTTATATTATTGAGAACTATTTTTTTTATCAAGATTTTTTTTTTACAGCTGTGTCTATATGCATGTAGTTTTTTTATTATTTACCCCATTAAACCTTTTGGTATTTGATATTGCTAACATAATTTCTAAACACCTGGTATCCACAAACCTGACATATAGAATACACCATAGTTCATAATTGCTGGGTGTATGAAGGTCTTGAGATTAAGGTACTTTAAATATACTGACACAATTTGTTAATGACAAACTATGTAGGCTTTAATGGTACATACATATAGGTTTATTAAAGGTATTCATGAAAGTATCATTGTTAAGTAGAATATTAAGAACTGCAACTTCTGTATTCTGGAGATCGATAGACAGTAAATAATATTGTTTATGTCGCTGACATGAATGAGCAAAGCTCCTCACCATCTCACCTGTCATTTAGGCCCTTCAGACTTTTTTCAGTAAAATGGTTCTGTGAAGCATTAGCATGGTTAAAACCGTTCAACCCCAACCAGGGCTCTCTTGACCGCCTGCCCATTTTAAACACACAAAAACACACATACAATAAAGTTAAAACAGTACATAAAAACAAACATGTCACTGTAATGTATTGTTCTGCCACTGGGTGGCACTAGCAGTCTAAGAAGGTATACATATTGGGTCTGGCTTGACTTCTTCCTCAGTTGTGCTATGCTACTCTCACAATAAAGTTGTGAACTGTGCATCCGTCGTATTCACTGACATTCAGCATCTTACATGGTGTCAGAAGTGGACCATGGCTGCCATGGCTGCCCCACCGTTTGAGCACCCAAGGATTGACTGGGAAGCGGATGATTTATATCAAGAATTCAGCAGGTTTAGAAGCAACGTTGCCTTCGTTTTTGATGGACCCCTATCTGAGCTAATGGGAAGCAGAAGGCTGGCTGGCTAGGTATGTGGATTGGAGAGCAAGGCAGGGAAATCTATAAAACACTGACCTGGGCTGATGGAGATTCTGCTGATGTGCAGAACTCCATGAGATGGAGGAGGACGGATACATTGCAAGAGTGGAGCAGCCCACTGAATGGGTGAGTTCCATGGTGGCAGTTTGCAGGGGAGACCAGATAAGAATCTGCATAGATCCCAGCGATCTAAATAAAGTAATCAAAAGAGAGCACTACCCGATGCGAACTGTCTAGGAGCTTGTAGTCTCAATGCCGGGTGCACAGATCTTCTCTGGCCTCAATGCTAAATCGGGATTCCTCCAAATTTGAATTGGATGAAGAGTACTCAGTGCTCACAACCTTTAACACGCCTATTGGCAGATTCAGGTGGCTAAGGCTACCATTTGGCATCAAATGCGCCCTGGAAATATATCAGCACATCATGGATGGTATGCTTGAAGGCATAACGGGAGCCATAGCCATCATGGATGACATATTGATCGCGGCACCCAACGTAACTGCATATGTGTGCACTGAAAAAAAATTACTTGACAAAGGTCGCTTATTTTGATGGGCAAGTAAATGTATAAATTGTTCATCCGAACGTAGTAATGTATAAACTCACTATAAAACAATAATTATTTTTAACCTGGAGTTAGCTTATTTCGACAGGCAAAATACAAGGTCTATTAGAAAAGTATCTGAC
Source organism: Thalassophryne amazonica (assembly GCF_902500255.1). NCBI lineage: Eukaryota > Metazoa > Chordata > Actinopteri > Batrachoidiformes > Batrachoididae > Thalassophryne > Thalassophryne amazonica. The sequence goes on from NC_047103.1 coordinate 56,504,819, forward strand.
CTTATTATTTTTTTCAAAAACCATATGGATTTGAATCACATGTGATTACATCAGACATGCTTTGAACCCTCGTGGGCATGCAAACGTTTTTTTCACGCCTGTCGGTTTATGTAATTCGCCTGTGGGCAGTCTTTGAGTGAGGAGTGGCCCACCCTCTCGTCATTTTTTCATTGTTTAGGAATGGCTCAGAGACTGCTGCTTTGTTTGATGAAAAATTTTTCACAAAACTGTAAGGCACAATGAGTGGACACCATTTGATAAAATTCAGCTGGTTTTCGGTAAAAATTTTAACGGCTGATGAGAGATTTTGGTCTGGTAGTGTCGCGTTAAGGACGGCCCACGGCGCTGCTGGCTATCTGCGCTTCGAGGCAGCAGCGTCTCGGCCGTTTCAAGTTGAAAACTTCCACATTTCAGGCTCTGTTGACCAGGAAGTCGCAGAGAACAGAGACTTTCAGACAGAAGTCGGCATGAGGAGTTATTCGGACCATTCCATTGTTAACGGACATTTTGTAATGAAAGAACGTGCGGGCAGAGTCGCATGTTGGGCCGGACCCGACCGCTGGGGGGTTGCAACAGGAAAAAACACCTCCGTTGGAAACCTTATTGGGCAAGTTGGAACATGCCCAAGCTGTTAAACAATTTCTCATTACTCACTTATTGAAAGCCATCAAAAGCCACCTGAATTTTACAAATGGTTTTCAAACACGGAGGTGTTTTCCTATCAAGCGCACACCGATTCGCCACAGTCGTTTCCGTGAACGACTCTGCGAATCTGTGTGCACAATTTGCGCACACGTCTTTCATTACAAAATGTCCTTAAAACAGTGGAATGTCCGAATAAAGTCCTCATGCCGGGCCTCTTCTGAATCTTCTCTGTTCTCTCACGATGTCCTGGGTGAATTAAGCCTTAAATTAGGATGTTTTCAGGTCGAAACAGGCCGACGACGGTGACTGGAAGCGCTGCGCAACGTCCCGCTCCGTGGGAAGTCCTTACAGCAACAGAAACACCCCATAATCTCTCATCAGCCGTTAACTTTTCACCGAAACCAGCTAAATTTCTCGAATAGTGTCCACTCGGATATTCCTCACAAATTTTGATAAAGCAACGCGTGCCGTCTCGAGCAGCGTGTGAACCAAGGACTTCAGCCGAGAGGGCTGGACCACATCTCACTCAAGGCCTGCCCCCAGGGAAATGACGTCACCGACACGCGTGACAACACTCACACATGCGCCACGAGGGTTCAAGCATGATTGGTGTAATCGCATGTCATTCAAATCCATATAGTTTACAAAAAAATAAAAGTGTCGGTTTCTTATCTAATACACCTCGTATACATATACATACATACATTTATGCTCCTAATGTTAAAATACAGAAAATGTTTTACTTACTAGGCTATAATACACTGAATACAATAATAATAAAAAACTTTGACAGAAAAAACAAACAAAACAAAAAAATGCGCATGCGCAGTTGCACGTCGAGCGAGTTACATCATCTCCCTATGTGCAGTTGCGCGAGGCACCTCATCTCGACAGGTGATGTCTTCAAGTCCAGGGTAGAGCGATGTGCGCATGCGCAGTTAGCGCGATGCACCTCATCTCGACGTTCACCTCATCTCGACCGGACACGGCTGTATAAATCCACAAGACATAATAGCTGCGCAATCCAGGACTTTTATTTAACACCAACAAAAGGAAGAGTTGCTGTTTACCCACAACTCACGCTGATGTCTGATTTTCTGTGACACTCTCAAAGCAAAAAAAAAAACACCGTCCTCACACCCCGAGCGGCTTCCCCCCTCCTGCTCCCCAAACTCATGAACAGTTAACCCTCGCATGACAACACTCTGTGATCAACTTGTCCAGTCCAGCAATGCTCCAGAGGCTGTATTGTTGGTGTGAATAGTGATGCCAATGGCCGAGTGCGCTTATTTTATGACCGCAATGCAGATGCAGTGCATGCGCAACATGTTGAGATGCATTTCATAAAACACCCGTAATACTGCCGTGATAATCTCAATGTGTCGCATTCAGTTTCCTCACTACGTGTTATATAACTGTGATTGTTCATCATATATTCGCTATATTATATAATATTATATATATTATATAGTATATATATATATATATATATATAGATATATATATATATATATATATGAAATTAATATTAATATATCAGTATTCATACTGGGACATTTGTCATTTTTGGCCATATTTTGTTGCGGATGACAAACGAACGCCCGCAATTTGTATACTCAATTCATGCGCAATTAATCCTCTCCCCCAGGGGACAGGGCCCTAAGGATCAGAGTACATAGAAGAGGGTTCAGGAACCTTCAAGATTTGAAGACTGTTTGGTTGGAAGAATGGGCCAAAATCACACCTGAGCAGTGCATACAAGTAGTTTCTCCATCCAGGAAGCATCTTAAAGCTGTCATTACCCACAAAAGGTTTTGTATGAAGTACTAAATAAATTTCAGTAAGCGTGTTTGATACTTTTTCCCTGTCATTCCATTTTTTGATTTACATGTAACTTAATTTCTCTATTTATTAGTTTTTTGGTTTTTTGTATGTTATAGATTACTTGGGTTGCTATCGACATCTGGTTAAAATTTCATGTCAATAGCACCTTTAAAAATATATTTACGGAGAAAAATTGTGATGTGTTCAGTACTTATTTTTCCCGCTGTATAGCATTGCAAATATGTGAAAAGACTGCACATTTAATGATGGCAGCGCCAAATTTTGTATGGAGATTGTTTGATTAGATATAAAAAAATCTGGATATCATCTACCAAGCTCATTTTTTTCCCATTTATGTTTTAATGAATGTAATTATGGTTGGAATGGCTCAGTGTATAAGAAAACAAAGAGCACAACACATCATTTGTACCTTTTATGACACATAGGGGGCATATATGTATATGCTCCATTTTTCCTCTGATCAAATAATTCTTAATACAAGCACAAACAAAGTGTTGTTTTCTATATTTTCTTACATGCTGAATCCATTCCAACCACAATTCCATTACGATTGCCAAGCAGATGAAAGATCAAAAGTGTTTTACATACTGCCACTCTGTGTATGTTGTGTACTTTGCATCCTTATATTATTTTAACAGCTCACTACATTGCAGACAGCTGGGAGCTAAACTCAGAAGTGTTATGAACCACCATAATGCTGAGAGGCAGAGAAATGATCCAGGAGTGGGACTTGGTGTTTTTGTAACCTCCGTGACAGTGCAAGCAGCATAAACCTGGCAATAGAGAAGAAGGATTGCATTTCTATAGTGCATTTATATTCAATAGACACTCAAACATTTTATAATGATGCCTCATATTTGCTTCACCAGCCAAGTCCAGTTCCTATTTTACAGTTGGGTCGACTGAGATAATGGAGATTAAGTGTCTTGTGTAGGGACACAGACAAGTAGCATGAGTGGGATTCAAACATACATATTGGCAGGCCAGCTCCTTATCCACTGAGCTACAAGCTCAATGATGGAGCTTGAATGGAGCTCTGTGAGAAGGGTCCCCACCACCTTGGTTGCACCCACTACAACTACCAATTAAAGCAAGGCGAGGGAGTCCAATATTGGGGCTATTTTCCCCTTCAAGTACACTCCAAGTCAAAAAGATTGTAACACTTCAAGCTTGAGTCTAATGTTTCTGCAAAATCTTAAGAAGGAATGCTGTTATTTTGCTGTTTTTAGAATAACCAATGTGAAAAGAACAACCTATTCTTTCTGCATTACAAAATACAATTTTTATTGTTCACCACAACATAAATCCAGCAGTAATAAAACAAAGGACAGAAAAGAAAAACAGGAGAAGAGAGCAAAGCTGAGGAAATTAGACAGCTTTGGATTTTCCAGCATGGCCATCCAGCACCAGCAGCCCACCGACTAGTCCGTGCCCGGGCCGCGCCTCTTGTTTCTGACATTTCCGGTGACAGTGGTGTCAGCTGAGAGATCATTTTCCATGTTAAAAATAATCAAGATGTACTTGAGGAGCTCCATGGGGCTGGAGTGGCTGAATGGCTTAGCTATTCTCACCACTGAAAACTCAAGAGCCAGAGAGTTGGACATTGGGGATGCAATAGAATTTTGCCCAGTGCAAGGCTCACAAGATGCCCTTCCACTGGACCAAATATTTTTCAGGGAACTTGGGGTATGTTAATAATAATAATAATGTGACGGTGTTGAGTCGCCATGCCCCTTCCCTGTTTGGTCACCACTGTGCACCAGTTTCACAAGAGGCCTGTGTTTTCAGATGTTACACTGTTGCTGTTTGGTGTGAAGATCCTGTTGATCATAGTAGAACACCACCCTGTGAATACCCCTGTAGCAGTCCATCTCTGTGCGGGTGTCTCACACACAGTACACACCAGCTCAGTCAGTGTGTCTCTCAGATCAGGCAGAATTCCAGACATGGACTTCTGTGACATATGTCACAGAATGTTAAACTAAGATGGTTCAGCTGCAATTTTTTGTTAATCATACTATAGTTTGAGTAGGCACAGCCAGAATTGTCTGACTTCATGTTTAACAGGAACCTCAAAGCATATTTAACAGAAAAAGTAGATCTGAAAAAGCCTGCATGATTCCTTTAACACTGGAACTGCATCATCTGATGTGATGATATTCTTTATTTAAAATCCATATTTCACAACGATGACTATCGGTTTGACTCCGCCAAGCACTGCAGTGTGGATCTAATGAAATAAAAATGCAATTAATCACGTCAGTCTGTGTGTATCTAAATCGACTTTCACTTTCTGTACAGAAAGTTTAGGCTCAGACTTATTGCACATCTGAAAATCCTCAGAGATCATTATTCAATTCACTCTCGTTTCATTTGTATTGTTTTGTGCTGCATTTGTCTCTTTGTTTTTTGCTGCCACGTCCAAAATATTTTAGTATACCATGAACGATAAGTAAATTATGCTGACATCAGACAATTTGCTCTTGTAACACGGTGACAGTGAAAGTTATTTTGATCATCAGCTCACTCTGAAAGTGTGCAGAAGTTTTTTTTCTTGTTTTGTTCATAAAATTTGTGCTTCAAGTACAGCAGCACTAGTTCAATTTCATTACTGTGCAGAGCTTCAATGTACCTTGAGGCGCCTTTAAATTACTTTCTACAAGCACTCAGAATCGCTTTCTGAATAAGCTGGAGGAACAACATTGATAACATACAGAAGCTATGCAACTCTGATTTTAGGTATAAGTCAAAATTAAAAGCTACGGGACCCTATTTGAAAAAAATAGTTTCTTATTGCAATAATTGTTTAGCTAACTCCTCATCCCTCCTTTTCAATAATTATCACCAAGGCTGCAGTAGGACTGTTCCCCTCAAAAATCATTCTTATCCATTAGATGTGCCTTGTATAATTAATGGTTTTTAATAAAGAAAAAACGATCCTTCACAAAGCAACAGAGGCAGGAAAAGGCACAGTGCAACAGTGTATTAAAACATATTGCAATGCTGAGAAAGGGGAAACAGTCATTCATCAAGGCATGGTGATGTCCACGCTTCAGTATCCACCCATCCACGCCCATTACGTGTGTGTGTGTGTGTGTGTGTGTGTGTGTGTGTGTGTGTGTGTGTGCGCGCACATATGCATGTTTCCTGTTGTGTATGATGTAGCTCCTCATTACCACATAATTGGCCTGCTGATAAAATCCATGCAAACAGATAGACTCCATGCAGTTCTTACTCTGTGTTTGCAAGCGTAAAGGACAACTTAATTTTTTTTACATCCGTAATCACATTAACAAATTGTTAAGAATCAAACCCAAGTGCTCCAGGGTTCATTTTGTCAAAGAAAACTGAATGAAAAGTGTTTGCCAATGATCAATTTTCCAAGACTAAAATGAGAGAAAAACAAACAAACAAAAAAAACAAACAAACCCTAAATAACAATTAATTATTGTAACAAACAAACATACAGAAAATCTAAATAAAATGTTACAATTTTTGTCATGGTGTATAATATTGTTATATTAAATATATTTATAATATATATTATAATATATAAATATTTACTTCAAATTGCTGGCATAGTATATGCTCTGGATAGTGTCAAATAATATCATAAATCACCTCAATGTGCTATACACGAGTAAGGACTAGACCTTACCCACCCAATGAGATAAAACATTGGAGAGAGTGACTCGTTAATTGTTTTGTATTATTTCACAGGAAGAAACCTGAAGCAGACCAGACTCAGTGCGGTGGTCATCTGTAATGTCACTCTTTATGTCAGTGGTTCTCAACCTTTTTTCTTTAGAGCCTCCCTACTTGTCCCTAAGAAATTCTTTCCAAACACAACTACTTAAAAAAATTTTTTTTTTTAATTGTCAAATATGAGGTCTGTTAGAAAAGTATGGGCCCTTATTTATTTTTTTTCAAAAACCTAATGGTTTTGAATCAAGCCTGCTTGCATGAGCCAACGTTGAACCTTTGTGCGCATGCATGAATTTTTTCACGCCTGTCGATTGCGTCATTTGCTGGCAAGCAGCCTTTGTGTGAGGTGGTGTGTAGTGCTCTCGTCAGATTTTCATTGCAAGGAAAATGATGGAATGAGTGGAGCAGCGCTGCATCATATTTTGCCAGAAACTGAGCGACTGTTGTGTGGCTGGGGTGCCTGGCTGGCTTTTGTTTCTGTTTTCTGTCTTTCCTTCCAGGTGGCATGCGTTCAGGACTGAGTGGCTGATGTGTGGCTGAGTTATCAGGACCTCACCCTGATCACCTGAGGCTTGTCATGTGCAGCTCATCAGGACTCACAGCTGTGGTGCATCTGTATGGATTGGGGCATGGTTGCATTTAAGTCTGGAGTACACAGTGTGTATTTGCCAGAGACTCGACCTTGTGACCAGGGGTGAGATCAACGTTTGGAGAACCATGTCATCATTATGGACGCAGAGACCATACCAGGTTTGATGCCATGGTCTGTGAAAGAGGAGGGGGTGAGGTCTCACGCTCGTCAGCACACTTCCTGAGGTACTTTAGGTTTTGTGACTAACATGAGTACAGTCAGTAGATGTGGTGTCCCTCACACCTTATTATATTGAGCTGTTATGTTAGTCGTTTAATCAGCTTCCACTGCAGTGGAGAATTGAATTGGGTGTTCCATGCCTGCAGGGTGGGAAGCTGATTGGTGATTAAGCCAGGAAGTGTTTGCTGATTATGTACACCTTTGAGTGGTCTCTCTGTGTGTGGAGTGGTGGACTCACATTATGGTTTCTTCTTTCACAGACTCGGTTGGTCGCGGCCACCTGGGGTGTCAGCGGGGTCCTTGGGTCCGAACTGTTCTGGCTCCGGACCGTTTGTGCTGCTGGGAGCGCACCGTTTTTCCACCTCGCCAGACCGCGCACTTATTGGTTATTAATTGAGCACTCACTGTTATGTCATTAAATTCTGTTATCCTTTGAACCGTGCTCTGTTTCCTTTATGCTGGGTCCTAATGTCAAACGCTGGGTCGGTGCTCCGACTGCGTCCGACACATAACAGTGACAGCCAGGTGGAAACCAGTTGGAAGATTCAGACAGCTTTCGGTGACAATGCTCTGGGCGTCACACAGATTAAGGAGCGGTACAACTGGTTTAAAGACGGTCGCACAACGGTGGAGAGCGAGCCACGCTCCGGTCGGCCATCAACATGCCGAAATGACCGGGTCATTTCCAAAGTGAACGCTGTGGTGATGTGGGACCATCGTGTGACTATCCGAGAAATTGCAGAAGAGGTGGACATCAGCACTTTTTCAGCACATTCCATTGTGAAGATTTGGCCATGAAAACAGTTGCAGCGAAATTCGTGCCGCTGCTGACGGAGCAAAAGCGCCTTCGTGTTGAAGTCTCATAGGACATGCTGGACTCCGAAAAATGATGCCCACCTCTTCCGCAATTTCTCAGATAGTCATACGACTGAAAAGCCACTGAAAGCCGTCTGAATCTTCCAAATAGTTTCCACCTGGCTGTCGCTCAGTTTCTGGCAAAATTTGATGTGGCACTGCTCCAGTCGTTCCGTCATTTTCCTTGCAATGAAAATCCGAGGAGCGCACTACACACCACCTCACACAAACGCTGCTTGCCAGCAAATGACACAATCGACAGGCATGAAAAAATTCACGCATGCGCACAAAGGTTCAAGGTTGGCTCACGCAAGCAGGCTTGATTCAAATACATCAGGTTTTTGAAAAAAAAAAATAAGGTCCGCTTTTCTAACAGACCTCGTAAGTGTGTTATAATGACTTTATTTTATAGGTGATCATTTAATTTCGATAACCCCAGAGCAGACAAAAACTGCCAGGGCTTAATGTTATCAAACAAAAAGTAAAGCACTATATTCCATATATATTTCTATGAATTTCCATGTTCTTGCACAGTGCACATTTCTCATTGAACTGTCACAAACGTTCATTTGTGCTTTGGTTAATGTTAGAGTTAGGGTTAGAATAACAATAAGTTAAACAAGCATTTCCAATGTTTTTGGACACAAAAATCCATTTAATTTATTTTGCATGTTTTACTTCATATTTTTCATGAGGATAACCTACCATCTGCTATGATCTTCTAATAACATACACTCAACAAAAATATAACGCAACACTTTTGGTTTTGCTCCCATTTTGTATGAGATGATCTCAAAGATCTAAAACTTTTTCCACATACACAATATCACCATTTCCCTCAAATATTGTTCACAAACCAGTCTAAATCTGTGATAGTGAGCACTTCTCCTTTGCTGAGATAATCCATCCCACCTCACAGGTGTGCCATATCAAGATGCTGATTAGACACCATGATTAGTGCACAGGTGTGCCTTAGACTGCCCACAATAAAAGGCCACTCTGAAAGGTGCAGTTTTATCACACAGCACAATGCCACAGATGTCGCAAGATTTGAGGAAGTGTGCAATTGGCATGCTGACAGCAGGAATGTCAACCAGAGCTGTTGCTCGTGTATTGAATGTTCATTTCTCTACCATAAGCCGTCTCCAAAGTCGTTTCAGAGAATTTGGCAGTACATCCAACCAGCCTCACAATCGCAGACCACGTGTAACCACACCAGCCCAGGACCTCCACATCCAGCATGTTCACCTCCAAGATCGTCTGAGACCAGCCACTCAGACAGCTGCTGAAACAATCGGTTTGCATAACCAAAGAATTTCTGCACAAACTGTCAGAAACCGTCTCAGGGAAGCTCATCTGCATGCTCGTCATCCTCATCGGGGTCTCGACATGACTCCAGTTCGTTGTCGTAACCGACTTGAGTGGGCAAATGCTCACATTCGCTGGCGTTTGGAACGTTGGAGACGTGTTCTCTTCACGGATGATGCGAAGGAGATGTGTTGCACTGCATGAGGCAAATGGTGGTCACACCAGATACTGACTGGTATCCCCCCCCCCAATAAAACAAAACTGCACCTTTCAGAGTGGCCTTTTATTGTGAACAGTCTAAGGCACACCTGTGCACTAATCATGGTGTCTAATCAGTATCTTGGTATGGCACACCTGTGAGGTGGGATGGATTATCTCAGCAAAGGAGAAGTGCTCACTATCACAGATTTCGACTGGTTTGTGAACAATATTTGAGGGAAATGGTGATATTGTGTATGTGGAAAAAGTTTTAGATCTTTGAGTTCATCTCATACAAAATGGGAGCAAAACCAAAAGTGTTGCGTTTATATTTTGTTGAGTATAAAACACAAGACTGAGAGAACACGTAGTTTTAAAAAAGTGCATCTCAAACAATCAAATTTAACTCATTGTTTACCATGATGGCATTGATGGCAGGAATTTACCTGCCAACAAGTCCTAGATCAATGTCTTGGAGAAACAGCTTTATAGAGTTAGTGCCTCTTTAATGACGGATGTACAAAGGACTCGAGCAGAGGGCTAAATTTACCGTATTCATTATATATGGAAATTTTGTAGTGACGTGTAGTCAACCTATCTGTGTGGCAACTGCCCTTCCCTTTAAACAGGAGTGCACTTAGGCACACCATAGTATTGAAGAAGCAGATGCTAGTCACAGGATTTCTGGATCTACCTCCAGCTTAGCTCCTGTCAGACCACACCGCACACATTGGCCACCAAAGCTCCCTGAGGTGAAGCCTGCAGCAAAGTGAAGAGCTTTTTCTTCTATGAGTGTTTATGAGAGGTGTGTAACCCTGGCTTCAGTGATTAAAATTCCGACCACATATTTGTTCCATCTGCCCACTAACAAGCTGATTCTAAATAGTTCAACTCTTCAGGCAGGTAAATGAGCTAATTAGTGGTGTCAGCTGTTTTAGAAACACAGGTGCAAATAATACATGGTAGGACTTTTACTCAGAGACAAAAGAAAAAAATGTTTCTCTCTCCTACAGCTCCATTTTTTCCTTTGTCTACACCAGCCATAATAGAGTGTTATTTATATTACAAGATTACAGGTGACTGCTGATGATATGTGCAGTCAGGGTGTACGGGCATTGTGAATCTGTTTATGGAAGGTCCATCTGACTGTTGCATTCCTTGTACCAAGCTAGACAGCAGTGGACTTTAGACCAGGTTTTGGTGGTCGATGATGCAAACATTTCTGGTGAAGGATGATATCAACGCACCAGTTGTTCCCCTGACCACATCTCAATTTTAGTGCAAAAAACCCAAAAGAGAGCAAGTGGTGTTATTTATTAAACACAGGCACTGGGCATAAAATGACAACTGCATTAGATGGGTACTAGCAATGGCATGCTGAGCTTTGTGCCAGGTGTACAACAAGGTCCAGTATGTATGTTGATGCTAGATCTCAGTTATTGAGGTTGGAGTTTTCCCGGAGACCATTCGAAACTAGATGGAACTTCAGTGTGTTTTCAAGAAGTTTTTACACTGAACAAATGAGTTCCTATATAGGCTTCATGTATGTCAATGCAGGATTTCAGTGATTCAGACAGGAGACATCCAGAAGGTCACACCATACCAACTTCACCTCCCAATGGTTGCCATCTTACAACCTCCCCAAGTTCCAAAGTAGCCCGTCCAGATGAATTTGTCAGCAGTGATTGATTCTGGTGGTTTGGATCAATCACCCTGCTCTGTCACCATGGCTGAAGCGTTAAACTTACTGGCTGTCGTTCATTCATTTTCTACTACTTATCTGGGTCTGGGTCATGGTGGCAACAGACCAAGCAGCTCATCTCACACCCCCCTATCATTGGCCAAGTCATGTAACTGTTCCTGGGGGATCCTGAAGTGTTGCCAAGCCAGTTGAGAAATATAATCCCTCCAGCATGTCCTCGGTCCTGTTCCCTGGGGGTCTTCTCTCAGTTGGCTGTGCCTCGAAGACCTATCCAGGAAGACGACCAGGCATCACCAGATGCCCAAACCACCTCAGCTGGCTCCTTTCAATATAAAGAAGCAGTGTCTCTACTCCAAGTCCCTCCCAGATAGTCGAGTTTCTAAACTATCCAGGAGTGTAAACCCAGATACGTGATGGAGGATAGGAGTATAAATTGACTGGTAAATTGAGAGTCTTGCCTTCCGGCTCAGCTCCTTCTTCACCTCAGTCGTCCAGTACAGCATCCGTAAAACATCAGATGCTGCTCCAATCTGTCTGTCAATCTCATGCTCCAACTTAACCCCACTCATGAACAAGACCTCGAGACACTTAAACTCCTCCATTTGGGGCAGTAACTCTCCCCTGCCCCAGAGGGGACAGTCCACACTTTTCCAACAGAGGACCATGGTCTCAGATTCTGAAGTGCTTATTCTCATCCCAGTCACTTCATGCTCATCCTCACACTTGCTCAGTGTGCATCAGATGTCACTGACAAAGCCAACAAAACCATATCATTCACAAAAAGCAGAGATGCAGCTCTGAGGTCATCAAACCAGGCACCCTCCATTCCTCAACTACACCTTGAAATCCTGTCTATGAACATCATGAACAGGATTGGTGGCAAGGCACAGCTCCGGCGGAGTCAAACATCTACCAGAAACAGGTCCAATGTAATGTGGCGAATGTAGACACAGCTCTTATTTTGGACATATAGAGACATGATCACATGTTGCAGTTGCTCTGGTACCCCATACTCCCACAGCGCCCTCCAGAGATCACCTTGAGGGACCTGGTCGTACGCCTTTTCCAAGTCCACAAATCACATGTAGACTGGTTGGCCATACTCCCAAGACCCTTTTAATACCCTTGTGAGAGTAAAGAGCTAGTCAACCGTTCCCCAACCAGGACTAAACCTGTATTGTTCCTCCTGAATCTGAGGTTTGAGTAATGGTTGAAGTCTCTTCTCTCATACCCCGGCATAGACTTTCCCAGGGAGGCTGAGAAGTGTGATTCCTGTCATTGGAAAACACTGTCTGGTCCCCCTTTTTAAAGATGGGGACCACCACCCCAGTCTGCCAATCCAGAGGTACTGTCCTTGACTTCCATGCAACATTGTCATGTCAGCCATGGCGGCCCAGCAACATCCAGAGGCTTCAACATCTTAAGACAAGTCTCATCTGCCCACGGTGACTTGTAAGAGGAGTTTTTTGACTACCTCAGTGATTTCTGCTATGGTGATGATACCAGAGCAACCTGAATCTTCCATTCCTGCCTCCTCAATGGCCCCTCCTCAAGGGCATGTCAGTAGGGTTGAGCAGATCCTCAATGTGTTCTTTCCACCACCTGTTGATGTCCTCAGACCAGTTTAGCAGCTCTGCTGCCTTGCTGTACACAGCCTGAGCTAAGAACTGCCTCCCTTTCCTGAGTCACCTGACTCAGTTTGCCAGAACTGTTTTGACTGACGAAAGTCATTCTCCATGTCCTCTTCAAACTTCTTCCACACTCAGTCACTACTGAGGCTGCAGTCTTTCTAGCCTGCTGGTACCTGTCCGCTGATTCTGAAGATCTCTGTGCCAACCAAACAGGAAAGGCTTCCTTCTTCAGCCTGATGGCTTCCCTTACTACTGGTGTCCACCAGCTAGTTGTTGGGTTGCTGCCACAAAAAGCATGACAATCGTCTGGCAATTTTATTTTAAAAATAAAATTGTGTATAGAATCACTTTATCAGTGTACATACCAAAAATGTAGTGCAAACTATGTGACCAGAAAATTAGAATGGCAAAGCTCAAAAGGTATTTGAAGCTCTACCGCAATGAAACAGAGGAAGCTAACAGGGCTGTGTGGGTGTAATAAGTGTTAGTTGAACTGTAGTGTGGGGTTAACTGATATGCTTGTCTTTTATGCTGACTTAATTTTTAATGATTGTAATTAATAGGTAATGATAGTGACATTAAAGTTGTATGTGTATGTGATTAACTCTGGATGCATCATAGCAAATTGATTTTTGCAGGAACCTTAACTGGTGCTCAGGCTGTTCTCCTCCAACTAAAGTCAGGTGACAAATACTGTTTAAATAACAGTAATATGTAATATTGGTAGTTAATTACTGAAGTTCTCTTTTACCTTTTCCCTCCATTGGTATGAAATCCTCCTTTGTCCTAAAAGTTCCAGGTGTAAAAAAAATAAATAAATAAAAAACACATCAAGTGTAGTTCATTAGTTAATATTATATGACATTCAAAATAAAATAATAATAATAAAATAGCAAGATACAAATGAGAATGGGTTTGGCAGCAACCTAGAAGATAAAAAACCCACATTAACTCAAAGTTGAAATTAAATAATTTTATTTTGCAATCTTCTATATGTCTCTGTTACAGCTACATCTCAAAAAATTTGGACTGCGGTCGAGGGTCTGCACGAAATGATCGGCCACATCACACCCTGGTCAAATGTGGTGAACGAGCTAGCCTTCACAACAATGGCGAATGGCGTTGAATGGCCATTTGATCCACGCTCGGCCAGAATCGAGGTGCCACCCACAAGCTTCCAACAGCAGTCACTGGGCACTCAGAAAATGTGGGGCCATTCCTGCGGCCGCAAGAATATTGAGTGCATGACACCACTTTCGAGCTGCAGTCCAGTGGGCGAAAGCTCAAAGGGTGGTCAGTGTGTCATGTCCGCCCCCAAGCAACACAAATGGCATGCGAATGTGTCCCCCCCCCGAAACATGAATGGCATGCAAGTGTGTCGTTCCCTCCAGACCGTGATCCAACATTGTCAAGTTGCGACTGAGGTGGCGAAGGCTCGAATGGTGGCCAGAGTGCAGTGCGATCGCTGTGTAGCACAGCACACACATTTAGACGGCTGTCATGTCCATGATGGAACAGCTGACACCTGTGGAACACCCATCATGACATATCCAGCATGTCCCACTGGAGGTGGAATCACTGGCCAGCAGCGTGCCCACACCACCACAACAGAGATAAAAATAAAAACTCAGCTGCTCCAGCTGCGTGTCACAGCACCAGCGTGCCATCCAACTGGACAGCCATGTCACATGACACATGATTGCTGATGATATTGGCCCAGGCGTGCCCACTGAGCTGACTACTACTGTGTCATTGCTACTCAGAGCTGGAGAACACATATTGTGTTATGAAGAACATCACCTCAACATGCCACTATGATGCACATGTGTAGGCAGGCTCTCATGACATGGTGAAAAATACAAACACCTCACTGGTCCCCTGCACCTCATGTGACATGCGATTGCAATGTCCACACAGCCCATCTGTTATGTGAAAGCCTGATTGACAGCCTGACTGACAGACTAGTGTGGTCTGCTCATTTGTCCCACATCCTAGAGCCATGAGCACATTAATGTGAGTGCTTTGCTGCTCCGGACAGGTGTGTATGTTGCCAGCTAGGCTGTCATCATATTACAGCTGACTGCTGTGTCATCGCTACGCACAGCTGGAGAACACATCTCATGCCATGAAGAACATCACCTGTCAACACACTGCACATGTGTGGTCAGGCTCTTATGATGGTGAGAAATAAAAACAGATATCATACCTTTGGATACACGTTCAGCTGCACCTCAGTGGCACTGCAGACACTATCAGTTAGGCTGTCCCATGTGAACATGTCCATCTGATCATGCAAAAGATGAGTTGGCAAAGCAAATGTCACATCCACCACGTGAGTTATTGTCCACATGATGTGGTGTCCTTCGGCGTGCTGCGCACCAATTGGGCAGAGACAGCTGGATGCACAGCCCCTCTGTGTGGCTGCATGATGTGAGTGCATCAGTTCATTCATGTCAGTTAATTCCTTGTTTACATTCATGGCCATGGTTCATGAACATAAAGGAACAGAAGGATGTTAATTCTTGTATTGTCTGCTCTTTAGAACAGCAATTAAATATTTTAACAGACAAAACAAAATCCATTTGTTTTCTCAATTCCAACACAGACTGTCAAGTCATCAGGCATCAATTACACATTACCAGTAACATGATTGTCTTATGTTTAAATAGTACGTTCATTTGTCATGGTCTGTCACCCAATACTGTTTTTAACCTAGTTGTAGTTTGTGAGTTTTACCTCAGATGGCACACTCAGAGCTGATTCACATCACCGCTCACGGCCGCACACCTGCCATGTATGAGCGGCTGATGAGCAACAGGCCATTTAAACTCAGACTTTCAGCGCACGGTTGCCAGGTACTTTATGATCATCTTTCTAGTGTTCCAGTCCTGCCTGGTGCTTTCCGAGACTCCTGAGCTTGACCTCGTCTTCCTCCTGCTCCCATGCACTAAGATGACGGAGCTTCCCGTAGCTATACTCAAAGTAACCTGGCCAGCTCCTGTATAAGAGCATATTGTCTTTCCTGGTGTTCCAGATGCTATCCTGCGTGGCTCCCATGCTGCCCTGATCTCTGGCTCCATGTCTACCTGCACAGCAACATCACTTTGGAACTCTTCGGGTCTCAGCTCAGAATGTGTGGCTCTGCTCTGCTCCAGTTAAGTTCCCAATTCAAATTTAAGATTCAAACAACTTTACTGATCCCCAAGAGGGCAATTCATATCACACCCAATTACCTCAGACAAAAAATACAGCAATGAATCCACAGTTATTACTAGTTGAACGTAATAATGACACACATCAGAATTAAAACACCTGACATATACATTTGATTGTTTATGTACGCTAAACTTTAAGACAGTCCGTCACCCAAATTGAGGCAATGTGAGTGTGGGGTGGCTACAGCAGTCTACAGCGGGAGAGGTGAAGGCTGCTGCAGCTTAGAGCTGTGCGGCATCTGGAGGGTGAAGGCAAGGGGGGTGGTAGGGGTGGGGGGCATGTGTCATGTGAGCAGATGAGATGTGTTCATATCAATCAGATGAGTTTGTATCAGTTTCAGTGTGTGCATATCTGGAGTTGCCTTGACAACATCAGACTGTTGGAGAGGACAGAAGATAAGATAAGAAGGGCAGCTGAATGGTTCATCAAGGCCGTAGAAATTCATCTGGAGGAAAACAGTGGGGCATTGTGACCTTCGGAGGCTGATAAGCCTGCCATGTTTAGGGTTGAGCAGAGAAACACATTTTCAGTTCCTCCGACTGACCAAATCCAATTTATGAGTATTCCTTGGTCTCCGACATCTTGCTTTGCAAGGTGTACATTTGCTCAGATATGTTATCCAACTTACATCTGAATTCAACTGTTAACGCAGTCTGAGACTGTATCGCCTTGACCAACTCATTAATCATGATGGACAGGTGAGGGGTCATGGTTCTGGTAGCAGTTGCCTTGCCAATTCTCCAGTAGGTCAGGGCAGCACATAAACCAATAAGCACCAGCCCTCCAAAATAAAACCAAATATAAATAAATCTTCTACATCCTCCACAGAGAGTGGTACCAAGCACGCAACACGCCACTTCTCCCAGGAGAACATAGCCCGCAGGGTAGGTTCCATCTGGGCAGCCCTGATTTCCTTGTTGAAAAAATGGATATGAGGGTGTCCATCTGTCTCGTTCACATTATGAATAAACCTCTTGACGTTGCTTGCGTTGTTCTCTGGCTCGGTCCACAGTGAGCTGCAATTCTTGGGTCAACCACCAGGCCAGGAATCTGAGGAGCACGAAACACACTAAGATCACAACGCAACCGGCTGCCCTACCAACAGTCCGGCAGCGGCGGCGCTGAGCACGCCGCTCCGGGGTCTGCTGTAGTTCAGTCATGATTGCTAGGATACAGTGTTGTTAACCACCTCACCTAATAGTGCAAGGATCTCCCTGCTTCACTGGCATTGAGACAATCTATTGCTAATTAAATAGACTCCCTTTGTAGCCAGACTTCCCCTTACACTGTGGAGGCAGCCAACACACGCTGTATCTTACAGTGATGTATCCACGTTGATCTCTCCGCTATCTTTACTGCAGTTGGTGTTGTTAACAGCACTTGGTATGGACCTTCCCAACGAGGACTGGACCAGTTCTTCCTCTTAATCACTCTGATGAACACCCAGTCTCCTGGCTAGACTACTGGAAGGCCGTCCTGTGGAAGATCAAAATTATTCGGCAGTAAATGTGTTACATGGTGAATCTGGACATGGCACTATTACTCCTGCTGTTAATAAATTCTCTATTACTGGCCTGATCCTTCAATTGCATCAGGTTTCAAAGGATACTGTCTTACACATGGTCTGTAATTCTGTTTTTGGTCTTATAACTACAGGTTGTGCATTTTTTTATCAGTCCTACGTCTGAAGGACCTTGTTGTCCACAATCCTGATGGTACCGAAGAGAGAAGATCATCTTCTTCAGGACTCAACTGAAACACTCAGGATTGTGAAGTGGACACATCAATGTGTGTTCCAGCTGTCAGCACCAATGAGACATTAACTGGCACTTTATACAATTTAGTTGATGGACCGAACTCCGTTCGTGGTCCAACTCTGCTCCAATCAGTGGCTGACAAAGCTGTTATGGACTGTCAGTCCCAATTCTTGCCATTCTGTCAATATGGCTTACAAAGTGACACATGTAATGGCATACCTGTGAATCTCAATTTTAAAACATCTTCAGTGGCACCTGTTACTGTTATGACAGCTGTTGAGTTGCCATCATGAATCAAATCGGTCATTGTCAGCTTCACAGGTGAAATATTTTTCAATTTGTTTTCATACACTGGTGTTCCTGGCAATATGCCACTATGGACTCTAAATACACTCTCAAATCTGCATCTAAACTCTGTCCATGGCTCTCCTTCTTTCTGAGTTGTCCTGGTAATTTCAGTATAATTTATCTTTGGTCCTAACACACCTTTTGCACGTGTAATCATAGCTTCCACTCTTGTTTTCAAGACTGGATCATCATGTGGCAATGGTACGCCATCCTGGTCTGCAGGATTCCAGTCCTCCGCGTATCTGACTCCATTTAGGCCACATGCTTTCATCCACACCTGTTGGACTTCAGGTCCACTAAGGTGGTAAGAACTTCTAATGTTTTCTATATCCTGCATAAATCCCTCAATGTCGACATGTGGCGATGGTATCATGTCGACTGCTGCTTTGATATCATCAGCATTCCATGTTCGATATACGAGCATGGTTGATCGCTGTCCTGCTGTTCCTGCACGAGGATTTGGTACTTCTATCATAGGATAGGCACCTCCCTGGTCACTGTGTTCCACCATGGGAGGGGCTGTAGGCACTTTCGCTTGACTGCGTGTTTGTGGTTTTTCTGGTTTTTCACTTTTACCTTAGGTTTTACTGCCAAATCATACTGTGGTGGCGGTACATCGTCATCCTCTGGTAGAGGAGATAAGGGTGTTGTCACCGACGATCCAGCCGGCGGTGGTTGCTGAGGCTGTTCTGGTTCTCTGTGCTGAATTATCACATCTTCTTCTGCCTTACCTACAGCTTTCTTTTTCCTTGCTTTCTCTAATCGTCGCTTCTCTGCTCCCTTCTGTCTGTTCTCTGCTTCCTCCTCCCAAAATGCCACTAAATCTGCCCCTACTTTCTGCATCTTTTTCTCATCACCTTTATGTTGCTGTTCTAACTCCTTCTTTAGCTTCTGTATGCTGATCAGGTTCAGTCGTCCGTCAAAGTCATGTTTATTTATCCAGGTCTCCAATTTCTTTGTTGCTTTTGGATTTTTTTTGCTTCCATAAATTTCCAGTCGTCAGTTGATAAATTTTCCTTATTTTTAGATGTCTTACCCCCCATTTTTATTATCCCTTGTTATAATTTGGACTTCAGACGGGGGCACACCTAGGGTGTTCTAAATCTGAAGTTTTCACACTTTCTTTGGACGTGACAATTAATTTGCCGTCGTGTGGTTGATTCCTTTCACCTCCCCGTAGGAAGCGGAATCACTTGCCTCTGCTTCCACACGCACGGTTGTCACTAACGTTGTCCAAAGTATTACACTTTCACACAGTTATTTACACTTACACAAAACACTATTTACACATAGAAACACTTTTAATAATCGTACGCGTATTCTTAGCCAGGGGAGCTCGCCCTCCTGTGAAATTTAACTAATGTCCTGCATTAGGGGACTCCGCCGTCCCTGCCAAATTTAACTGCTTTTTTACAGTGCACGTATTTCTACCCGGGATTTCCTTTACGTATTAAAACAGAGGAGTCCGTATCCTCCTTCCGGAATTTAACTACGTGCGTCCCTCGCAACCGTAGAGGAGTCCGCCCTCCTTACAGAGTTTAACTGTGTTTCATTAACAGACGATTCTGTATCATCGCTTACGGAGTTTAACTGTTTTATGTGATCACTTTTATCCCCTACCGGTACGCGTATATAAACAGAGGAGTCCGCACCCTCCTTACAGAGTTTAACTGCTTTGCATTAACAGACGATTCTGTATCATCGCTTGCGGAATTTAACTGTTTTTTGTGATCTGATCACCACTCATTCAGTACTGTTTACAAAGAAATTTTACTCACTGACTCGACTTCCTGTCTGTCTTCTTCGGGAAAATCTCGTCAACCAGACGATGCCAACGGTGGTCGACAATTGCAGACACGATCAATCGATCGGTACCTTGGCCAAGGATTTACGTCTGGACTTGACGACCTCCGCTGGACACCTCCGGTATTGTTGAGATCCCGGACGTAGCCCCCAGTCAATGTTGGGTATTTTCTCCTCCAAACATTTTTAAAACCTTTGATAAGACAAACAGGTCAAGAAACACCAGTGAGACAGAAAGTCAAATTAATCACGGCGCGGAGTGCGGCCAGGCTGTACACCAAGGCTACACTAAAGTCTGGCCTGTTCTCCCGCTCTTTTATTAAGAGAAGCCCTCATTACATCATGAAAACTTGTCCTAAGGGGGGGGGGTGACAACGCGAGACAAGTTTCTTCCCGTAACATAAACACATACGTCAATAAGTGCAGCTGTAAGGAAAAACAGTTTCTTTCTTTTACTCTTATCGTCGAAGGTCAGCACATCCGTTCGTCTGTTGCAGTTATCAGCTGTTGTGCATCTGCCTGGAGTGTCCTGGTCTTCACCCTAAGCATCACATCACAACAGTCAAATCAACCTTCAGTTCTTTTACTCCCAGTTTAGCCTGACCCCGTCATGCTTCACTCCCAGTCGTTAGCGGCTACGAAAACAAGTTGTATAATAATAATAATAAGTACATCCAGCTCTTCATTCCCAGTTCAGATTGACCCCAGCATGCTAAAACAAGGTTGAATAACACATACATTCTCGGGGTTAGGTGCAAACAGCACAACACCGTTTTCATAAGAAAGAAGACGAAGGTACAAATGTTTAACAGTGATAACATATATATATATATATATATAAAATCCTTAACAATAACATGTAAAGCGGACATAAAAAGTTGGCTCACTTTAACTTTTGTCATGTTGGCTGGTGCGCGCTGCTCTCCAAATTCGGCAGGGCGTCCTCATCAAGCTGGCTGTTTTGGCTGCTGTTGATTGTCGTACTATCCATGAGAAAATCATCCTGAATATCCATATTGGGACCAACACACACTTCTCGCCTTTTGATGTTTTCTTCTGCAGACAGTTCTTGGGCTGCGTGAGCTATGACGTTATTTGTTTACGCACAGCGGGTGGGTATAGCCAGCTACGCTACCGGCCTAGCAATGCCTTGGTAAAGTGATAATAATGTACAGTATAAAACCAAAGGAAGAAGAGGTTTTAAAATTTTTGCTCACAGTGACGTTTTTGGGGGAGATATTTGGATGAAGACATAGCAGTTTATACCAGTCATCGTTGTATATTTGACGACTAAGAGGTCATGCTAAACAAAATGCTAGCATGCTAACCACACCAGGGTTTTCATTACCTGGTATACAAATAATGAATATTTATGAGTTCAATGGTACGAATATTCGATGAGGTGAAAGCTGGAACATACCATTCAACTTGGCTTTGCCTCGTTGAATGGTATGTTCCAGTTTTCACCAAATTAAATATTCGTTCCATTGAAAGAATGTAAAAACATTCATTATTTGTTTTATATAACGGCTAAAATTATGGAATTGTATTGCATTCACTGGCTAAAAAAAAAAAAAAAAAAAATGACCGCTGATCGCGTAATTACGAGAAAAGGTCTCATAATTACGACATCAGGATCTCATAATTATGAGAAAAGATCAGGTGTCTAAATTGTTTTATGTATATACTTCCAGTCCCTCAGTAAAGAAGCGGGCTGAGCTCAGCTGATGATAACACACTGCAATCAAACACAAAGTGTGGCTTTTCCCCTGAAGTGCTCCCGGATTAATGTCCAGGGAGGACCATGGGGCGTCTTCCAGCTTTCACTCACACATCCCCACCGACCACTGAGGGACAAAGCGGGTCTCACCCCCACCCGGGCACATGCCAGTCTGTGGGCCCCGTGCCCCGCCTCGCTGAAGGAGTTTCATTCATCCATGAATAGTTTAGGGCAGTGGTGTCCAAAGTATTCCAGAAAGGGCAGAGAGGGTGCAGGTCTTCCTTGCAGCCACTGACTCCAGCAGGTGATTTCACTGATGAACTCATCCCACCTGCTCAAAGTGATGTTAATCAGTGAAATCACCTGCTGGTTGATGTAAATATATCATGTCAGTTGTATGGTGTATATGTCACAGTGGTCTTTATTAGCTGGCTCTTTCTTCATGGTCCCTTATTTATTTGAGTTCTTATTGGTGTGTTGTGTTTATTTGAGTGTTTTTATATACTTGTTTGCAGTGTTTTATTGGGTTGTTGTAGTTGTAGTTGTTTCCTTGGACTAGAGTTGGGAGAAACTGGACTAATTGAATGACTCCTCCCCCACTGAATTTGATTGGCTGATCTCAAAGTGGAGGCTTGTAAAAGACAGGCAGAGGGCACAGAAGGGAGGTCACCGGGTCGACGGGAACCCGGAAGCGGCTGTACGGGAAGAAGGCGCGAAGACGGAGAGGCGAGGTGATGGCAGAACCGAGGAAATTCAACAGTTGACGAGTTAAGTGAAAGGGACGTTGTTGTACAGCGTGCAGATTCGACTGTGTGGTTAATATCGTCTGAGTTAGGCCGCTAAAAGTCGTCCCGCTTTTTTCCTGCAGCATGCGTCTCTGTTGGCTTCCTGGATATTGGGCCTGAGCGTTTTTTTTTTCCCCTTGGGTTCATCGGCGGCGTAGGCAAGGACAACGGCACTTTGAGGATGGGACCACCATGAAGCGGGACCCCAGAAAGAGATCCAGACTGTGTGTGTGTGTGTGTGTGTGTGTGTGTGTGTGTGTGTGTGTGTGTGTGTGTGTGTGTGTGTGGCTAATGTCTGGGTCGGGTTACTAAGCACCCCTTTTTTGTCTTTCTCCCAGTGCGCCAGAAGTCGAACTCGTGGCGAGGGAAGAAGGACCCCCCCCCCCCCCCCCCCCCCCCCCCCCCAAAAAAAGCAGAAAAGGATGATGCAACTAGTATTTTAAGCACACTGGACACTTTTGGGACTCTGTTATTTGTTTGGTTGGCTTCTTTTTTCTGCAAGTACAGACTAGTCTGTCTAGTTTTATATTATTGAGAACTATTTTTTTTATCAAGATTTTTTTTTTTACAGCTGTGTCTTATATGCATGTAGTTTTTTTATTATTTACCCCATTAAACCTTTTGGTATTTGATATTGCTAACATAATTTCTAAACACCTGGTATCCACAAACCTGACATATAGAATACACCATAGTTCATAATTGCTTGGGTGTATGAAGGTCTTGAGATTAAGGTACTTTAAATATACTGACACAATTTGTTAATGACAAACTATTGTAGGCTTTAATGGTACATACATATAGGTTTATTAAAGGTATTCATGAAAGTATCATTGTTAAGTAGAATATTAAGAACTGCAACTTCTGTATTCTGGAGATCGATAGACAGTAAATAATATGTTTATGTCGCTGACATGAATGAGCAAAGCTCCTCACCATCTCACCTTGTCATTTAGGCCCTTCAGACTTTTTTCAGTAAAATGGTTCTGTGAAGCATTAGCATGGTTAAAACCGTTCAACCCCAACCAGGGCTCTCTTGACCGCCTGCCATTTTAAACACACAAAACACACATACAATAAAGTTAAAACAGTACATAAAAACAAACATGTCACTGTAATGTATTGTTCTGCCACTGGGTGGCACTAGCAGTCTAAGAAGGTAATACATATTGGGTCTGGCTTGACTTCTTCCTCAGTTGTGCTATGCTACTCTCACAATAAAGTTGTGAACTGTGCATCCGTCGTATTCACTGACATTCAGCATCTTACATGGTGTCAGAAGTGGACCATGGCTGCCATGGCTGCCCCACCGTTTGAGCACCCAAGGATTGACTGGGAAGCGGCTGATTTATATCAAGAATTCAGCAGGTTTAGAAGCAACGTTGCCTTCGTTTTTGATGGACCCCTATCTGAGCTAAGTGGGAAGCAGAAGGCTGGCTGGCTAGGTATGTGGATTGGAGAGCAAGGCAGGGAAATCTATAAAACACTGACCTGGGCTGATGGAGATTCTGCTGATGTGCAGAAACTCCATGAGATGGAGGAGGACGGATACATTGCAAGAGTGGAGCAGCCCACTGAATGGGTGAGTTCCATGGTGGCAGTTTGCAGGGGAGACCAGATAAGAATCTGCATAGATCCCAGCGATCTAAATAAAGTAATCAAAAGAGAGCACTACCCGATGCGAACTGTCTAGGAGCTTGTAGTCTCAATGCCGGGTGCACAGATCTTCTCTGGCCTCAATGCTAAATCGGGATTCCTCCAAATTGAATTGGATGAAGAGTACTCAGTGCTCACAACCTTTAACACGCCTATTGGCAGATTCAGGTGGCTAAGGCTACCATTTGGCATCAAATGCGCCCTGGAAATATATCAGCACATCATGGATGGTATGCTTGAAGGCATAACGGGAGCCATAGCCATCATGGATGACATATTGATCGCGGCACCCACGTAACTGCATATGTGTTGCACTGAAAAAAATTACTTGACAAAGGTCGCTTATTTTGATGGGCAAGTAATGTATAAATTGTTCATCCGAACGTAGTAATGTATAAACTCACTATAAACATAATTATTTTTAACCTGGAGTTAGCTTATTTCGACAGGCAAAAATACAAGGTCTATTAGAAAAGTATCTGACCTTATTATTTTTTTCAAAAACCATATGGATTTGAATCACATGTGATTACATCAGACATGCTTGAACCCTCGTGGGCATGCAAAAGTTTTTTTCACGCCTGTCGGTTATGTAATTCGCCTGTGGGCAGTCTTTGAGTGAGGAGTGGCCCACCCTCTCGTCATTTTTCATTGTTTAGGAATGGCTCAGAGACTGCTGCTTTGTTTGATGAAAAATTTTTCAAAAACTGTAAGGCACAACTGAGTGGACACCATTTGATAAATTCAGCTGGTTTTCGGTAAAAATTTTAACGGCTGATGAGAGATTTGGTCTGGTAGTGTCGCTTTAAGGACGGCCCACGGCGCCTGATGGCTATCTGCGCTTCGAGGCAGCAGCGTCTCGCCGTTTCAAGTGAAAACTTCCACATTTCAGGCTCTGTTGACCCAGGAAGTCGTCAGAGAACAGAGAACTTCAGAAGAAGTCGGCATGAGGAGTTTATTCGGACATTCCATTGTTACGGACATTTTGTAATGAAAGAACGTGCGGGCAGAGTCGCATGTTGGGCCGGACCCGACCGCTGGGGGTTGCAACAGGAAAACACCTCGTTGGAAACCTTATTGGGCAAGTTGGAACATGCCCAAGCTGTTAAACAATTTCTCAGTTACTCACTTATTGAAAAGCCATCAAAAGCCACCTGAATTTACAAATGGTTTTCAACACGGGGTGTTTTTTCCTATCAAGCGCACACCGATTCGCCAAGTCGTTTCCGTGACGACTCTGCGAATCTGTGTGCACAATTTGCGCACACGTCTTTCATTACAAAATGTCCTTAAACAGTGGAATGTCCGCATAAAGTCCTCATGCCGGGCCTCTTCTGAATCTTCTCTGTTCTCTCACGATGTCCTGGGTGAATTAAGCCTTAAATTAGGATGTTTTCAGGTCGAAACAGGCCGACGACGGTGACTGGAAGCGCTGCGCAACGTCCCGCTCGTGGGGAAGTCCTGACAGCAACAGAAACACCCCATAATCTCTCATCAGCCGTTAAACTTTTCACCGAAAACCAGCTAAATTTCTCGAATAGTGTCCACTCGGATATTCCTCACAAATTTTGATAAAGCAACGCGTGCCGTCTCGAGCAGCGTGTGAAACAAAGGAATTCAGCCGAGAGGGCTGGACCACATCTCACTCAAGGCCTGCCCACAGGGAAATGACGTCACCGACACGCGTGAAAAAACTCACACTGCGCACGAGGGTTCAAGCATGATGGTGTAATCGCATGTCCATTCAAATCCATATAGTTAAAAAAAATAAAAGTGTCGGTTTCTTATCTAATACACCTCGTATACATATACATACATACATTTATGCTCCTAATGTAAAATACAGAAAATGTTTTACTTACTAGGCTATAAATACACTGAATACAATTAATAATAAAAAACTTTGACAGAAAAAACAAACAAACAAAAAAAATGCGCATGCGCAGTTGCACGTCGAGCGAGTTACATCATCTCCCTATGTGCAGTTGCGCGAGGCACCTCATCTCGACAGGTGATGTCTTCAAGTCCAGGGTAGAGCGATGTGCGCATGCGCAGTAGCGCGATGCACCTCATCTCGACGTTCACCTCATCTCGACCGGACACGGCTGTATAAATCCACAAAGACATAATAGCTGCTGCAATCCAGGACTTTTATTTAACACCAACAAAAGGAAGAGTTGCTGTTTACCCACAACTCACGCTGATGTCTGATTTCTGTGACACTCTCAAAGCAAAAAAAAAAAACACCGTCTCACACCCCGAGCGGCTTCCCCCCTCCTGCTCCCCAAACTCATGAACAGTTAACCCTCGCATGACAACACTCTGTGATCAACTTGTCCAAGTCCAGCAAATGCTCCAGAGGCTGTATTGTTGGTGTGAATAGTGATGCCAATGGGCCGAGTGCGCTTATTTTATGACCGCAATGCAGATGCAGTGCATGCGCAACATGTGTGAGATGCATTCATAAAACACCCGTAATACTGCCGTGATAATCTCAATGTGTCGCATCAGTTTCCTCACTACGTGTTATATAACTGTGATTGTTCATCATATATTCGCTATATTATATATATATTATATATATTTATATATATATATATATATATATATATATATATATATATATATATATATATATAATTAATATATTAATATATCCGTAATTCATACTGGGACATTTGTCATTTTTGGCCATTTTTGTTGCGGATGACAACGAACGCCCGCAATTTGTATACTCAATTCATGCGCAATTAATCCTCTCCCCAGTGGGACAGGGCCCTAAGGATCAGAGTACATAGAAGAGGTTCATGGAACCTTCAAGATTTGAAGACTGTTTGGTTGGAAGAATGGGCCAAAAACACACCTGAGCAGTGCATACAAGTAGTTTCTCCATCCAGGAAGCATCTTAAAGCTGTCATTACCACAAAAGGTTTTGTATGAAGTACTAAATAAATTCAGTAAGCGTGTTGATACTTTTTCCCTGTCATTCCATTTTTTTTGATTTACATGTAACTTAATTCTCTATTTATTAGTTTTTGGTTTCTTTGTATGTTATAGATTACTTGGGTTGCTATCGACATCTGGTTAAAATTTCATGTCAATAGCACCTTTAAAATATATTACGGAGAAAAATTGTGATGTGTTCAGTACTTATTTTTCCCGCTGTATAGCATTGCAAATATGTGAAAAGACTGCACATTTAATGATGGCAGCGCCAAATTTGTATGGAGATTGTTTGATTAGATATAAAAAATCTGGATATCATCTACCAAGCTCATTTTTTTCCCATTTATGTTTTAATGAATGTAATTATGGTTGAATGGCTCAGTGTATAAGGAAAACAAAGAGCACAACACATCATTTGTACTTTTATGACACATAGGGGGCATATATGTATATGCTCCATTTTTCCTCTGATCAAATAATTCTTAATACAAGCACAAACAAAGTGTTGTTTTCTATATTTTCTTACATGCTGAATCCATTCCAACCACAATTCCATTACGATTGCCAAGCAGATGAAGATCAAAAGTGTTTTACATACTGCCACTCTGTGTATGTTGTGTACTTTGCATCCTTATATTATTTTAACAGCTCACTACATGCAGACAGCTGGGAGCTAAACTCAGAAGTGTTATGAACCACCATAATGCTGAGAGGCAGAGAAATGATCCAGGAGTGGGACTTGGTGTTTTTGTAACCTCCGTGACAGTGCAAGCAGCATAAACCTGGCAATAGAAGAAGAAGGATTGCATTTCTATAGTGCATTTATATTCAATAGACACTCAAACATTTTATAATGATGCCTCATATTTGCTTCACCAGCCAAGTCCAGTTCCTATTTTACAGTTGGGTCGACTGAGATAATGGAGATTAAGTGTCTTGTGTAGGGACACAGACAAGTAGCATGAGTGGGATTCAAACATACATATTGGCAGGCCAGCTCCTTATCCACTGAGCTACAAGCTCAATGATGGAGCTTGAATGGAGCTCTGTGAGAAGGGTCCCCACCACCTTGGTTGCACCCACTACAACTACCAATTAAAGCAAGGCGAGGGAGTCCAATATTGGGGCTATTTTCCCCTTCAAGTACACTCCAAGTCAAAAAGATTGTAACACTTCAAGCTTGAGTCTAATGTTTCTGCAAAATCTTAAGAAGGAATGCTGTTATTTTGCTGTTTTTTAGAATAACCAATGTGAAAAGAACAACCTATTCTTTCTGCATTACAAAATACAATTTTTATTGTTCACCACAACATAAATCCAGCAGTAATAAAACAAAGGACAGAAAAGAAAAACAGGAGGAGAAGAGAGCAAAGCTGAGGAAATTAGACAGCTTTGGATTTTCCAGCATGGCCATCCAGCACCAGCAGCCCACCGACTAGTCCGTGCCCGGGCCGCGCCTCTTGTTTCTGACATTTCCGGTGACAGTGGTGTCAGCTGAGAGATCATTTTCCATGTTAAAAATAATCAAGATGTACTTGAGGAGCTCCATGGGGCTGGAGTGGCTGAATGGCTTAGCTATTCTCACCACTGAAAACTCAAGAGCCAGAGAGTTGGACATTGGGATGCAATAGAATTTTGCCCAGTGCAAGGCTCACAAGATGCCCTTCCACTGGACCAAATATTTTTCAGGGAACTTGGGGTATGTTAATAATAATAATAATGTGACGGTGTTGAGTCGCCATGCCCCTTCCCTGTTTGGTCACCACTGTGCACCAGTTTCACAAGAGGCCTGTGTTTTCAGATGTTACACTGTTGCTGTTGGGTGTGAAGATCCTGTTGATCATAGTAGAACACCACCCTGTGAATACCCCTGTAGCAGTCCATCTCTGTGCGGGTGTCTCACACACAGTACACACCAGCTCAGTCAGTGTTGTCTCTCAGATCAGGCAGAATTCCAGACATGGACTTCTGTGACATATGTCACAGAATGTTAAACTAAGATGGTTCAGCTGCAATTTTTTGTTAATCATACTATAGTTTGAGTAGGCACAGCCAGAATTGTCTGACTTCATGTTTAACAGGAACCTCAAAGCATATTTAACAGAAAAAGTAGATCTGAAAAGCCTGCATGATTCCTTTAACACTGGAACTGCATCATCTGATGTGATGATATTCTTTATTTAAAATCCATATTTCACAACGATGACTATCGGTTTGACTCCGCCAAGCACTGCAGTGTGGATCTAATGAAATAAAAATGCAATTAATCACGTCAGTCTGTGTGTATCTAAATCGACTTTCACTTTCTGTACAGAAAGTTTAGGCTCAGACTTATTGCACATCTGAAAATCCTCAGAGATCATTATTCAATTCACTCTCGTTTCATTTGTATTGTTTTGTGCTGCATTTGTCTCTTTGTTTTTTGCTGCCACGTCCAAAATATTTTAGTATACCATGAACGATAAGTAAATTATGCTGACATCAGACAATTTGCTCTTGTAACACGGTGACAGTGAAAGTTATTTTGATCATCAGCTCACTCTGAAAGTGTGCAGAAGTTTTTTTTCTTGTTTTGTTCATACAAATATTTGTGCTTCAAGTACAGCAGCACTAGTTCAATTTCATTACTGTGCAGAGCTTCAATGTACCTTGAGGCGCCTTTAAATTACTTTCTACAAGCACTCAGAATCGCTTTCTGAATAAGCTGGAGGAACAACATTGATAACATACAGAAGCTATGCAACTCTGATTTTAGGTATAAGTCAAAATTAAAAGCTACGGGACCCTATTTGAAAAAAATAGTTTCTTATTGCAATAATTGTTTAGCTAACTCCTCATCCCTCCTTTTCAATAATTATCACCAAGGCTGCAGTAGGACTGTTCCCCTCAAAAATCATTCTTATCCATTAGATGTGCCTTGTATAATTAATGGTTTTAATAAAGAAAAAACGATCCTTCACAAAGCAACAGAGGCAGGAAAAGGCACAGTGCAACAGTGTATTAAAACATATTGCAATGCTGAGAAAGGGGAAACAGTCATTCATCAAGGCATGGTGATGTCCACGCTTCAGTATCCACCCATCCACGCCCATTACGTGTGTGTGTGTGTGTGTGTGTGTGTGTGTGTGTGTGTGTGTGTGTGTGTGTGTGTGTGTGTGTGTGCGCGCACATATGCATGTTTCCTGTTGTGTATGATGTAGCTCCTCATTACCACATAATTGGCCTGCTGATAAAATCCATGCAAACAGATAGACTCCATGCAGTTCTTACTCTGTGTTTGCAAGCGTAAAGGACAACTTAATTTTTTTTACATCCGTAATCACATTAACAAATTGTTAAGAATCAAACCCAAGTGCTCCAGGGTTCATTTTGTCAAAGAAAACTGAATGAAAAGTGTTTGCCAATGATCAATTTTCCAAGACTAAAATGAGAGAAAAACAAACAAACAAAAAAAACAAACAAACCCTAAATAACAATTAATTATTGTAACAAACAAACATACAGAAAATCTAAATAAAATGTTACAATTTTTGTCATGGTGTATAAATATTGTTATATTATAAATATATTTATAATATATATTATAAATATATAAATATTTACTTCAAATTGCTGGCATAGTATATGCTCTGGATAGTGTCAAATAATATCATAAATCACCTCAATGTGCTATACACGAGTAAGGACTAGACCTTACCCACCCAATGAGATAAAACATTGGAGAGAGTGACTCGTTAATTGTTTTGTATTATTTCACAGGAAGAAACCTGAAGCAGACCAGACTCAGTGCGGTGGTCATCTGTAATGTCACTCTTTATGTCAGTGGTTCTCAACCTTTTTTCTTTAGAGCTCCCTACTTGTCCCTAAGAAATTCTTTCCAAACACAACTACTTAAAAAAATTTTTTTTTTTAATTGTCAAATATGAGGTCTGTTAGAAAAGTATGGGCCCTTATTTATTTTTTTTCAAAAACCTAATGGTTTTGAATCAAGCCTGCTTGCATGAGCCAACGTTGAACCTTTGTGCGCATGCATGAATTTTTTCACGCCTGTCGATTGCGTCATTTGCTGGCAAGCAGCCTTTGTGTGAGGTGGTGTGTAGTGCTCTCGTCAGATTTTCATTGCAAGGAAAATGATGGAATGAGTGGAGCAGCGCTGCATCATATTTTGCCAGAAACTGAGCGACTGTTGTGTGGCTGGGGTGCCTGGCTGGCTTTTGTTTCTGTTTTCTGTCTTTCCTTCCAGGTGGCATGCGTTCAGGACTGAGTGGCTGATGTGTGGCTGAGTTATCAGGACCTCACCCTGATCACCTGAGGCTTGTCATGTGCAGCTCATCAGGACTCACAGCTGTGGTGCATCTGTATGGATTGGGGCATGGTTGCATTTAAGTCTGGAGTACACAGTGTGTATTTGCCAGAGACTCGACCTTGTGACCAGACGGGTGAGATCAACGTTTGGAGAACCATGTCATCATTATGGACGCAGAGACCATACCAGGTTTGATGCCATGGTCTGTGAAAGAGGAGGGGGTGAGGTCTCACGCTCGTCAGCACACTTCCTGAGGTACTTTAGGTTTGTGACTAACATGAGTACAGTCAGTAGATGTGGTGTCCCTCACACCTTATTATATTGAGCTGTTATGTTAGTCGTTTAATCAGCTTCCACTGCAGTGGAGAATTGAATTGGGTGTTCCATGCCTGCAGGGTGGGAAGCTGATTGGTGATTAAGCCAGGAAGTGTTTGCTGATTATGTACACCTTTGAGTGGTCTCTCTGTGTGTGGAGTGGTGGACTCACATTATGGTTTCTTCTTTCACAGACTCGGTTGGTCGCGGCCACCTGGGGGTGTCAGCGGGGTCCTTGGGTCCGAACTGTTCTGGCTCCGGACCGTTTGTGCTGCTGGGAGCGCACCGTTTTTCCACCTCGCCAGACCGCGCACTTATTGGTTATTAATTGAGCACTCACTGTTATGTCATTAAATTCTGTTATCCTTTGAACCGTGCTCTGTTTCCTTTATGCTGGGTCCTAATGTCAAACGCTGGGTCGGTGCTCCGACTGCGTCCGACACATAACAGTGACAGCCAGGTGGAAACCAGTTGGAAGATTCAGACAGCTTTCGGTGACAATGCTCTGGGCGTCACACAGATTAAGGAGCGGTACAACTGGTTTAAAGACGGTCGCACAACGGTGGAGAGCGAGCCACGCTCCGGTCGGCCATCAACATGCCGAAATGACCGGGTCATTTCCAAAGTGAACGCTGTGGTGATGTGGGACCATCGTGTGACTATCCGAGAAATTGCAGAAGAGGTGGACATCAGCACTTTTTTCAGCACATTCCATTGTGAAGATTTGGCCATGAAAACAGTTGCAGCGAAATTCGTGCCGCTGCTGACGGAGCAAAAGCGCCTTCGTGTTGAAGTCTCATAGGACATGCTGGACTCCGAAAAATGATGCCCACCTCTTCCGCAATTTCTCAGATAGTCATACGACTGAAAAGCCACTGAAAGCCGTCTGAATCTTCCAAATAGTTTCCACCTGGCTGTCGCTCAGTTTCTGGCAAAATTTGATGTGGCACTGCTCCAGTCGTTCCGTCATTTTCCTTGCAATGAAAATCCGAGGAGCGCACTACACACCACCTCACACAAACGCTGCTTGCCAGCAAATGACACAATCGACAGGCATGAAAAAATTCACGCATGCGCACAAAGGTTCAAGGTTGGCTCACGCAAGCAGGCTTGATTCAAATACATCAGGTTTTTGAAAAAAAAAATAAGGTCCGCTTTTCTAACAGACCTCGTAAGTGTGTTATAATGACTTTATTTTATAGGTGATCATTTAATTTCGATAACCCCAGAGCAGACAAAAACTGCCAGGGCTTAATGTTATCAAACAAAAAGTAAAGCACTATATTCCATATATATTTCTATGAATTTCCATGTTCTTGCACAGTGCACATTTCTCATTGAACTGTCACAAACGTACATTTGTGCTTTGGTTAATGTTAGAGTTAGGGTTAGAATAACAATAAGTTAAACAAGCATTTCCAATGTTTTTTGGACACAAAAATCCATCATCTTTAATTATATTTTGCATGTTTTACTTCATATTTTTCATGAGGATAACCTACCATCTGCTATGATCTTCTAATAACATACACTCAACAAAAATATAAACGCAACACTTTTGGTTTTGCTCCCATTTTGTATGAGATGATCTCAAAGATCTAAAACTTTTTCCACATACACAATATCACCATTTCCCTCAAATATTGTTCACAAACCAGTCTAAATCTGTGATAGTGAGCACTTCTCCTTTGCTGAGATAATCCATCCCACCTCACAGGTGTGCCATATCAAGATGCTGATTAGACACCATGATTAGTGCACAGGTGTGCCTTAGACTGCCCACAATAAAAGGCCACTCTGAAAGGTGCAGTTTTATCACACAGCACAATGCCACAGATGTCGCAAGATTTGAGGAAGTGTGCAATTGGCATGCTGACAGCAGGAATGTCAACCAGAGCTGTTGCTCGTGTATGAATGTTCATTTCTCTACCATAAGCCGTCTCCAAAGTCGTTTCAGAGAATTTGGCAGTACATCCAACCAGCCTCACAATCGCAGACCACGTGTAACCACACCAGCCCAGGACCTCCACATCCAGCATGTTCACCTCCAAGATCGTCTGAGACCAGCCACTCAGACAGCTGCTGAAACAATCGGTTTGCATAACCAAAGAATTTCTGCACAAACTGTCAGAAACCGTCTCAGGGAAGCTCATCTGCATGCTCGTCATCCTCATCGGGGTCTCGACATGACTCCAGTTCGTTGT
The DNA here is from genome assembly GCF_902500255.1 of Thalassophryne amazonica. Classification (NCBI taxonomy): domain Eukaryota; kingdom Metazoa; phylum Chordata; class Actinopteri; order Batrachoidiformes; family Batrachoididae; genus Thalassophryne; species Thalassophryne amazonica. The sequence continues at coordinate 56,538,575 of NC_047103.1, forward strand.
CGTAACCGACTTGAGTGGGCAAATGCTCACATTCGCTGGCGTTTGGAACGTTGGAGACGTGTTCTCTTCACGGATGATGCGAAGGAGATGTGTTGCACTGCATGAGGCAAATGGTGGTCACACCAGATACTGACTGGTATCCCCCCCCCCCAATAAAACAAAACTGCACCTTTCAGAGTGGCCTTTTATTGTGAACAGTCTAAGGCACACCTGTGCACTAATCATGGTGTCTAATCAGTATCTTGGTATGGCACACCTGTGAGGTGGGATGGATTATCTCAGCAAAGGAGAAGTGCTCACTATCACAGATTTCGACTGGTTTGTGAACAATATTTGAGGGAAATGGTGATATTGTGTATGTGGAAAAAGTTTTAGATCTTTGAGTTCATCTCATACAAAATGGGAGCAAAACCAAAAGTGTTGCGTTTATATTTTTGTTGAGTATAAAACACAAGACTGAGAGAACACGTAGTTTTAAAAAAGTGCATCTCAAACAATCAAATTTAACTCATTGTTTACCATGATGGCATTGATGGCAGGAATTTACCTGCCAACAAGTCCTAGATCAATGTCTTGGAGAAACAGCTTTATAGAGTTAGTGCCTCTTTAATGACGGATGTACAAAGGACTCGAGCAGAGGGCTAAATTTACCGTATTCATTATATATGGAAATTTTGTAGTGACGTGTAGTCAACCTATCTGTGTGGCAACTGCCCTTCCCTTTAAACAGGAGTGCACTTAGGCACACCATAGTATTGAAGAAGCAGATGCTAGTCACAGGATTTCTGGATCTACCTCCAGCTTAGCTCCTGTCAGACCACACCGCACACATTGGCCACCAAAGCTCCCTGAGGTGAAGCCTGCAGCAAAGTGAAGAGCTTTTTCTTCTATGAGTGTTTATGAGAGGTGTGTAACCCTGGCTTCAGTGATTAAAATTCCGACCACATATTTGTTCCATCTGCCCACTAACAAGCTGATTCTAAATAGTTCAACTCTTCAGGCAGGTAAATGAGCTAATTAGTGGTGTCAGCTGTTTTAGAAACACAGGTGCAAATAATACATGGTAGGACTTTTACTCAGAGACAAAAGAAAAAAATGTTTCTCTCTCCTACAGCTCCATTTTTTCCTTTGTCTACACCAGCCATAATAGAGTGTTATATTTATATTACAAGATTACAGGTGACTGCTGATGATATGTGCAGTCAGGGTGTACGGGCATTGTGAATCTGTTTATGGAAGGTCCATCTGACTGTTGCATTCCTTGTACCAAGCTAGACAGCAGTGGACTTTAGACCAGGTTTTGGTGGTCGATGATGCAAACATTTCTGGTGAAGGATGATATCAACGCACCAGTTGTTCCCCTGACCACATCTCAATTTTAGTGCAAAAAACCCAAAAGAGAGCAAGTGGTGTTATTTATTAAACACAGGCACTGGGCATAAAAATGACAACTGCATTAGATGGGTACTAGCAATGGCATGCTGAGCTTTGTGCCAGGTGTACAACAAGGTCCAGTATGTATGTTGATGCTAGATCTCAGTTATTGAGGTTGGAGTTTTCCCGGAGACCATTCGAAACTAGATGGAACTTCAGTGTGTTTTCAAGAAGTTTTTACACTGAACAAATGAGTTCCTATATAGGCTTCATGTATGTCAATGCAGGATTTCAGTGATTCAGACAGGAGACATCCAGAAGGTCACACCATACCAACTTCACCTCCCAATGGTTGCCATCTTACAACCTCCCCAAGTTCCAAAGTAGCCCGTCCAGATGAATTTGTCAGCAGTGATTGATTCTGGTGGTTTGGATCAATCACCCTGCTCTGTCACCATGGCTGAAGCGTTAAACTTACTGGCTGTCGTTCATTCATTTTCTACTACTTATCTGGGTCTGGGTCATGGTGGCAACAGACCAAGCAGCTCATCTCACACCCCCCTATCATTGGCCAAGTCATGTAACTGTTCCTGGGGGATCCTGAAGTGTTGCCAAGCCAGTTGAGAAATATAATCCCTCCAGCATGTCCTCGGTCCTGTTCCCTGGGGGTCTTCTCTCAGTTGGCTGTGCCTCGAAGACCTATCCAGGAAGACGACCAGGCATCACCAGATGCCCAAACCACCTCAGCTGGCTCCTTTCAATATAAAGAAGCAGTGTCTCTACTCCAAGTCCCTCCCAGATAGTCGAGTTTCTAAACTATCCAGGAGTGTAAACCCAGATACGTGATGGAGGATAGGAGTATAAATTGACTGGTAAATTGAGAGTCTTGCCTTCCGGCTCAGCTCCTTCTTCACCTCAGTCGTCCAGTACAGCATCCGTAAAACATCAGATGCTGCTCCAATCTGTCTGTCAATCTCATGCTCCAACTTAACCCCACTCATGAACAAGACCTCGAGACACTTAAACTCCTCCATTTGGGGCAGTAACTCTCCCCTGCCCCAGAGGGGACAGTCCACACTTTTCCAACAGAGGACCATGGTCTCAGATTCTGAAGTGCTTATTCTCATCCCAGTCACTTCATGCTCATCCTCACACTTGCTCAGTGTGCATCAGATGTCACTGACAAAGCCAACAAAACCATATCATTCACAAAAAGCAGAGATGCAGCTCTGAGGTCATCAAACCAGGCACCCTCCATTCCTCAACTACACCTTGAAATCCTGTCTATGAACATCATGAACAGGATTGGTGGCAAGGCACAGCTCCGGCGGAGTCAAACATCTACCAGAAACAGGTCCAATGTAATGTGGCGAATGTAGACACAGCTCTTATTTTGGACATATAGAGACATGATCACATGTTGCAGTTGCTCTGGTACCCCATACTCCCACAGCGCCCTCCAGAGATCACCTTGAGGGACCTGGTCGTACGCCTTTTCCAAGTCCACAAATCAATGTAGACTGGTTGGCCATACTCCCAAGACCCTTTTAATACCCTTGTGAGAGTAAAGAGCTAGTCAACCGTTCCCCAACCAGGACTAAACCTGTATTGTTCCTCCTGAATCTGAGGTTTGAGTAATGGTTGAAGTCTCTTCTCTCATACCCCGGCATAGACTTTCCCAGGGAGGCTGAGAAGTGTGATTCCTGTCATTGGAAAACACTGTCTGGTCCCCCTTTTTAAAGATGGGGACCACCACCCCAGTCTGCCAATCCAGAGGTACTGTCCTTGACTTCCATGCAACATTGTCATGTCAGCCATGGCGGCCCAGCAACATCCAGAGGCTTCAACATCTTAAGACAAGTCTCATCTGCCCACGGTGACTTGTAAGAGGAGTTTTTTGACTACCTCAGTGATTTCTGCTATGGTGATGATACCAGAGCGACCTGAATCTTCCATTCCTGCCTCCTCAATGGCCCCTCCTCAAGGGCATGTCAGTAGGGTTGAGCAGATCCTCAATGTGTTCTTTCCACCACCTGTTGATGTCCTCAGACCAGTTTAGCAGCTCTGCTGCCTTGCTGTACACAGCCTGAGCTAAGAACTGCCTCCCTTTCCTGAGTCACCTGACTCAGTTTGCCAGAACTGTTTTGACTGACGAAAGTCATTCTCCATGTCCTCTTCAAACTTCTTCCACACTCAGTCACTACTGAGGCTGCAGTCTTTCTAGCCTGCTGGTACCTGTCCGCTGATTCTGAAGATCTCTGTGCCAACCAAACAGGAAAGGCTTCCTTCTTCAGCCTGATGGCTTCCCTTACTACTGGTGTCCACCAGCTAGTTGTTGGGTTGCTGCCACAAAAAGCATGACAATCGTCTGGCAATTTTATTTTAAAAATAAAATTGTGTATAGAATCACTTTATCAGTGTACATACCAAAAATGTAGTGCAAACTATGTGACCAGAAAATTAGAATGGCAAAGCTCAAAAGGTATTTGAAGCTCTACCGCAATGAAACAGAGGAAGCTAACAGGGCTGTGTGGGTGTAATAAGTGTTAGTTGAACTGTAGTGTGGGGTTAACTGATATGCTTGTCTTTTATGCTGACTTAATTTTTAATGATTGTAATTAATAGGTAATGATAGTGACATTAAAGTTGTATGTGTATGTGATTAACTCTGGATGCATCATAGCAAATTGATTTTTGCAGGAACCTTAACTGGTGCTCAGGCTGTTCTCCTCCAACTAAAGTCAGGTGACAAATACTGTTTAAATAACAGTAATATGTAATATTGGTAGTTAATTACTGAAGTTCTCTTTTTACCTTTTCCCTCCATTGGTATGAAATCCTCCTTTGTCCTAAAAGTTCCAGGTGTAAAAAAAATAAATAAATAAAAAACACATCAAGTGTAGTTCATTAGTTAATATTATATGACATTCAAAATAAAATAATAATAATAAAATAGCAAGATACAAATGAGAATGGGTTTGGCAGCAACCTAGAAGATAAAAAACCCACATTAACTCAAAGTTGAAATTAAATAATTTTATTTTGCAATCTTCTATATGTCTCTGTTACAGCTACATCTCAAAAAATTTGGACTGCGGTCGAGGGTCTGCACGAAATGATCGGCCACATCACACCCTGGTCAAATGTGGTGAACGAGCTAGCCTTCACAACAATGGCGAATGGCGTTGAATGGCCATTTGATCCACGCTCGGCCAGAATCGAGGTGCCACCCACAAGCTTCCAACAGCAGTCACTGGGCACTCAGAAAATGTGGGGCCATTCCTGCGGCCGCAAGAATATTGAGTGCATGACACCACTTTCGAGCTGCAGTCCAGTGGGCGAAAGCTCAAAGGGTGGTCAGTGTGTCATGTCCGCCCCCAAGCAACACAAATGGCATGCGAATGTGTCCCCCCCCCCGAAACATGAATGGCATGCAAGTGTGTCGTTCCCTCCAGACCGTGATCCAACATTGTCAAGTTGCGACTGAGGTGGCGAAGGCTCGAATGGTGGCCAGAGTGCAGTGCGATCGCTGTGTAGCACAGCACACACATTTAGACGGCTGTCATGTCCATGATGGAACAGCTGACACCTGTGGAACACCCATCATGACATATCCAGCATGTCCCACTGGAGGTGGAATCACTGGCCAGCAGCGTGCCCACACCACCACAACAGAGATAAAAATAAAAACTCAGCTGCTCCAGCTGCGTGTCACAGCACCAGCGTGCCATCCAACTGGACAGCCATGTCACATGACACATGATTGCTGATGATATTGGCCCAGGCGTGCCCACTGAGCTGACTACTACTGTGTCATTGCTACTCAGAGCTGGAGAACACATATTGTGTTATGAAGAACATCACCTCAACATGCCACTATGATGCACATGTGTAGGCAGGCTCTCATGACATGGTGAAAAATACAAACACCTCACTGGTCCCCTGCACCTCATGTGACATGCGATTGCAATGTCCACACAGCCCATCTGTTATGTGAAAGCCTGATTGACAGCCTGACTGACAGACTAGTGTGGTCTGCTCATTTGTCCCACATCCTAGAGCCATGAGCACATTAATGTGAGTGCTTTGCTGCTCCGGACAGGTGTGTATGTTGCCAGCTAGGCTGTCATCATATTACAGCTGACTGCTGTGTCATCGCTACGCACAGCTGGAGAACACATCTCATGCCATGAAGAACATCACCTGTCAACACACTGCACATGTGTGGTCAGGCTCTTATGATGGTGAGAAATAAAAACAGATATCATACCTTTGGATACACGTTCAGCTGCACCTCAGTGGCACTGCAGACACTATCAGTTAGGCTGTCCCATGTGAACATGTCCATCTGATCATGCAAAAGATGAGTTGGCAAAGCAAATGTCACATCCACCACGTGAGTTATTGTCCACATGATGTGGTGTCCTTCGGCGTGCTGCGCACCAATTGGGCAGAGACAGCTGGATGCACAGCCCCTCTGTGTGGCTGCATGATGTGAGTGCATCAGTTCATTCATGTCAGTTCATTAATTCCTTGTTTACATTCATGGCCATGGTTCATGAACATAAAGGAACAGAAGGATGTTAATTCTTGTATTGTCTGCTCTTTAGAACAGCAATTAAATATTTTAACAGACAAAACAAAATCCATTTGTTTTCTCAATTCCAACACAGACTGTCAAGTCATCAGGCATCAATTACACATCATTACCAGTAACATGATTGTCTTATGTTTAAATAGTACGTTCATTTGTCATGGTCTGTCACCCAATACTGTTTTTAACCTAGTTGTAGTTTGTGAGTTTTACCTCAGATGGCACACTCAGAGCTGATTCACATCACCGCTCATCACGGCCGCACACCTGCCATGTATGAGCGGCTGATGAGCAACAGGCCATTTAAACTCAGACTTTCAGCGCACCGGTTGCCAGGTACTTTATGATCATCTTTCTAGTGTTCCAGTCCTGCCTGGTGCTTTCCGAGACTCCTGAGCTTGACCTCGTCTTCCTCCTGCTCCCATGCACTAAGATGACGGAGCTTCCCGTAGCTATACTCAAAGTAACCTGGCCAGCTCCTGTATAAGAGCATATTGTCTTTCCTGGTGTTCCAGATGCTATCCTGCGTGGCTCCCATGCTGCCCTGATCTCTGGCTCCATGTCTACCTGCACAGCAACATCACTTTGGAACTCTTCGGGTCTCAGCTCAGAATGTGTGGCTCTGCTCTGCTCCAGTTAAGTTCCCAATTCAAATTTAAGATTCAAACAACTTTACTGATCCCCAAGAGGGCAATTCATATCACACCCAATTACCTCAGACAAAAAATACAGCAATGAATCCACAGTTATTACTAGTTGAACGTAATAATGACACACATCAGAATTAAAACACCTGACATATACATTTGATTGTTTATGTACGCTAAACTTTAAGACAGTCCGTCACCCAAATTGAGGCAATGTGAGTGTGGGGTGGCTACAGCAGTCTACAGCGGGAGAGGTGAAGGCTGCTGCAGCTTAGAGCTGTGCGGCATCTGGAGGGTGAAGGCAAGGGGGGTGGTAGGGGTGGGGGGGCATGTGTCATGTGAGCAGATGAGATGTGTTCATATCAATCAGATGAGTTTGTATCAGTTTCAGTGTGTGCATATCTGGAGTTGCCTTGACAACATCAGACTGTTGGAGAGGACAGAAGATAAGATAAGAAGGGCAGCTGAATGGTTCATCAAGGCCGTAGAAATTCATCTGGAGGAAAACAGTGGGGCATTGTGACCTTCGGAGGCTGATAAGCCTGCCATGTTTAGGGTTGAGCAGAGAAACACATTTTCAGTTCCTCCGACTGACCAAATCCAATTTATGAGTATTCCTTGGTCTCCGACATCTTGCTTTGCAAGGTGTACATTTGCTCAGATATGTTATCCAACTTACATCTGAATTCAACTGTTAACGCAGTCTGAGACTGTATCGCCTTGACCAACTCATTAATCATGATGGACAGGTGAGGGGTCATGGTTCTGGTAGCAGTTGCCTTGCCAATTCTCCAGTAGGTCAGGGCAGCACATAAACCAATAAGCACCAGCCCTCCAAAATAAAACCAAATATAAATAAATCTTCTACATCCTCCACAGAGAGTGGTACCAAGCACGCAACACGCCACTTCTCCCAGGAGAACATAGCCCGCAGGGTAGGTTCCATCTGGGCAGCCCTGATTTCCTTGTTGAAAAAATGGTGTCAGTAGCGTTCAGAGACCAGCTGATCATTTCCATGGTTAAGCCAAATGTAGTTTGAAGAATTCAAAGTTTGGTGAAGTTGGGACTTTTGAAGGTTGGAGCAGAGATAGAAAAGCACAGAGGGAGAGGAGAGAGGAGGACATGTGACCGCCCTCGCCGGAGTCCCAAGCTGAACCTTGTCCTTCATGTCTCTGTGGGATTCCGCTCTCACTCATTCCTGCCTGTGACTGTGCATGTCTAAGAACTATTCCCCAAAACTGTAATAACTCTGACATTGAACTATTAAGAACTTTTCAAGCCGTCAAGTCCTGCTTAATTGGAACTGCATCACAGACATGTGGCACTTGACCTCTGGCCTCAGAAGATAACTTATGGACTGTGAATGATTCCTGAACAGTAAACCGTATTTCCTAATTGGAGAATATTATTTCCAGAACTGTGAACACTTCTGTGTTAAGCCTCCTGTGAACTGTAAACTGTTGATGGCACCCTGTGTAACAAGTGCAATCACTCACCATCTTTCTCCTCTGTTCTCCTAGTTCCTGGTCTCGGCTCCGTGCATCCCACCTGGTCCCTGAACCGCTCAAGATCTCAGTTCATTTGCAAGACTGTCTTGGGAACCTGCAGCTCCCTATTTCCACTGTTTTTTGTCTTTGGCGCAGTCCATAGCCACCATCAGCTCCACTGTTCCACCTGGCTTCCCGCACCTGCAACCCATCCTCCAGTGTCTTCACCTCCTCCTCTCCACCGCATCATATCATCAGTAGTATTGCATTTGAGCCCATTTCAATTTCTGGTCCTCTCACAGGATTCATGGTATATTTAAAGTTTCCAATCTACCTTACCTGCATCTCTCTGCTGAGTTGTCTTCTATGTATATTAAAACTGGATAAAGGGGTGCCGTGTACCTGCATCCAATATTTCAACTTAATTGGCTGATTTAATTTTGTGCTTACAGCCATTAACACATGCAAAATCATCATTAACATACTGTTGTCTACGTCAGTTTACTGTCCGCTATCAACTGCACCTTTACTTACTCTTCTTAGATTACCTGCAAAACTGTCTCCACCCCAATGTGTAAAAATGTGGATTGCCCACACAGTTTAGAACTCATTATCTGGGATCTTAATAAATCAGGTCCTGATTTCAGTAGATTTAGCTAATTTGTCCTTTCAGAAATTTAACAATATCACCTCTAATAGATGTTGTTGGTAATCATATAATGCAAGAATGCATACATATTTACAATGTAAATTAATGTAGGGCTGTACTAATGATAATAAGAATGGACCCCCTATTAACACCCATGTATTTCCATTACATCAGTTTGTGGAAAAAAATGGGTTTTTGTCATACAACACAATTATCAAACATGAGTAGAGCATTCAAATGCTTGATTGCTAATGTTTTAAGATAATTTGTAAAACTCAAAGAATAACAGATGATTAGGGTAAAAATCTGCACTTCATTTAGTTTTTAAATTATAATTTATGGAGGAAATATGCTAATTAAAACATTATTTCTTTGAATTTCTTTGGAGAGTTCTCATTTCACATGGTGACTAAAGAAAATGAAAATAGATCAAGTTCAGTGTTTTCACATGCAAATTAGCTGAGGGCCACTGGTCAGTTCCTGTCCTCTCATAGCAGCTATTTGATCAGTCAAAGGAAAAATAATGATGGACGATGTCATCCAGTCTGGAACAGATCTGAACATTTTTCCGTGGATCTTCTAGGCTTTGGAAAATATGAGCCACTTCTGATCCTAAACAAATATAGAGAACAGTGAAATATGTGTATTCTCATTTGATTCTTCAGACAGTGCTCTATATGAGATCTAAATCTTTGTTGGCAAGTACATCAAATCACTTGCCAAAGTGACAAATCATGTGGTGTTGCAGCTCTTGCTGTAATCTTCCATGTAGGTTCTAACTATGGCTTGTTCTTGAAAGTAAAAAGCTGGCCAAGGGAAAGTGAGATCCTACAACAGACAGCGGCAATTTCATTCTATTGATTTGGCGCTCATATGTTCTGCATATGTAGCAGGGACTGACTGGAGCCAGCTGAGGTAGTTCAGGCATCTGGTAACTTTGCGCCATGGTTGTCTTCCCAGGGAGGGCTTCCTGGCATGCCCAACTGGGAGGAGGACCTATAAAGCATCCAGGACAGACTGGAGAGATTATATTTCCCAGATGGCTTGGGTATATCTCAGGATCTCCCAGAAAACCTTAGAGGACATGGCTAAGGACAGGGAAGAGTTTTCAGCAGATAATGAATGAACGAATTTACACTGAAATAACAACCAACTTAAAAAGTTGTTTCAATTGGTAACACCTGAATGAGTTACGTTGTTTGAATTTAAGTTAGTAAGTTAGATTGACTCTAACTTACAAACTTAAGTTCATACAACTTAATTCATTTAGATGTTACCAATTGAAACAATTCATTTAAGTTGGTTCAACTATTCTCTTTTTTCAGTGTAGCATGACATCTGATTATTATTATTATTATTATTATTATTAATCAAATGATGTCTGTTTAAAGTTCGGAAATCCAGGACATGCTGCTTGGTCTGTCGACCCGGACCCAGATAAGCGGCAGAAAATTAATGAATGTCACACAATAGTCAATGTGACAATGCATGATTTACTGCATTTTGCAAGTTTCCTGATGCTGACTGGTTGTCTGCTTGGGTGGTTGCCACCCAAGTCACTTCCATTGTGTGGTGGGTGACACGTGGCACCAGTACATGATCCCAGACCTGACCTGATGCTGACATTACCTATTCCCAATAGATCTTTTGATGGCCTTGCAAATGAATTGGTGAATTCAGTAAGAGCTCAACATCTCCATCCATCCATTTTCTTCCGCTTTATCTGGAGTCGGGTCGTGGGGGCAGCAGCTCAAGCAAAGCTGCCCAGACCTCCAAAAATGAGACTTGACTGGTTTTGTGTTCTACAGGTGAAAATGTTCTGTTGTGTGCAAGAAGGTCCCAACCATAGAGTTACATATAAGAGAGCTAGACGGCAGAGTCAGGGCTGGTCGTGTGCCAATAAGATGCATGCGCCGCCATTATCATAAAGGGCAGGAAGCAATGTTTGCACAGTTCAGTGTTACAAGTCACATAGTTTGATCGGGCTGCTGTTGTGTTTTCAGGCGGTTTTTACTTGAATTTGGACTTTTACTTGGACACATATTACTTGGAAAGATTGGATTAGAGTTTGCAGGATGGTTGTTACTTGGAATGGAGTTTTCTTGCATGCATGTTTTCATTCACTCTCTTTATTCCCACGGTCAACTCCAGAATGTGCTTCCAGCATTATTTTGTGCCAAATTGGAAATTTCATGTCATTAGGATCTTGGGAAAATGACATCATAAGGCTTTATCCATGGATTTATTTCCACTGCATGATGCACTGTGCTGTGTTTAGCGATGCTCGAGTGGCGAGTGTGTTTCCACATCAGTGTTCAGCCCGATTGTTTTCGTCCTGAAGCCCCGCTATTTCTGCCAGGAAGGTAAGAAATTGAACTCTTTTCATTCTAATTTAATTAATGATATTATTTTAATTAAAAAGTGAACCAAAATCAGGTAGGTATGGCATTTACTGTCCATGTAAGTCCATTGTTTTTAACAAATCAAATACAATCAAAACAGTGTACAAAATCTTGAAATAGCTGCACACATAAAATTAAAAAGTAAAATAACGTAAGGGGACTATTGTATATTATTTACATATAATAAAAGAAAAAAGGGCAACCGAACATTTACACATCAAATTTGTTTATAAAAGAAACTAGTTTTGAAGCATTATTGGATTCAATCAATGATAAAGACTTATAATAAAGTTTTAACTCATTTCTCCAGTGAGTAATGATTGGTTTTGTCTTGAAAAAAATGACATGTATGTATGTAGTTGGATAAATATTGTTCACTCAACATGCATGCTGTATTGCTTATCCAGGTTCTTCTGTTGTATGGCTGGGGGGGCCTGGCTGCCGGTTTGTTTGTCATTTGGTTTCCTCCCAGGTGGCGTGCATTTGGGACTGAGTGGCTGTGTTGCTGAGGCTGTTAGGACTTCACCCTGATCACCTGCGACTCGTCAGGACTCACAGCTGAGGTGCATCTGGAGGGATTGGAGTATGTTGGCATTTAAGACTGAAGTGCACAGTGTGCATTTGCCAGAGACTCGACCTTGTGACCAGACGGGTGAGATCGTCGTCTCGGGAGCCATCTCATCAGCAGCGGACGCTGAGAATGTCCAGGTTTGATGCACGGTCTGTGAAAGAGGAGAGGGTGAGGTTTCACGCTCGTCAGCACACTTCCTGAGGTACGTTGGATTTTGTGACTAACAGTTATACAGTCAGTAAATGTGGTGTCCCTCACACCTTATTGTATTGAGCTGTATGTTAGTCATGTATCAGCTTCCACTGCGGTGGAGTTTTGTGAACGGGATGTTCCATGCCTGCAGGTTGGAAGCTGATCAGTAATCAAGCCAGGAAGTGTTTGCTGTTTGTACACCTTTAAGTGTTCTGTGTGTAGAGTGTGGACTCACATAATAGTTCCTTCTTTCACAGACTCGGTTGTTGCGGCCACCTGGGGGGTGTCGGCGGGGTCCTTGGGTCCGAAACAGCTTCTGGCTCCGGACCATTAGCGCTGCTGGGAGCGCACCACGCCAGACCGCACCTTTTATTATTATTATGATCACTGTTATGTATTAAATTCAGTTAGCCTTTGAACCGTGCTCTGCTTATTTCATACTGGGTCCTTCAAACGCTGGTCGGTTCTCCGAGCTGCGTCCGACACATAACAACTTCATGTCCTTTTTGCCCTCTTTAGTAGTGACGGCCCCATGTAGGCATGGCAGTGTTGCGTTACCGGTGTAGGGAGTCTGCACTCTAGCTCTCTTATATGTAACTCTATCATCCCAACTCCCACGCATCATGTATTTATTATAAATGTATTTCATACAGTGAGATCAAGACAGGCATCTGTTGCAGGTAATTTCTCCTTGACATGTACAGTAGTGTTCAGAATAATAGTAGTGCTATGTGACTAAAAAGATTAATCCAGGTTTTGAGTATGTTACATGGGAAACAAGGTACCAGTAGATTCAGTAGATTCTCACAAATCCAAGAAGACCAAGCATTCATGATATGCACACTCTTAAAGTAGACCTGCATTGAAATAAATATGGTCAGATCTCAGAAAGAAATAGCTGATATGTATTTATAAGGCCCTTATGAATGCAGTAAAATAAATCTGCAAGCCCAAATTTGTAATTCAGCGGAGAAATCTTCATTTAAAAATGACAAATTTGCAGCTAAAATTTGGCCCTCAGCGAAAACTGTTTGTACATCCGGGACATTGCAGTGACATCCGGCAGAAGACGAAGCACTCGAGCCTTCAGTCCGATCCCGCATTGAAATTGATTTTATCTGTTAGTAATGTTACTGTTATACACATCCTGGTTTCAACATCCAAAAGTAAGCTGCAATGAATGTGAGATACAGCTCTGCATGCTCAGATCAGCGGCGACATTGACAGCGGGCGACGTTCTTCCCTGACGCCTCGCTCTCTGCCTCCGATGCGCTTACTGAGTCTGCAGGCTCGGTAAACGCCACAGCGGGCCACTCATACCGCCCCCGTGTCTGCTGTGCAGCCGGCACCACCTCTCTGTCTACTGAATGGAGGTGCAGCCAACTTGGCACAAGTCCAGAGACTACGCTCGCTGTTTTAATGTGAAGCGGCCGGTGACACCTGTTGCTTGCAAGGAAAGACTTCTTGCGGCAAAATCCGCAGCGCCGCACGTCTCGGTAATCGGAGCCGCAGAGCTCCATGGCCGCTGAGAGAGGTTTAAATTTTTTTAATGACGTGAATTCTTTGCGGGTCCCGCCTCCGTACCCCGCGATGGTAACACCGGAGGTGAAAGACAGATTTTCAATGCGACACCACTCAATCAAACGGGCATATGAAAAAGTCCCCCAAAATAATTTGCAATAATTTGGTCTTCTCTGGTCTTCTCAATAATTTGGTCTTCTATGTGACGTCTCGGTAGCGTTCCGGATGTGATGACAGTTTTGTGGAGGGCTAAATTTTAGCTGTAAATTTGTCATTTTTAAATGAAGATTTCTCTTTTGAATGACAGATCTGGGCTTGCAGATTTACTTTACTACATTCAGAAGGATTTTATGTGTAAATATGTAATTTTTTGGTCCAAAGATCTGTGCATTTATTTCAAAGCAGGTCTACTTTAAGGCTATGAAATTGGGCTATTAGTAAAAAAAAAAAAAAAAAAAAGGTACAAAAGGGGGTGTTCACAATAATAGTAGTGTGGCATTCAGTCAGTGAGTTTGTCAATGTTGTGGAACAAACAGGTGTGAATCAGGTGTCCCCTATTTAAGGATGAAGCCAGCACCTGTTGAACATGCTTTTCTCTTTGAAAGCCTGAGGAAAATGGGATGTTTAAGACATTGTTCAGAAGAACAGCGTAGTTTGATTAAAAAAAAAAAACATACACAGGTGCAACAAATTATAGGTTGTTCATCTACAATGATCTCCAATGCTTTAAAATGGACAAAAAAAACAACAATCCAGAAACACGTGGAATAAAACGAAAAACAACCATCAAAATGGATAGAAGAATAACAAGAATGGCAAAGGCTCACCCACTGATCAGCTCCAGGATGATCAAAGATAGTCTGGAGTTACCTGTAAGTGCTGTGACAGTTAGAAGACACCTGTGTGAAGCTAATTTATTTGCAAGAATCCCCCGCAAAGTCCCTCTGTTAAATAAAAGACGTGCAGAAGAGGTTACAATTTGCCAAAGAACACATCAACTGGCCTAAAGAGAAATCAAGGAATATTTTGTGGACTGATGAGAGTAAAATTGTTCTTTTTGGGTCCAAGGGCCACAGACAGTTTGTGAGACAACCCCCAAACTCTGAATTCAAGCCACAGTTCACAGTGAAGACAATGAATCATGGTTGTGCAAGCATCATGATATGGGCATGTTTCTCCTACTATGGTGTTGGGCCTATATATCGCATACCAGGTATCATGGATCAGTTTGGATATGTCAAAATACTTGAAGAGGTCATGTTGCCTTATGCTGAAGAGGACATGCCCTTGAAATGGGTGTTTCAACAAGACAATGACCCCAGGCACACTAGTAAATGAGCAAAATCTTGGTTCCAAACCAACAAAATTAATGCCTCACAGATGTGAAGAAATCATGAAAAACTGTGGTTATACAACTAAATACTAGTTTAGTGATTCACAGGATTGCTAAAAAAGCAGTTTGAACATAATAATTTTGAGTTTGTTGTTGTATGGCTGGGGGGCCTGGCTGCCTTTTTGTTTCTGTCTTTTGTTTTTCCTTCCAGGTGGCTTGCATTTGGGACTGAGTGGCTGTGTTGCTGAGGTTATCAGGACCTCACCCTGATCACCTGCGGCTCGTCAGGACTCACAGCTGAGGTGCATCTATATGGATTGGAACATGGTGGCATTTAAGACTGGAGTATACAGTGTGTATTTGCCAGAGACTCGACCTTGTGACCAGACGGGTGAGATCGTCATCTCGGGAGCCATCTCATCATCAGTGGATGCAGAGAACGTCCAGGGTTTGATGCACGGTCTGTGAAAGAGGAGGGGGTGAGGTCTCACGCTCGTCAGCACACTTCCTGAGGTACGTTAGATTTTGTGACTAACATTTATACAGTCAGTAAATGTGGTGTCCCTCACACCTTTTTATATTGAGCTGTATGTTAGTCATGTATCGGCTTCCACTGCAGTGGAGTTTTGTGAATTGGATGTTCCATGCCTGCAGGTTGGGAAGCTGATTAGTAATCAAGCCAGGAAGTGTTTGCTGTTTGTACACCTTTAAGTGTTCTCTCTGTGTGTAGAGTGTGGACTCACATAATGGTTCCTTCTTTCACAGACTCGGTTTGTTGCGGCCACCTGGGGGGTGTCGGCGGGGTCCTTGGGTCCGAACAGCTTCTGGCTCCGGACCGTTAGCGCTGCTGGGAGCGCACCACGCCAGACCACACTTTCTTTTGTTATTTTTTGTATCACTGTTATGTATTAAATTCAGTTAGCCTTTGTACCGTGCTCTGCTTATTTCGTACTGGGTCCTTCAAACGCTGGTCGGTTCTCCGAGCTGCGTCCGACACATAACATTTGTAGCATCAACAGCAGATGCTACTATTATTGTGAGTGTGCATATGCTTGGTCTTGTTGGATTTGTGAGAATCTACTGAATCTACTGGTACCTTGTTTCCCATGTAACAATAAGAAATATACTCAAAACCTGGATTAATCTTTTTAGTCACATAGCACTACTATTATTCTGAACACTACTGTAGGTAAATACAAAGTGTTTAAGTTTTCAGCAGACACTGAGGAATGACATTGAGCTTAGTGTTAAAATGGCTTTAGAAGGATGAATGGAGGTTGATTACTGGTAAACGCCATGTATGTGAATTTAATCATTACTTTGTTTCATGTCAAGTTTGAAATTAAGTTTTCCATTCATTCATTTTCCAGGCCCACCCAATTAAGGGTCACAGGAGGCTGGAGCCTATCTCAGCAGTCATCAATCAATCAATCAATCAATCAATCAATCAAGTTTATTTCTAGAGCCCTTTACAACACTCAAAGTGACCAAAGTGCTTTACAACAAAATTTTAAAACAAAACATAATAAAAACAAATATCCAACAATAAGACCATTACAGAAACAATTATATACAAAATACATCAAAATAATTAATAGCATAAAGTAAAATGCCATCATGCTACTGAGTGTTAAAAGCCAGTCTGAACAAATGCGTCTTGAGCCTGGACTTAAAAAGCTCTAAGTCAGAGATGATTCTCATTTCAGGGGGCAATTTATTCCAAAGTTTGGGCCCAGCAACAGAGAAGGCTCGATCACCCCAGCAGTTAGACCTGGACCTGGGCACCTCCAGTAAAAGCTGATTTACAGACCTCAAAGACCTGTTTGAGACACGAGGATGCAAATAAGGAGGGGCCAGGCCATTAAGGGCTTTAAAGACAAACATCAAAATTTTAAAATCAACTCTAAAAGAGACTGGAAGCCAGTGCAAATTTAAAAAAAACTGGGGTGATGTGCTGACGTCTTGATATGTTTGTTAAAAATCGGGCTGCAGCGTTTTGCACCAGCTGGAGACAACTCAGAGATGTCTGAGGAACTCCGACATAAAGGGCATTACAATAGTCAATTCTAGAGCTAATAAAAGCGTGAATAGTTTTTTCAAGGTCAGTGTGGTTTAAAAATGATTTAACCTTAGATAAAAGAGGCAACTGATAGAAACTTGTTCTTACCACGCTGTCAATTTGTTTATCAAATCTAAAAGAATTGTCAAATACCACCCCAAGATTTCTTGCTATAGGTTTCAAAGACGCAGACAACAAACCAGACCCTAGAAGAGCAGGGTCACCAAACAAAATGTAATCAGTTTTGTCCTCGTTCAAATGAAGAAAAGTTTGCTGTAACCACAGCTTTATATCAGCCAGGCAGTCTGACAAACGTTTGATAGTGCTCCCTGAGTGCACGAGTAGTGTCATTTAGCCAGGGCTCAGCCCTTGGTTTAGAACAGGGGTGGGCAATCATGTGCCATGAAGGGCCGAGACACTGCAGGTTTTCCTTTCAACCAATCACCTCAGCAGGTGGGTTGCTGATGAGCTTCTCCCTTGAACATAAACACCTGATCGTCAATGAAATCAGCTGCTGAGACACCTGATCATGAATGAAATCACCTGCTGAGGTGATTGGTTGCATGGAAAACCTGCAGTGTCTCGGCCCTCGTTGCCCACCCCTGGTTTAGAAGACCTGCACCTAAAAGGAGCGATTTTGTCAAGGATCCCAGTACAGGTGGTATGGAAAAATGATAAAAGGCTATCTAGGCCTTGAGGGAGAAACTCTTCATAATAGGTAGAAATCTCCATATTCACAAAAGCAGTTGCAAATTCCCCAGCGGTTGAAGAAGTAATAATCCTGCGGTGAGAAGGTGGAGCGGGAGGCTTACTGACAGGTGGGGGAGCAAGAACGTCAAAAATAATTGGGAAATGATCTGAAATGGGAGTGTCTGATATTTCTGTAAGAGACACTGTGAGCCCATGAGTGATAATCAAGTCCAGAGTGTGTCCAGCATTATGGGTTGGTTTATGCACAATCTGAGTTAAATCAAAAGATGTCAGAAGACGTTTAAAATCAGTGGCCACCTGATGGGACTGATGACAAACGTGGATATTAAAATCTCCACAGATTAAAATATGATCATATTTGGGGGCCAACTCAGCTAAGAACTCAGAGAACTCCTGAATAAAGTCATTATATTTAGGTGGACGATAGACCACAGCACATAATATTGGACAAGAAAAATCCATCAGGAACAGCTGTACTTCAAAAGAGGAATAATTATTTGCATGTAGAGACTTGCATGCAAATTTATCCTTGAAGATGGTGGCAACTCCGCCTCCCCGACCAGACGCACGAGGCGAACAGAGGAAAGAGCAGCGAGGGGGAGGAGCTCTGTGAAGGTGCTGTAGTCACCTGGTTTAGTCCACGTTTCCGTCAACATGAGGATATCCAGCCCACGTGAGGAAAAGAAGTCATTCAGAATAAAAGTTTTATTTGTGAGAGACCTCGCATTTATAAGAGCGAAGTGCAGCAGCGTGTGGTCCACATTTCCTGAACCACGTGCGACAGGACGGAGATTTTCCTCTACTGACCCTCGCCTGCAGACATGGATACGCCGGGGCAGCTGAACTGCTCGTAGTCGGCACCTGGGACAGCTGATCTGAGCCAGCGGAAGTCTGCAAAATGCCACACGATGAAGTTGTCATTCCCCCTGAGGAAGTTGAAAGGAACGACAGGAATCACACATTGAGGGCTGCGCCAGGTAGGTTCTCAGTCTTATGAGTACACCACTGCGTTTCCCCCGTTTTCTGTGGCAGCGTTTGTGAGGCAATTGAGCAGCTATACGCCGCAAGAAGTAGGGCACCGACTTCAGTAACGGAGGGAGCGACTTTGTTTTCCCATCAATCGCGGGCCTAATCTCTGAATCACGGATATTCAGAAGAGACTGGCGGTCATACTGCAGTAGCGGTGACACATTCTTAATAAAAAACAGCAATAATAACAATAATAGTGCAATACTGTGCAGAGACAGACAGCCGGCCACATACATCGGCGCCATCTTGGATCCACATCAGTGACGTAATGTGGTTCCCCAGTCATAGGACGTGAGGCAGGGTACATCCTGGACAGGACTCCAGTTTTGGGGGAGGTGATGTTCTAGTGGTTAAGGCGTTGGGCTTGAGACCAGAGGATCCTCGGTTCAAATCCCAGTCTGACTGGAAAATTACTAAGGGCCCTTGAGCAAGGTCTTTAATCCCCTATGCAAATTAAGGCCAAAAGTGGTCATCGGTAGTGTTCTTTTCATATGAGGTCTGTTAGAAAAGTTTCCGACCTTTTTATTTTTTTCAAAAACTATATGGATTTGAATCGTGCGCTTGCATCAGCCAAGCTTGAACCTTCGTGCTCATGCATGAGTTTTTTTTTCGGATTTTCATTGTCAGGGAAATGGCTGAGCGACTGCCGCTTTGCTCCATGAAAATTTTTTTAGAAACTGTGTGAGACAGCCAGGTGGAAACCATTCGGAAAATTCAGATGGCTTTCGGTGAAGATTCTATCGGCATCACACAGATTAAGGAGGATTACAACCGGATTAAAGACGGCCCACAGCGGCTGAGGGCACGCCGCGCTTTGAGCGGACATCGACAGGCTGAAACGACCAGATCATTTCCAAAGTGAAGGCTGTGTTGATCCGGGACGTCGTGTGACTACCAGAGAAATCACAGAAAATGTGGACATCAGCACTTTTGCGGCACATTCCACTGTTACAGGAGATTTTGTAATGAAAGACGTGCGGGGGAATTCACGCATTGGGACGGAGCCGCTCATGGCGCACAACAAAAACACCTTAGTGTTGGAAGTCTTACAGGACATGTTGTGGGATGCCCAGCTGTTACACAATTTCTCGGATACTCACTCGACTGAAAAGGCACCGAAAGCCGTCTGAATCTTCCGAATGGTTTCTGACACAGAGGTGTTTTTTGTTGTGCGCCATGAGCAGCTCCGTCCCGACGCGCGAATTCCTCTGTACGTCTTTCATTACAAAATCTCCTGTAACAGTGGAATGTGCCGAAAAAGTGGTATGTGTTGTGTGGGCCGCTGAAGAGGAGGTACTGCTGGCCCACCACCACCAGATGGCGCCCTGCTTGGAGTGCGGGCTTCAAGCACGAGAGGGCGCCGGAGCCACTGGGAGTGACAGCTGTCAATCTTCATCAGCACCAGCTGTCAGTCAGCCAACTCATCACCATCTCCATAAAGGCTGGACTGCGACTCCAACTCCTCGTCGAGAAATCAACTACCTATCAGGTAATTTTCTCTGCTGAACAAAAACATTGTGTAATAGTCTGAACTTCTTTTGCAGCCGTTATCCTGTGGTGTTTGCCTTATCTGTGGGATTGGCGTTTGGTGTGATCAGCGACGGCTTCGCTTCACACTCCAACCAGATAAGTGGTTAGACAGGAGCTGCACGAGTGTGTGATTGGAGGTGGAGGTTCTCCCTCCTTTACTGAATACAGACTGTGGGATTACTGAGTGTGCAACCTCACACTCATCTGGACTGTCTCTGTTCTCTGCCAGCAGTACCGGGTCTGACTGCTGAAGACAGCGGCCACCTGGGGCGCAGGGCTTGGCGGCTCCGGTGTTCTTCAGCTCCGTTGGCGGTGGAAGCTGTGTGGATCCGGCTTTTCTCTTGCCAGGCGTCTTCTATCGTCGAGCCTGCCCACACGTCACCTGGTGTATGATTGACAGTCACTGTATTGTTATTGTCTGTACATCGTTGTGTGATTCACAACATTAAATTGTTACTTTTTGGCTTATCCATTGTCCGTTCATTAACGCCCCCTGTTGTGGGTCCGTGTCACAACACTTTCATAACAGTATGTCCACCTCTTCTGCCATTTCTGTAGTAGTCAGACGACATCCCGGATCAACACAGCGTTCAGTTTGGAAATGATCTGGCTGTTTCAGCCTGTCGATCGCCGCTCGGAGAGCGGCGCGCCCTCCGCCATTGTGCGCCGTCTTTAAACCAGTTGTAACACTCCTTAATCTGTGTGATCCCCATAGAATTGTCCCTGAAAGCCGTCTGAATCTTCCGAATGGTTTCCACCTTGCAGTCTCTCACAGTTTCTGGAAAAATTTGATGCAGCAAAGCTCCAAATCGTTCAGACATTTTCCTCACAATGAAAATCCGACGAGGGGGGTGGACCACTGCTCACTCAAAGCGTGCTCACAGGCGAATGACACAACCGACAGGCGTGAAAAAACTCACGCATGCGCACGGAGGTTCAAGCTTGGCTGATGCAAGTGCACATGATTCAAATCCATATAGTTTTTGCAAAAAATAAAAAGGTCGGATAGTTTTCTAACAGACCTCGTATTAGATTTGAAATAAAAATAATTCTGAATAAACAAAGCATGCTTTGTCCTTTTATGTAAAGTGTCAAATGTTTAATTCAACAAAGGCACGGCTCTATTGTCTATTTGGTCACCCACCCAAAACTGAAGTGTCATTTGCCACCACATTTTGTGATTTATTGATTCTAGTAAGGTACTATAAGTGTCAAAGGCAGGATGCTAAGACCATAGCAATACATTGAGAAAAATAATAAAAAACCTGGATTTGAGCCCATATTGAATTCACCTATTCAAATTGCATCTTCCCACAGACTGGGACACTTTGATTTTAGCTACTTTTGGGCTGAACCATGAGGAGAATACCCACTACCTACAACTGTAATTTGTATTATTTATGCATTTTCCAGCCAGATAGTGAGAGGGAATTCATTTGTGATAGATAAATGTGAGCTCATTGTTGATACTGAGACAAGGGTCTGCCAAAGCATCAGTATTTGACACTTAATGTATTATGAATATGGCCGCTGCATACTTCAGACAGCCTTTCTGTCAGAAAAAAAGAAAAAAATACAAGCATTCAAAAGCACATACTTTCAAATTTGTAGTTTTTGCTTTCTGACATGTTGGCACTTACCCCTGTGTTAACCCCCAAAACATGAATCAGCTGCAAATCGTAAATTATCCGCAAACAGTTAACTGCAAAATGTGAATACTGAAAAAATATCGCCCAAAATGTGGATGTAAGTCTCACAAAAGGTGAACGCAGGTCTTGCAAAATGTGAATATCATTCATGATATATTGTGTTTTGTAAGTTTAAGTAGTTTATGGATTTCAGAGTTGTCCTGAAGCTACTCCCTTGATATCTTGGCTGTTTGCTTAGGGTCATTGTCCTGCTGAAAGATAAAACGTCACCCCAGTCTGGGGTCAAGAGTACTCTGGAGCAGTTTTTCATCCAGGATGTCTCTGTACATTGCTGCATTCATCTTTCCCTCAAACCTGACTAGTCTCTCAGTCCCCACCCCTAAAAAACATCCCTACAGCATGATGCTGCCACCACCATCCTTCACTGTAAGGATGATGTCTGGCATTCACACCAAAGAGTTCAATCTTTGTCTCAACAGACCAGAGAATTTTGTTTCTCATGGTCTGAGAGTCCTTCAGGTGTCTTTTGAAAAACTCCAGGTGGGCTGCCATGTGCCTTTTACTAAGGAGTGGCTTCCTTCTGGCCACTCTACCACACAGGCCTGATTGGTGGATTGCTACAGAGATGGTTGTCTTTCTGGAAGGTTCTCCTCTCTCCACAGAGGAATGCTGGAGCTCTGACAGAGTGACTATTGGGTTCTTGATCACCTCCCTGACTAAGGCCCTTGTTCCCCGATTGCTCAGTTTAGACGGGCGCCAGCTCTAGGAAGAGTCCTGGCGGATCCAAACTTCCTCCATTTACGGATGATGGAGGCCACTGTGCGCAATGGGACCTTCAAAGCAGCAGAAATGTTTCTGTCCCCTTCCCCGGATTTGTGCCTCGAGACAATCCTTTGTCAGAGGTCTACAGACAATTCTTTTGACTTCATGCTTGGTTTGTGCTCTGACATACACTGTCAACCGTGAGACCTTATATGTAGACAGGTCTGTGCCTTTCCAAATCATGTCCAATCAACTGAATTTACCCCAGGAGGACTCCAATTAAACTGCAGAAACATCTCAAGGAGGATCAGTGGAAACAGGATGCACCTGAGCTCAATTGTGAGCTTCATGGCAAAGACTGTGAATACTTATGTACATGTGATTTCTTTGTTTTTTTTTTTCATAAATTAGCACAAATCTAAAAAAAAAAAAACTTTTTTCACATTGTCATTATGAGGTATTGTGTGTAGAAGTTTGAGGAAAAAAATGAATTCCATCCATTTTGCAATGAGGCTATAACATAAAATGTGGAAAAAGTGCAGCGCTGTGAATTTTTTGTTTTTCATCTAACCCCAGATGAAGGAGAAAAACATCTTTGTCACTTTACACTCATCCTCTATGTGCCAGAGGTATTTCATGAACTGCATTTCCTTTTCCACACGTTGCTGTGAAGCTGGCCTTTTCCTTCTCTTCTCATTCTTCTTAATCATTTATTTTAATGAAACAGTGCATATCATCTGTCTCACTCCACTTCTGCTTTTCATTCTGTTATAAATGACACTCTAGCCACAGGTAATGTGCAATATTTTATTCACACACACACAAACACACACACACACACACACCTGAAACAACTGAAAATGGTGACATGAACCACTTTTGATTAATTTGTTTTTCTACATCAGAAATCAACTGTGCTTGTGCTACTGCAAGTTCAGACCTTTTAAAATCCCCTAAACGTACTTGTCTACAGTTTGACCTTGCAGAGGTATCACCTGACCTAATGAGGCTGAGTGGCATTATGGATCCCCCCCCAATGTTAAACAGTTGGTAACTCATAAAACGGAGTCCTCTGGTGGCTGCAGCCATATGGAACATGGCCGAGGGCTCTGGATTTTGCTTTTTAAAATAGATCATGCTTCCTTAAAGATATCACAATAACTTGCATCTCCCACAGCTTACAACCACTAATTTATATTGTGACTAAATTAAAGAGGTGCCAATTAAATTGTGTCACAGTGTGTTGTTATACAAATAATGAATGTTTATGAGTTCAATGGTATGAATATTTCACCAAATTAAATGTTCGTTCCACTGAGAGAATATAAAAAATTCATTAGTTGATTTATATAATGGCTAAAATAGATCCTTGTCATTTGATATTATATTCAATTATAAGCAACAAAAAAGGGACTTACATTTTGGCGCATCACTGCACTGACTTTGTGTACTTCTGAAAAAAAAAAAAAAAAGAGAGAAAAAGAGTTTGTGTACTTCCTCACTCCAGAGAAAAATCACGGCAGAAATTTGTCCAGCTTTGGTGCATCACTGCTGCTCTGACATCAACAATCCAACACGAACTTTAAATACCGAAAAATAATTCTGACGATGTCATCTGCAATGCCGTGCACCAATTTCATGTACTTAAAAAAAAAAGACTGTGGACTTCCTCATTGCAAAAACAACAATAACAAAAACAACAACAACAAAATCACATCAGAAATTAGTCCAGCTTTTCATTCTACTTTCTCCTAACAGCTTTTCATGCTTCCAGATGGTTTACAGTGCAGTGGATTTGTTATGTGTGTATGCGTGTGTGCGTGTGTGTGTGTGTGTGTGTGTGTGTGTGTGTGTGCGTGCAGCGTGCAATGGTACCAAAAGTATGGAACCAATTTGCACTCTAAATGCAACACAACACAAATGGGATGAATAATCCAAGGACAAGGATCCAGTCAGCCATTAAATAAAAGGGTATACTTTTAACCACTATTCTGTTTGATGGCAGTTTTAGTCCAGCTACAGATCTTCAAATTAGCACCTTCTGTATTTTGGTCTAAACTATTTTGAGTTTCATTCAGTAAATCCTCTGAATTGTATGTTACTTTTGTAAATGTATCACTGGTGGACACTCATCTTCACTGTCAAAAATGCAACATTACACAAATGGTTGAAGTACAAAAGTAAATTAAGTCCAGCACAGGCCCTGAGGCCCATCCAGCCAGCGCTTATTCCCGTAGAATGTACTGTGAAGTGGATGAGTGTCCATAATCCCCCGCTGGGACCCATTTATTACTGGACGAACTGGGACGATGCAGATAAAGTCTCTTGTCCAAGGACACAGACAGGTAGCCTGAAGCAGACACACCATGGATCACCAGTCAGTAAGTTGGTAGTCCAACTCCTGTGCCAGAGAGCCACCTGCTCTACACTACACTACAGCAAAGATTCAAAAGAGACCAACAAAGAGAAAAGTGTGTGTTGGGATAAAGTAAAAATCTTCTTATTTGCTCCTGATCTCACTGCTTTACTGAGGTCTTATTCAAACGTGTGATAATTCTGATTATTATTTAACCTCTAATATATATATATATATATATATATATATATATATATATATATATATATATATATATATATATATATATATACACACACACTCAACAAAAATATAAACGCAACACTTTTGGTTTTGCTCCCATTTTGTATGAGATGAACTCAAAGATCTAAAACTTTTTCCACATACACAATATCACCATTTCCCTCAAATATTGTTCACAAACCAGTCTAAATCTGTGATAGTGAGCACTTCTCCTTTGCTGAGATAATCCATCCCACCTCACAGGTGTGCCATATCAAGATGCTGATTAGACACCATGATTAGTGCACAGGTGTGCCTTAGACTGCCCACAATAAAAGGCCACTCTGAAAGGTGCAGTTTTGTTTTATTGGGGGGGGGATACCAGTCAGTATCTGGTGTGACCACCATTTGCCTCATGCAGTGCAACACATCTCCTTCGCATAGAGTTGATCAGGTTGTCAATTGTGGCCTGTGGAATGTTGGTCCACTCCTCTTCAATGGCTGTACGAAGTTGTTGGATATTGGTAGGAACTGGTACACGCTGTCGTATACGCCGGTCCAGAGCATCCCAAACATGCTCAATGGGTGACATGTCCGGTGAGTATGCCAGCCATGCAAGAACTGGGACATTTTCAGCTTCCAAGAATTGTGTACAGATCCTTGCAACATGGGGCCGTGCATTATCCTGCTGCAACATGAGGTGATGTTCTTGGATGTATGGCACAACATTGGGCCTCAGGATCTCGTCACGGTATCTCTGTGCATTCAAAATGCCATCAATAAAATGCACCTGTGTTCTTCGTCCATAACAGACGCCTGCCCATACCATAACCCCACCGCCACCATGGGCCACTCGATCCACAACATTGACATCAGAAAACCACTCACCCACACAACGCCACACACGCTGTCTGCCATCTGCCCTGAACAGTGTGAACCAGGATTCATCCGTGAAGAGAACACCTCTCCAACGTGCCAAACGCCAGCGAATGTGAGCATTTGCCCACTCAAGCCGGTTACGACGACGAACTGGAGTCAGGTCGAGACCCCGATGAGGACGACGAGCATGCAGATGAGCTTCCCTGAGACGGTTTCTGACAGTTTGTGCAGAAATTCTTTGGTTATGCAAACCGATTGTTTCAGCAGCTGTCTGAGTGGCTGGTCTCAGACGATCTTGGAAGTGAACATGCTGGATGTGGAGGTCCTGGGCTGGTGTGGTTACACGTGGTCTGCGGTTGTGAGGCTGGTTGGATGTACTGCCAAATTCTCTGAAACGCCTTTGGAGACGGCTTATGGTAGAGAAATGAACATTCAATACACGAGCAACAGCTCTGGTTGACATTCCTGCTGTCAGCATGCCAATTGCACGCTCCCTCAAATGTTGCGACATCTGTGGCATTGTGCTGTGTGATAAAACTGCACCTTTCAGAGTGGCTTTTTATTGTGGGCAGTCTAAGGCACACCTGTGCACTAATCATGGTGTCTAATCAGCATCTTGATATGGCACACCTGTGAGGTGGGATGGATTATCTCAGCAAAGGAGAAGTGCTCACTATCACAGATTTAGACTGGTTTGTGAACAATATTTGAGGGAAATGGTGATATTGTGTATGTGGAAAAGGTTTTAGATCTTTGAGTTCATCTCATACAAAATGGGAGCAAGTGTTGCATTCATATTTTTGTTGAGTGTATATATATTTTAGGGCTGGGCAACGTTAACGCGCTAACGTTGCGTTAATTATTGAGGTCATTATCGCCAACAATTTTGTTCCTCCCCTTAACGCTGCGTTTTTTTTTTGTTTTTGTTTTTTTTAGCCTTTTATGACTGTTGCTCGTTGCCTTTTGTTTTGAAAGCGTCAGTCGGGGGCGAGCTTATGCTGCTGCTTCCTGCTGATAGCTGAGTTCACACAGAAAATGACACGAGGATTGAGAAAAGTACAGGCTATGCAATGCACAACAAAACAAAATGCAGAAAGACGCCGAACTTTTGAATGGACATTTTCGGTACAACGTTCTACAGGATCAGGCCCAGATCCAGACCGGTTTGGACCGATGCAGCTGCATTGGTCAAATTTTTTTTTACGCATCGTTCGTCATTGGTAAAAAAAAAAAAAAATCTTGAATAATCTCCCCGCGGTGAACACAGCTTTTCGGTGGTTTTCATGTCATCCTGTAGTCCGTAAATTATACGGATTTTTCCGAGTTTCAGAGTCATACGGACGTACAAATAAAGTCGGATATTCAGGGTTTGGTCTGTAATAAACCATTTCTACAGCATGGCTCCACTTTGAAACCATGAACCATTGAAGCAATGCTTCGATCCAGTAGCTCGTTGGTTCTTTGCTTCACTGCTCTTCAGAAACGGCAAGCCGCTTCTTAACCCCTCGCAAAGCCATTAAAATATCGTCAGTCACTTTTGTGTGGATTAAAGTCACTAACTGGGACTCTTGTCTTGTTGCTGTCAAGAAACGAGAATCTTCCTCCGTTCCGTTCACACAGCTCGAAACGCTACGCAGCTGAGACAGAGTCCGGTCAGAATTAATAACTTCAAAATGAATCGCCGCTTTAAATAAAATGACACCTCTTTCCAAATGTAATACAGACAAGAAACTACAATCGACTAAAACGTTTTTTTTTTCCTCCCAAAATGAAACGTGCTGTATTTTCTTTTCAAATTACATCCTGAAGTGAAGCACAGCAGCTGTAAGCTCAGCTCAGATATATGGAAACACATTCATGCCAATGTCTGAAAGGAAATGCTTTTGACAAAAACTACAGATTTTGTTTATTCCTATTTACGTCCAGAGATCAAGGATTCACCATGTAGAGTTCATTATGTACAAAGTTTAAGGATCCAGTGACCAAATTCATATTTCTTTACTTTAAGGCTCAATAAAATGTTCAATTTCAATTCAATTTAATTGGCTTATAAAGTGCCAAATCACAACAAAATCTAAATATACTAAAACAAATACATCACAATTGTACACATATCAAATTGTGGTATGTGTACAACTGTGACGTATTTGTTTTAGTACATTTAGTCATGGACATGAATATTGTTAATTGATATGAAACAGGATAACAAATGACCTGCCAGTGGTTTTATATTTGATTTCATTAGTGTGTTTCAGTTGAAATTTACATTTTCAAATTTATGCAATGTTCATTTACATTTTCAAATAAAACTGTGCTTTTAAGCGGCTTTTGAATTCATTTTTGGGTTTCACATATACCACGCGATTAATCATGATTAATCACAGAAAGTCATTGAGTTAATGCGTGTGTGTGTGTGCGTGTAGAGTCCTTCCGTGCACATGCACAAATACAAATTTCTTGAGTCTTTAAAGTTCAACTGATTGTAATAAAAACATAGTGGATATGTTTAACTGATTATTTTCTCCTGTTTTGTCTCTCAGTATATCCTGTTGGTGCTGCGCCCTGTGTGAAAGAGCAGACTTCATCTGCAGCAGGTGCATTTCTAATGATGCTTTGATGCCATATGTCAAATCTCATCACTTGCTGTGTCGACTGACATTTCTGTTGATGGCTCCTAGCAACAGCATTATGAGTGTAATGCTCACCTTGTGTGCTGAGAAGGATGCAAAGTGCAAAAATAAAAAACAACCAAACAAAACACAGTGAGTTTGTACACACAGTGACAACCCTTTGTCCCTTTCATTTAATTATATATATATATATATATATATATATATATATATATATATATTTATATATATATACCTGAATAAGTTTGCAGAAGTCAATAAAGTGATTTAATGGATTACTTCTAACATTTTTAAATATTCTATGAATGCCATTTTAAACATTAATATTGCAGCCAACAAATATTTAGTTGCTTAATGGTATCCCATGGAGAAAAAGGAACAACACTCCCTCGCTGTTCTGAATGCAACCTGTTTACTGTCTGGCCATGCATGCATGTTGAGTGCATGAGATTTCCACATGTGCATGATTAGTGCCCTGTGAACCCTTTGCTACTCCTACCATTTCTAAAGAGACAGCAGTTCTCACTACTCACTTTGTAGCTGCTGATTTTTTTTTTTTTGTTGTTTTGTTTTTTCAGAATGGTGGCTACTGGTAAACTTCCAGGAACATGCCCACAAATAACACTGAGAAGCTAACAAATGTGGCTGAAGAAGAATTTGGTCAGACTAGAATCCACATAGTCTGCTTTTCCCACGGGTAAACAATTTTAACAGATGAACATTCTGTTCACTGCAGAGGAGTAAGGGTTGAGGAGGAGTGGCCAAGGAGTGAAATTTTGTTTACGTCCTGAAGTGTGATGCAAATTCATTATCTAGTGCCCCCCCCAAACAATTTTGGGCTTTACAGGTGCCACCATGTTCAACACAGACTCACAATGGTCACTGAAGGAGTTTATATAGGTTTCTGCATCAGTACTGCCTTCTGTATTATCTGAATATTGTTTTTGAACTTAAAATGGTACATTGTATTAAAATTAAAATTTTCTAATTTCTGAAAATCTGAAGAGTATGTAACTTTAAATTCAACTTCAGTTGTGTCTTTGAAAGTATACATTCTGACAACTTATTTTCAGTACATAAACTTACAAATATTGAGACAGCTTTTGTCATATGTCTATGATTTGCTGTTTTTGTTTAGATTCGTTTTTTAATTGTTTCAGCATTCAGCAGGTATGCATGTGTTTGTGTGTGCATCCATGTCTGATGTCTTATGCTGGCAGTCAGCCACTTGTGAATACTACATCAACTGCAGTCTTTAATGTTCCACTAAATTGTCTTTTTTGTTTTTTTTGTAAATCACTGCACAGCCTTCACTTGCTTGGTGCAGTAACTAGTAATCATTCCACTCTGTTTGATGTGTGGGGAGCCGTCTAGTCACAGGCAGCCCATCAGAGTCAAGTGGTAAGGAGTGATTGCCTGAACTGTGTCAGTGATGGAGACAGAAGACAGTGTTTGTCCTTGTGCATGTGTATAAAAAACAACAACAAAGACAATAAGGAAACAGTGTAGCTGTGTTTATGTGTGTGTGTTTGCAAGAATCCCAGGCTGTTTTTGCCTTGTGTGCCTGATTAATACAAGGACGTACAGGGTTTGTAGGTCCCCCAGAGGGAAAAGGCACTTTCTCTGCTTGTCTGACCCCGATTAGCTCAAAAACTGTAGGAGATAAATATGATCTTGGATCAGTGGAATTCAGTGGGCTAAACTAACCACATGCACCTTTTCTACTAGGCTTGAATTACTTAAATCAACTGACAGAAAATTTGCTCTCTCTTTCTAGTCAATCAAGATCAATTGTCATATAAGGAAGTCTTCTTCTAGGGAAAAAAGATATGACACCAATTTTACCTTTGAATGAGTGTTCTCACTGATCTACCCTGAAATGATCCTTTTGTTTTAAGAGCGTTTGATAAAAATTAAACCTTGATCTGATGATGAGATCTGCTGTTGGTGTGTGCTGAAAATGAGGCTATATCTCTGGACATGTTTCTGACTAAAGACCATCAATTACATCTCAGGCTTGAGACACTGGTGCCATGCATCGCGGCATCTGATACCCTACGGAACCATTCTGAGTCTTAGTTGGCAACCACCCAGGCACACCACTAGTCCATCAACATCTGACAAAAATAGCCATCTGTCTGCCTCAGGCAGGTAATATGTGTGCATCCCCTCGGTCTTTTACCCTAGATTATTCTCAGGGAAGCACATCACATAGCCTTAGTGTCATAAAATCCCTCACAATGCCATCATGAGTGTCACCTGGGTCTCTTCAAGTAACCACTCATTTAACGCAGTCATTCCAGCGGTACCCAAGGATTCTCCAGAATCACTGTACACCTCTATCGGGCAACCTCATGACTCCATAAACCTTTTCCATATGTGTCTCGACCTTATAGTTTGAGCACCTAGAGACATGAATGTCACTGCCAAGATAAGTCAAGCATGGTTGCAGCTAAGCAACCATTTACAGTCCCGTGTTCACAATGACAGATGGTTGAAAAGACAACCAGAAGGTGAAGATTCCCAATAAAATAGACACATCAGTAAGTCAGTGATTGCATTGATGCCTGATCAGTCCTTGAAATAAGACATTGCAAAGTCATCATCCCAATCCTGATGTATTTCCAACCCATCCATAAAATGCCCCCACGTCCTGCAGCGAAGTTCTTGAGTTCAAACGTTACATTATAAATGACAGACATCTCAGTACAACAGAATCCCATCCAGACATGATGTAGCACAAGCTCATCCCAAACCTTTTCACACTCTCCAGTTCTTTCAGTGTCGATGGACAAACCCCACAGTTCATGGTTTGGATGAAACTGAGTTCTTCACTATCAGTGATGTGATTGATGGAAGAGAAAGAGAATCCCCTGATTGCACTGTGGCCTCTATTTTCCAGAAATGCTTCACAATTAGAAAAAGCTCTGTGAGCTGCTGACTTCTTCTTTGTTGCTGGAAGACACAGTAATCCTGTATACTGAGAGCACAGAACATGGGCTGATACATAAGGTTTAATAAGATCTCCCAAAATAAAAGGGCATGAGTCCATTCAGGATTTTGTATGTTAATAAAAGAACTGTAACAGTTCTGGATGCTATGGATGACACCCAGGAAGAGAACAAACAGTAAAGTGAGTCCCGAGTCCTTTAATCGCAGGGTTTTTTTTTTTTTTTAATCAGGTCAAAGCCAAACACAGTAGATCAGACAGTGTAGCAGAGGTCACCATGAGGGATTAAGCTTAGACAGTTCTAGTGGTTAAAACTCAAACATCAGTCAGCAGGGTAACAGTGACTGTGAAGGGTTAAATACAGATGGTTTCCAAAAGGCAGGTAAATTAGCTAACAATTTAGGCAGTCAGACTGGCCAAACTAATCTACAAGAGGCTGGTGAGAGAAACAAGGGTGACAAGAACACTGATCAGCAACAAGACAGCAGGAGGAGCTGATAGAAACTTTGGTATACTCTTATGATATGTGAGACATGCTTGCATTGGGGATAATGCGAGAAGGGTTTAAATACACAAGGAAGTTGTTATTTTTACCCAGTTCTTTTATGCAAGATTCTGCCCCTTAGCAAAAACCAAACCATTGTATTCCTCATTTTTAGTTTATTCAAGGTCACGTTAGAAACCAGGCCTGGGACCCTCACAGACAGTGTCCAATTGTGAAAGGCCCCTAAAATGAATCATACAATACTTTTTATACCTTGTGGGTGTTCATAATGGGTGTGGTTTAGTCTCACATCTCTAATTTTACTGGCTCTCACCAACAGGGGGAGATCTCCCTTCATCTGAAACTTGGAAACACGATGAAGTAAAACTTAACTTATATTTCTCAGAACTTCCAAACAAATAACACAGATACTTGATAGCTAACATAAGATAAAGAATTAGCACAGATATTATCTAACAAAGTGATGAATGAAATGGCTAACAGGTATGCGCAGATGTAGAAATAAAGTGGTCAAAAATAAACATGAAAAGAGTATCAAAATAAAACAGGAAGTGAGATTCAGAAACAAAAACAAATCTAAAAGAAACGGTACCAGGAAAGAACCCCAAAATCTGCCTTCTCATGAACAGGAAACCAATAAAATGAGGCTAAACTTTCACCATTACAATTCAACACATGATCCTCACTCTTGATGCAGTTTTTTTTTTTTAAATGCTACATCCCACAATGCTAAATAAAGCTAATAACCTATTGTTGCTGTGCATTTTTCTATGTATACCTATGCTACATGTAGCATAACATGTTAAAAGGGAGTTCCTTCCCACTGTTGCCAAGTGCTTGCTCACAGGGGGTTGTTTTGACCGTTGGGGGTTTTCCGTAATTATTGTATGGCTTTGCCTTAGAATATAAAGCACCTTGGGGCAACTGTTTGTTGTGATTTGGCGCTATATAAATAAAATTGATTTGATTTGATTTGATAACTGATATTTGGTCCTATTTTACACCCTACACAAGATCGGGTCCAATGCAGATGTTAATCTTAGTGTCCACCAGATGCAGTTATGGTTTTTACACGAGTCCCCACATCTGCTACATTACAAGTCCACTTGTGCACATGTGCGCATGTTCATTTAAAACAGGAAAGAACAACAACCAGAATGTGTTTGTGCCATAGACCAGAAAAAAATCCACACAATTTAATCTCCAATGGAGTCTGTTGCTTCTACGTAAAGAACCTAATAGCCAGAAAGCCTGATGTCACGTCCACAATAAACTGTGTGCACAGGTAAGTGCAAATGCACACACACACACACACACACACACACACGCACGCACGCAGGCAGCCACAACAAAAACTTACAGTGAAATCAAGGGCGTAGGTTTGGTCTCAGCTTTGGTAGGGACAATACCACCCCCACCCCCCCGGCCCCCCTGCCCACCACCACCCCCTAACCCACTCATACCATTAGACGCACAAGTACAGCATAATACATAACATATGATGACATAATGCTGAATAATTTAACACTTTATTTACAATATTAAGTGTGTAGGCAAACAAACAAATAGCTTAAATAACAAAATTGCACCCAAAATCACGAATCTATTCTATAGGCCTACACCTGAGAGAACAAGACAACAACAAAAAATATACTTGTGGAGCTAAAAAAAAAAAAAAAAAGTTTTTGCAACCAAGATGTATAATCTATTCTCTTCATCAATAATGCAGTTGTAGGTATCTGGCAACCTAATTTGCCAAAAAAAAAAAAAAAAAAAAGGGATTTCCAATAACATATATGGTGTATTATGGTAAACGTAAGCCTGTGATGTCATAACGCAGAGGAAAAACACGGAAGTTTCACACTAGTGCGCCGCTGATTCTCATTACCTTAAGTTCTCATGTAAGCCCTCACTCTGAAAAATTTCAACACTGACAGCAAGCCAAAAACCCGTGCTATCCAACAGTATGCTATATGTTGCATATATTATGGTAAAGTGCGTTCGGTGACTTTTGAAACGAGGGAAAAGTATGAAAAAGAGCGCAAAACTGACAGAAAAGTACAGAGACAGACAGCAAACATAAATGTAGTAATTTTTGAGGAAAAGGCAGGGTGTTAGTGTCATTTGTGAAGATGTGTTTGTGTGGGTGTGCAGTTTATTTTAAGTGTGGCGCACAGCATTGTTCGCAAGCCCCGCCCTTCTTGTTTTTCTGCACCGGAGCAGTGTTGCCAGATATGAAATATGAAACTATCGTACCAAAACCTCAAAATTATCGTATTTTGGGAGAAATTATCGTACACAAACAAAACGCATACAACGTAGCTATTTTTGCATTTTGTTTTTTTTTAATTTACAAAGAATTTTGTCACATTTTTAAACAGTAATTATAGTAACGGGGAAACTATGGCACAAAAAGAACACAAATGCACAAGCAAATGCACTACCAGAGTAGAAAGATTTTTTTTTCTGTGAAGGGACACAAACGTGTCAATTACCAGACTAGAAAGAGTCGAATTCAACCTCGAGGTCGCTGTCGTCATCCGATGCCATGGCCACTTGTGCAGATTTTGTTAAAATGTTGACACCTCCATAAGGAACTTGAACCTTTTTTTTTTTTTCTTGTATATCTCTTTGCTCTTGTGTTTTGTTCGTTTGTTATTGCATTTGTTGAAATAAAGTTTCAAAAAAAAAAAAAGATGTTGGCTGGGGAATCTTCCTGTCACGGCAGAGATAGGATGGGAACTTGTATAGAGAGGGGGCGGGCTTTCAAATGACTTTGTCCCGGTCGCCCAAAGCCAGCAGCAGCCCTGTGTGTGTTGTGTCTTTGATGCCGCCTGAGTGCAACGCCTGCAAAATGATTCTTGGGTGTCAGAGAGAGATGCGTGTTTGGGCAACCAACTGAAATTATCGTACATATTGGATTTTTTCCCATTATTGATCGTACAGTGGGCAAAACTATCGTACAAATACGATAATTATCGTACATCTGGCAACACTGCACCGGAGCCACCCATCCTCTGTGCTCCGGGACCTCCCACTTTACAAATTAAGCACTGCCTGCCACGAGATGCGCTTTGTTTACATCCATGTGAGAAGAATGTGAGCCAATGAAATTGCAACATGGTAACCCTGTCACTCTGGCACATTGAAAACACAAAACGTGACGACTAAAATTATAGTATCAAGTTCGCAAAAAAATAGTGAATGATTTTGATATATAAAAAAAATGCTAAATATTGGTAGGGACTATTTTGCCATCCCAAAATATTGGTTGTGACTTGTCCCTATGGTCCATATGCAAACCTACGCCATTGAGTGAAATAAAAGTTTTAATTACTGGAAAAAACAAAACTTTCATAACTTTGATTTGTACCATATTTTTACACAGTGTCCCCATGACTGGGGCTGCGTCGAGATTGGTTAAGGATTCAGCTTTCACAAGGGTTCTGGACTTTGAATAACATTTGAAGCAAAAGTGTAGACTACTGATAATACATGTTTAATATGCATAACAATTCAAGCTTTGATACAAAGCACATTACAAATGATAATCACATGCTCTAATAAGAACAGAAAAACTGACACTCCCTCTGTATGCATAAAAGCACACCATAGTGTAAAAGTGAACAAGTTTTACCTTGCCATTAACAATGCTGCAAGCAACACATCTAATTGTAGACTTGTACTCAAAGACTCAGGAGATAGGAGCCTTGAACATGTATTCCATAGATTTAAATTATTCAAATGAAATAGCCTTTGTTTTAAGGCTGGTCCCCATTCTTGATGATTTTGGGATATAATGAATTTGAATCCTGCTGTAGGAAGAAGGCAGGGGCAGAGCCTACCTCCGGCACTGGACAGGGAGCAAATGGTGGTGGTGGGGTGGAGGAGGGTATGGCGCTTGACGGCAAACAGGGTGGTTGCATGAAACAAGCGAAGGCAACAAATGGAGGAGGCAGAGGTGAGGCCAGGGATACAAGAAACCAACCCTAACCCTAAGAATGCAGCGGAGCATGGAGGCACGGCAAGAACCAACCAAGAGGAGGTGGGATGGAGGAGTCAAAGCCTCAGACGCGTCTGCAAAGAGCCAAGAAGTGAGTCACGATGCTTTAGTCTGACCTATTAGTCACTGTTGATGCCAAAATTTACATCAGTCCATTTCAATTTATTTTATTTCAGTATTTTTTTTTTATACAGCGCCAAATCACAACAAAGCTGCCTCAAGGTGCTTCACACGAGTAAAGTCTAACCTCCTCTCCCTTCTACAGGATGAATACATAACAATCAGAGTTTTCAGTTACTCAGAGCTATGTGCAATACTGTCAAACATCTTGTGCAAGTGTCTTTCAGTCATTTTGCACATGTTGCACTCATTGTCCTCATTATAAAAAAGAAAAAAAAGAATGTCTACTGTTTACTGTTTCGGCACGCTGCCAAAATAATTTCCTTCGAGGTTAATAAAGATCTTTGTTATTCTTGTTCTTACCAAACCCCCTTGAGCAAGCACACATGTGGCAGTGATGAGGAAAACTAAAACCTGAGTCTTCTTGGTAGAACCTGTGCTATACTCTATTTCTGCCTAATCTTGACACTCTACAGCGGAGACAAGTGCAATTCTCAATATCATACCAGTCAATACAGTTTTCCTGTTTTGGATGCTCAGTGCAAATTGGGCAGGTGATATCATTCTATCATAAGAAAACCTTTCATGTCTCAGTGAATCCTTCCAAGAACCCCCCCCCCCCCCCCCCCCCCAAAAAAAAACCAAACAAACAAAAAACTGGATCTTGATGCAAGATGGCAAATAAATAAATGGTAACAGCTGCTACACAAAATGATAGAATTTATTGTATGTCCACAACACAGCCTTGAATAACATGGAGACCCCACCCATTTATGCACCCAGTTTCATAATTTGCATTTTGTAAATAGCAAAAATAAGTTACATACGCCAAATGGACTTGAGCTGGGACTGTGCACATACATTGTCAAGATAAGGTCCACTGAGTTTTTGCGGGTGATAAAACTATTTTAATGCAACTCTACTTACAGAGGATTTTCCACAAAAGAAGAGAAATTGCTCAGCCAGTAAAATGCCTAAATTTAATTGCCTGAATGGAACATTTGAATAACAGGGGTTTCTCCATTTCCTGCATAAAACATCTGATATGTGTTGAGATACATGGGCTATGGCATCATCCAGATATCATACCCATGCAGTGCAATCTGACACAATGTTTGGACATTTATCTTCCATGATAAATTACACTAAGACAAAAGTGGCATTGCTTACCTTTTGTTCACAACTGGGAGCACCACTACATAGAGTAGCAGAAAGAAGAAGCCAGCTGTTTTTACCTGTTAGTATGGTGTAAATTTTCATTGTGCTAAAATTCTTCTGTGTTTTGATGTTGAACTCCTAAATGTTATTCTGTTATGATTCAAGCCTGTTTCACAGCAGCAATGAGGCAGAGTGTCACTCAGTAGTAACAAGCAAATGGAAAAATGAACATTTACCAAGCAATTACATGACCTTTCCCATTCTGAACCTGTCAGATTCTCGTGCTGATGTCCGAACATTTACGAGAGTTTGAAGACATGGAAGTAGCAGCATAGCTGTAACACTCAGTGAACTCATAATATTAAAATCAGTCCACCAATGGGTTCATTGTGTTCAAATTGATCCATGAGTTTGTGAATTGACATTGTTATATCGTTTACTCCAAATGTTTTCTGATTAATATTGGTGAAGAGTTGCAACCCTAATGAATAACATACTAACCATAACCATTGATAACAACATCAGAAGGATATCCTGTTCCACTGACACCCCCCCCCCGGGACTCTTAAGCCTTTCCCAAGTGCTACAATAATTAACAAATATGACTGGTTTGATTCATAATTAAACCTGTCAGTGTGAGGTGCCTTTTAACAAAAGCAACAAGAGTGTGTGATATCACAGTTGCACAGGGTGACAGTATTTTCAAAACTGTACGGAATCATTTCTTTTGGACAAATACAGCAATCTGCACAACCTGTGGCTGCGATGCATGCTAATAAAACTCCTTTTTGAGCATCAGTGCTGTCAAAGGTGTATTCTCTCCCCTGTTGGCCTCTAATCGGCTCCACTCAGGCAAGCTTACTCCACCTTGAGGACCGGCTACTGATTTTCTGTCAGACGGAAAAGCACACCATAATTATGCTGCCATTTGAAATTCCATCACTCTCCTTCTGCAACAGAAATAAGATGCATCTCATTGAAATGTATGTGGAATGCTGGAGGGATATATTCTCGGGTAAACCTTGTCGTTTTAATTAAACACACAGTGGCCTCAGTGAATTGCTTGTGACACGTACTGATTGGGGCACTTAGAGGGCTATGCAGTTCAGATAAATATGCCTCTAATGTCCCAGAGGATCGCTAAAGGGGCATGATGTGGCATGTTGGTAAAAGTTGGAGTTTGAAAAACATATTTAGAACACACATGCAGTATGATAAAACACAGCAGTTTCACTCCGATGTGAGATAACATGCAGGGGGATACAATTAAAATTCAATTTTAAATTGTCATTTCAGCAGGAATATTTGCACTGTAGAAAGCAGCTCACACATCCACCATGAAGTAAAATCTTTTTTTGGCCAAACCTGCTCCCAGACATGACTCTACTTGTGCCATTTAGGAGTTTATGCCACTGAGTGACTATTGGGAGAAAAATAGCTGCACTTACACCATCCCTTCCAGACAGATTCATTTAAAAGATGATTTAAAAAAAAAGGATTTTAAAAATGGAACTCTATTCAGAGAATATAACCCCTGACACCAATTCATGCAAAAATATTTCTTTGTGATTCAGTGATACATTAATATACAGTGCTGTGTGACCTTGACATTTGATCAGTTCTTCCTAAATTTAAACCATATTATTCAGGGGTGTCTTTAGGCATAGGCAGCCTTGGCAACCACCCAGGGTGCCATGTGGGGCATCAACTCCCCCCTCTCTCTACTGCTCTCTCTCTCTCACTCACAAACATTGATGAACTTGAAGCTTACCAAAGGCCAAGTGATCACTGGAAAGCAATATATGGATTCACATTAGTATTTC
Source organism: Thalassophryne amazonica (assembly GCF_902500255.1). Classification (NCBI taxonomy): domain Eukaryota; kingdom Metazoa; phylum Chordata; class Actinopteri; order Batrachoidiformes; family Batrachoididae; genus Thalassophryne; species Thalassophryne amazonica. The sequence goes on from NC_047103.1 coordinate 56,577,731, forward strand.
ACTGTAACAGCAGGTGTAGCTATTGTAACTAATTGTAACCTTTCAAGGTCATTCAAGGACAAAGGTCATGTGATCAATAGGAATGTAACATATGCCTTCATATTTGGGTTTCATAGTAACTATAGGCATATCTGAAACCAACTCCTCAAAATAGCCATTCTGAATGGTTTTGACCTTCAAGATCAACCAAGGTCAAAGGTCATGTGATCAATGGGAATGTAACATATGCCTTCATATTTTGGTTTCATAGTAACTATAGGCATATCTCCTGAGTGACTATATCATAGGAGCTCGGAGTCGAGCCGTTGCTCCTCCACGTCGAAAGGAGTCAGTTGAGGTGGCTCGGGCATCTTTTCCGGATGCCCCCTGGACGCCTCGCTGGAGAGGTGTTCCAGGCACGTCCCATTGGGAGGAGGCCCCGGGGAAGACCCAGGACACGCTGGAGGGACTACATCTCTCGGCTGGCTTGGGAATGCGTTGGGGTTCCCCCGGAGGAGCTGGGGGAGGTGTGTGTGGATCGGGAGGTCTGGGCGGCTTTGCTTGAGCTGCTGCCCACGCGACCCGACTCCGGATAAAGCGGAAGAAAATGGATGGATGGATATAGGCATATCTGAAACCAACTCCTCAAAATAGCCATTCTGAAAGGTTTTGACCTGCAAGATCAACCAAGGTCAAAGGTCATGTGATCAATATAAAGGTCATAGATGACTTTATATTAGTGTGTAATACGGTGCATCAATTCCTCAAAATAGTCAAATAAATATATGGTTTATGTATGCATTGGGCCAAACTTTAAACCTTGACCTGCTTTGTACTTGTGACTTTGAACTGACCCCCCCCCCCCACACACACACATTTAAAACTATTTATCCTTGTCTGACCCACAGTCATTCCACCAAGCTTGGTTGAAATGGGATCAAAACTCTTACAGTTATTGTGTTCAAACATGGATAGATGGAGGATAGATAACACAGTTGAAAAAACAATACCTCCACATGTGCTATATTCATGCACTATGTATATTCCTCCTGTCCATCCATCTCCCTCTGCCTCTGTGGATGTTACCACATATCTCAGGAACCACTGGTCATACAGTCTTAATTTTTGTATTAAATAATTTGCACCACATGAGTTTCTATAGGCTAAAAAGGATTTTTTTTTTTTTTGGCCAGAAAATGAAGTGTTTCCATGGCAATGGTCAAAAACAGCAAAATTCTTCCACTTCACAATTCAGTAACAACTGAGGATAGAGAACAGATCCTGCATTTCATCTACTCCCCCAAGGTTTGGATTTGTTCCAGGGTTTTTTTTATTTATTTATTTAAATTACTTGAAATGCCTGTTTTGGCCTTGTTGTCATTTGACCTCAATAAAATCACCCCTCACAGTATCTCAGTAGCCACTGAGGATAGAGAGAACACACACACACACACACACACACACGCACGCACGCACGCACGCACGCACGCACGCACGCACACACACAAAATATAAATAAATAAATAATAAACTAACTGTATAGACTTTAATTATGTAATGACCCCAAGTATATTTGCTACAACTGAATATTTTTCCTGAAATGGGTAGAAATATGTTTTGACCTTTGACACTGCTAAAAAATGCCTTTCCAGTATTTCAATAGCAGGTCAACAAAATACATAGTTATATTTGTATGAGTTAGACATAAACCTAACACAGTATAAATCCATTCAGTATTCATATTTCAACTTACGGTGATGTAGTGCAGAAGGGGATTGATTCTGTGATGATGTGAAAATAATTTGATATCAAAATAGCAAATAGAACTCATAAAAATTGGTTAGCTGTGCTATTTATCTTATGATTTATGATAAAAAGAAAAACTCTGCAGTTTCTGGCATGCAGTGAGAAACAATGACACTCAGATCAGTAATTGTAGAAAGAAAAAGTCGAGTGACCTTGACATTTCACTTTGGGAAAATGCCAGTAGATTATTCAGTCAACTGAAGAACAAGAGAGACAGGCAAAGGAAAGAGAGAGAGAAGAAAAACAAAAATAGATTTATGCTGAGGGGAAACAGACTTTTGAATTCCCAGTGATATGCCAAATATATTTTTAGCTGGATTATTGAGGAGTTGTTATTGTCATAGCGAGAAGGAGCAACAGTAGGAGCTCACCATTACATTCTGTGTTATTATACATCTTAATGACTGATGAATTTAGATTTTCTGTGTGGAAATTCTGGGTCAGTGTGCGTGCATATAGAGTACAGTGTGAGTGTGTGCGTGTGGCTGGAGGAGTGACGGAGGAAGAGCGGATGCTATAGGCCTTCTTAGTCAGCCGTTACCTCTTTGCTCGTCTCTTGCTTCACTGATTCTCACCTCTCACCTGCCCTGTGGCCTGCCGCCTGCAGACAGATGCTGGGTAATCTTCAGCCTTCCTCTTCTCCTTAAATAGCTTCTCAAAAACAGGACAAGTACCTGGCAAGCTTAACTCTCAGTCTGAGAGTTAATATCAATGTCTAATATGTTAGTTTAATAAATGCCACATAATTGATTAAAAAACAGATATTTATGCATATTTCTTGATGTGGACTGTATGCTTATGTACGTTTGCTCTGAGAGTGCTTTTAGGGAAGTAGAGAAGTGCATTTGTACATTTAGAGAAAGCCTATCATAGGGTGCTGAAAGATATTATTGTTTTATTTGAATGTTTTAATATAACCAATTGTGCTTTGTTCTCTATTCAGAATCAGTTTTCTGTTTTATCCTTTATTGAGCTAGAATATATTGTGTTGTGTTCAAATGTTTTGAAGTGATCATTTACATTTTAATAGAGCATGTTGCTGTAGAAAGATACATTAATCATATGTGCATAATGATTAACAAATATTAATGCTTATTAAACATGTAAACAATAGCTAAGGTTAATCAAATGTCCAAATGTTATCCAAATGTTTAAATACATTTTGAGTTATATGTTTGAATGCAGTTTTTGAAATGTGCCAACATTCAGAGAAGAGCTAAAGAGTTGTGGTATTGTATGGGGAAGTTGGGAGTGCCAGAGAAGTGTGTGAAGATGGTGCAGGATGTGTATGAGGACAGTGTGAAAGTGGTGTTAAAATGTGCAATAAGAATGATGGATGTGTTCGGGGTGTCAGTGGGATTACATCAAGGATCAGCTCTGACCTCTTTCTTGTGTGCATTGGTGATGGACAGGATCAGACAGGGGTCTCTGTGGACTATGATGTTTGCAGATGACTGTGATCTGTACTGAGAGTAGGGAGCATACTGAGATGAGCCTGGAGAGATCAAATCAAATCAAATCATTTTTATTTATATAGTGCCAAATCACAACAGTTGCCCCAAGGCGAGATGGAGATATGATCTGGAGAGCAGGGGAATGAAAGTCAGTAGGAGCCAGATGGAATACGTGTGTGAATGAGAAGGAGCATGTTGGAATGTGAGGTTGCAAGGAGTAAAGGTGGTGAATGTACATGAGTTTAAATATTTGGGATGAAGGGTATATGTGGAGAAGGATGCTGAGGATGGAGGAAAAGGCAGGCAGAAGGAGAAGGGGAAGGCCTTGAGTTACAGATGTGGTAAGAGAGGACATGGAGGCAGTTTGGTTTAATGGAAGAAGTTGCAGAAGTTAGAGTTAGATGGATGATCTGCTGTGGTGACCCCTAAAGAGTGCAACCAAAAGAAGTTGTTACGTACAACTTTGTGTACTGGGAATTGTTATGTTCACATGGCATGTTTAACTATGGGTACACCACGTTAAAGAAAACACTAACCACAGATTGTTTCAGCTTCCATGATTACATATTAGTGTTAGCATGTGCAGAGCAATGCTATTAGCAATACAGTTTAGCATTAGTGTCAATCCTTGACCTTTGAGGACAACTTTGGATGCTGTAGCTCCTCTGAAAAAGAGAGCCTTAAATCAGATGTGCCTGACTCCGTGGTATAACTCACAAACTCGCAGCTTAGGCACTGCGCTGCAGTGGTTTGAATCATATTTATCTAATAGATTACAATTTGTTCATTTAAATGGGGAATCTTCTTTACAGACTAATGTTAATTATGGAGTTCCACAAGGTTCTGTGCTAGGACCAATTTTATTCACTTTATACATGCTTCCCTTAGGCAGTATTATTAGACGGCATTGCTTAAATTTTCATTGTTACGCAGATGATACCCAGCTTTATCTATCCATGAAGCCAGAGGACACACACCAATTAGCTAAACTGCAGGATTGTCTTACAGACAAAGACATGGATGACCTCTAATTTCCTGCTTTTAAACTCAGATAAAACTGAAGTTATTGTACTTGGCCCCACAAATCTTAGAAACATGGTGTCTAAACCAGATCCTTACTCTGGATGGCATTACCCTGATCTCTAGTAATACTGTGAGAAATCTTGGAGTCATTTTGATCAGGATATGTCCTTCAATGCGCGTATAAGCAAATATGTAGGACTGCTTTTTGCATTTGCGCAATATCTCTAAAATTAGAAAGGTCTTGTCTCAGAGTGATCCTGAAAAACTAATTCATGCATTTATTTCCTCTAGGCTGGACTATTGTAATTCATTATTATCAGGTTGTCCTAAAAGTTCCCTGAAAAGCCTTCAGTTAATTCAAAATGCTGCAGCTACGGGGACTAGAAGGAGAGAGCATATTTCACCCATATTGGCCTCTCTTCATTGGCTTCCTGTTAATTCTTGAATAGAATTTAAAATTCTTCTTCATACCTATAAGGTTTTGAATAATCAGGTTCCCATCTTATCTTAGTGACTCATAGTACCATATCACCCCAATTAGAGCGCCTTCGCTCTCAGACTGCAGGCTTACTTGTAGTTCCTAGGGTTTTTAAGAGTAGAAATGGGAGGCAGAGCCTCAGCTTTCAGGCTCCTCTCCTGTGGAACCAGCTCCCAGTTCAGATCAGGGACACAGACACGCTCTCTACTTTTAAGATTAGGCTTAAAACTTTCCTTTTTGCTAAAGCTTATAGTTAGGGCTGGATCAGGTGACCCTGAACCATCCCTTAGTTTTGCTGCTATAGACTTAGACTGCTGGGGGGTTCCCATGATGCACTGAGTGTTTCTTTCTCTTTTTGCTCTGTATGCACCACTCTGCATTTAATCATTAGTGATTGATCTCTGCTCTCTTCCACAGCTTGTCTTTTTCCTGATTCTCTCCCCTCAGCCCCAACCAGTCCCAGCAGAAGACTGCCCCTCCCTGAGCCTGGTTTCTGCTGGAGGTTTCTTCCTGTTAAAAGGGAGTTTTTCCTTTCACTGTCGCCAAGTGCTTGCTCACAAGGGGTTGTTTTGACCGTTGGGGTTTTTCTGTAATTATTGTATGGCTTTTGCCTTACAATATATAAGCGCCTTGGGGCAACTGTTTTGTTGTGATTTGGCGCTATATAAATAAAATTGATTTGATTTGATTTATCACTAACCTGCTGTGGGGTTAACCAAGTATGCTAACGTGACATAAAATCACTCTAAAATCAGAAAAGTTTGATTTCCCCTTATTCCTTTGTAGTTGTTCATGATATATTTTGATGTTTTTTTATGTTTTATGTTTAGCAAATGTCTAAAATGAGCTGGTTCAGGCATAAATTTTGTAAATATTGTTGTGGAATTTTGAGGATCTCTAACACGCCGATATACTGCTTAAGGTGGAAAAATGTGATTTTTTTTTCACAATACAGTAAAATCAGTTCTGATATATTGAGTTTCGGTGTTTTGGATGCTATGTAACCATGTTAAACTGATCTCTGCTCGTCGCAGTCTGCATCCCTGTCTTGTTTAATAACTGCACTGTGCAGTCCTCCTTTTTCTCCTGTCTGCATTGTTTTTGCCAACAGTGCTGTGTCGCTCCGACTCGTCTCTCTGAAATGTGCATCTGCATCACCTGTCACTCACAGAAAAGCATGCCATGTGCTGTTTGACTGACGTCTGGACCTGTTTGAGGAGAAGGGACCGTCTCTCACACGGTTCAGTGCGCCAAGATATGTGTGAACAGGAATGAGGACATTTATGGAGGATAAGAAACTGTGAAGAAGAGGGAAAAATAATGATAAAATTATTTGAACGCCTGTTTTAAACAAATTCTGCTCCCCTGTGAGCCGTGTGTGTTTATTTGGTGGTGCAAGTGGTTGTGTGTCTTGGCGTGCCTGTATTCCTCAGTGTATTCATGTATGCATAGCTGTGTGCGAAGGCGAGACTGTGAGATCTTTTTCTTTTGTGCTTCATCTACTATTTCCCAGCCAAACCGAGCACCCCGTTGAAAATGACAGGTACACAGGTGTTGTTTGACAGGGCACATCTGCAGACTGTACGAGACCACAGGCCCCGTTTATACCCTAAGGTCAGACTGAGGAGCACCAAGACACAGAAAACCTTTTTTTTTTCCAAGGCAAGTGAGAAAGTGCTGGACATTTATTTAAGAATAGTACAGAGTAAAACACTGCACCATCAGAAAGTTCTTATATTGCAGCCATATGCTCAAATCATTTCAGTAAAATTTTCTCATCAAAGAACATTTAATGCCTTAGAATGATTAAGCAGAAACAGAATTTAGGAGTGGTTTGGCAAATATATGAAAATAACCTTTTTTGCTTTATTGCACTCTGTGACGTCTTCCCAGTAAATTGTGGTGTTCATTAGGGATGTGTTCTGGCTCCTACTCTGTTCATTGCTTGCATGGACTGGGTGTTGGTAAGGTTGTGGAGTTCAGTAACTTCTGTGCTTTTGTATGTGGAGAAAGTTTCACTGACTTCAGACTCAGATTCAGACAACTTTATTTAATATGGACAATTCAGTTTGACAGTGTGGCACTCTCAAGGTGCCACACATGGCTAAAGCAAGGAGCCACAAACTGAATACTATTATTTGTATTCAACAGTGTGATAGCAAAGGGAATAAAGTAATTTTTAGAATGGTTTGTTTTCCTCAGGGGTAGATAATAGCACATGGTCAGTTTTATCTTGACTCCAATGATCTTACGGCAGACTCAAACAATGCTGTTTGGATTATTCTTGTCCTTCACAGACAGCCCATTGAATCAGTATACGAGGTCTGTTAGAAAAGTATCCGACCTTTTTATTTTTTTCAAAAACCATATGGATTTGAATCACGTGTGATTGCATCAGCCAGGCTTGAACCTTCGTGCTCATGCGTGAGTTTTTTCACGCCTGTTGGTTATGTCATTTGCCTGTGAGCAGGCTTTGTGTGAGCAGTGGTCCACCCCTCTCATCGTTTTTCATTGTCAGAAGAATGTCTGAACGACTGCCGTTTTGTTTCATTAAACTTTTTTCAGGAACCGTGTGAGACAGTCAGGTGGAAACCATTCGATAAATTCAGATGGCTTTCGGTGAAAATTGTCTGGGCTTCAGAGAGATTAAGGAGTGTTACTACGGCTTTAAGGACGGCCCACAGTGCCGGAGGGCGCGCCGCGCTCCGAGCCGCGATCGACAGGCTGAAACGAGCTGATCACTTCCAAATTTAAGGCTCTGTTGATGCAGGATGTCGTGTAACTAGCAGAGAAGTTTCATAAGAGGTCGGGATCAGCACTTTATCAGCACATTCCACTGTTAAAGGAGATTTTGTAATGAAAGCCGTGCGGACGGATTCGCACGTCGGGACGCAGCCGCTCATGGCGCTCGACAAACAACACCTCCGTGTTGGAAGTCTTACAGGACAAGTTGGAACATGCCCAGCTGTTAAACAATTTCTCGGATACTCACTCGACTGAAAAGCGATCGAAAGCCGTCTGAATCTTACGAATGGTTTCCAACACAAGGCGTGCTCACAGGCGAATGAAGCAACCGACAGGCATGAAAAAACTCACGCATGCGCACGAAGGTTCAAGCTTGTCTGATGCAAACGCACATGATTCAAATCCATATAGTTTTTGAAAAAAATAAAAAGGTCGGCTAGTTTTCTCACAGACCTCGTATAGTGGAAAACGTTTAGCCTTTCAGTAAAAGATTAATTAAAAAAATACAGAAAATATTTCCAGATACACACAAAAAAGATCAGCTTCACCATCAAGTGGATTCTTGGTGGTCCATACTTGGTAGTCAATAATCAGTGGTGGGCACAGCCAAACGAAAAGTTAGCTTCGATAACCACTAATCCGCTATAACTGAAAAGTTAACTTTTATAACGCTAAACTGATAAACCACTAAAACATTTAGCAGAAGTTACAGCTAACCACTAACTTTTAGTACTGACTCGGTACACTGTCGGCTACTGATAAGCCAGTTTTGAGTTTAAGCACCAGAGGCTTCTGGGTAAATTCAATGTGAGCTAGAACATTTGTCTTGAAGCACCCTGTCAGCTACTGCAAAGACATCTCACTTACCTTTGGCAGTGTAGCTCAAATGCAAGGCACTTTTCACCCATTTTTACTTTAATTTATAAACAGACTAATTCCGGACAGTTTATCAACATTAACGGCAACCCTGTCATTTTTACAAAGTGAAAATATTGCACATATCTTTTAAATTAATGCGCTAATTCTGAAGGTTTGAGTGTGAAACTGACAGAAGCACCAAAAGGCATTTTTGGCTGTCAAAATGCATCTACTGGATGGGAGTGTGAATAGCGGCCAACGTGTGATTGGTGATTAAACATGCTGAACAGAATTTTCAGTTTTGCAAATGCCTTTTTTGACAAATGGAAAAAAAAATGCATATTTACAAATCTATTTATCTATTTGTAAAAACCAATACAGAAATTACAAATTAGAAATTTGTGTTTTGTGGATCACAAAACACGTGCAAATCAAGGACTATTTGTAGTTCACTCTCTGTGCATTTGCAGGTATAAATGAGAAATTTAACTTTTTAAAAAAGTAAAGGTTTGCATGTACACATTGTCTTTCAGCAATGCATTGTGGGAGTTCAGGGTTCATTTTATTATTATTATTATTATTATTATTATTGTAGTACATGTTAGTTTAGCAGGGTTGTTAGTGTTATAGATTTGCTATGTTTTTATAGTTCAAGGAGTGTTGTTTGGTGAAGAGTTATGTTGTGACCAAGAGTGAAAATGATGTGATTTACCTCTTCTGCCACTGTCTGGGCTGTTGTATGCTGAAAGTAAATTACAATTTTTTTCTGGGGCAGCCAACCTGCCCCCTTCTGCTGGAGGAGAGCTGAGTTCTATGCAGCAGTCTGGCTGTTGCAAAACATGCAACAGATAGGAATTAATATGTTTGATTTTAGGGTTTACAAATGTTTTTGACTGTTTGGTGTTACTCACTATGCCAGGAAAGAATGTAGTGGACTGAAAGTTAGCAGAACTAATTAGCGGAAGCTAATTAATCCGCTGATGGTTTTCAAAGTTAGCTGAAAAGCTCAAAGTAATCCCACAGTCTGTATACAATTGGGAGGGAGAACCTCCACCTCCAATCACACACTCGTGCAGCTCCTGTCTAACCACTTATCTGGTTGGGGTGTGAAGCGAAGACGTCGCTGATCACACCAAACGCCAATCCCACAGATAAGGACACACCACAGGAAAACGGCTGCAAAGAAGTTCAGACTATTAGTCAGTGTTAAGTCAGCAGAGAAGTTACCTGAATGGTAGCTGATTTCTCGGGCGGCGAGGTGGAGTTGCAGTCCGGCCTTATGGTGGTGGTGATGAGTAGTGGATGAGTGACAGCTGGTACGGATGATGAGTGACAGCTGTCACTCCTGGTCGCTCTGACGCCCTCTCGTGCTTGAAGCCCGCACTTCAAGCAGGGCGCCATCTTGTGGTGGGGGCCAGCAGTACTCCTCTTCAGCGGGCCCACACAACAGGACCCCCCCCTCAACCAGGTTTGTCCGGGTGACGGGTGTATAAGTCGGCCAGGAGGGCCGGGTCCAGGATGAAGCTCCTCTTCACCCAGGAGCGCTCTTCGGGGCCATAACCCTCCCAGTCCACCAGATACTGGAACCCCCGGCCCTTTTGACGGACGTCCAGGAGCCGGCGTACCGTCCACGCGGGCTCCCTGTCAATGACCCGGGCAGGAGGCGGTGCTGGTCCCGGGGCACACAGTGGTGAGGTATGGCAGGGCTTGAGTCTTGACACATGAAACACGGACTGAGGACTTTGAGGATGGGAACAGGTCCGATGTACCTGTCCTTGAGTTTGTGGGATTCCACCTGCAGGGGGATGTCCTTAGTGGATAGCCAGACCTCCTGCCCGGGCTGGTATGCAGGGGCCGGGGAACGCCGGCGGTCTGCATGGGCCTTAGCCCTCGTCCGGGCTCTGAGCAGGGCAGAGCGGGCGGTACGCCACACCCGACGGCACTTCCTCAGATGGGCCTGGACTGAGGGCACCCCGACCTCTCCCTCCACCAGTGGAAACAATGGGGGCTGGTACCCCAAACACACCTCAAACGGGGAGAGGCCGGTGGCAGAAGAGACTTGGCTATTATGAGCGTACTTGATCCAGGCCAGATGGTCACTCCAGGCCGTCGGGTGCGTGGAGGTCACGCAGCGGAGGGCCTGCTCCAGTTCCTGGTTCGTCTGCTCTGCCTGCCCATTCGTCTGGGGGTGGTACCCAGACGAGAGACTGACGGTGGCCCCCAGTTCCCTGCAGAAACTCCTCCAGACCTGGGAGGAGAACTGAGGACCACAATCCGAGACAATGTCTGATGGAATCCCATGCAGACGCACGACGTGGTGGACCAGGAGGTCTGCAGTCTCCTGGGCCGTCAGGAGCTTTGGGAGGGCCACAAAGTGGCCCACCTTGGAGAACTGGTCCACTATCATTAAGATGGTGGTGTTGCCCTGGGACGGCCGGAGGCCCGTGACAAAGTCCAGGCCAATATGAGACCAGGGGCGACGAGGCATGGGCAGAGGCTGGAGGAGGCCTTGGGCCTTGTGGTGGTCGGCTTTGCCCCGGCACAGGTGGTGCAGGCCTGGACATACTCCCGGACGTCGGTTTCCATAGACGCCCACCAGAAGCGCTGCCGGACCACTGCCACGGTCCTTTGCATCCCTGGATGACAGGAGAGCTTGGAACCGTGACAGAAGTCAAGGACCGCAGCCCTGGCCTCTGGTGGGATGTACAACTTGTCCTTCGGACCTGTCCCCGGGTCCGGGCTCCGTGTCAGGGCCTCCCGGATGGTCTTCTCCACGTCCCAGGTAAGGGTGGCCACGACAGTGGACTCGGGGATGATGGTGTCAGGGGGGTCTGACGGCTCGGTCTTGACCTCCTCTTCATGCACCCGGGACAGGGCGTCAGATCGTTGGTTTTTTGTCCCGGGGCGGTAGGTGATCCGGAAGTCAAAACGCCCAAAGAACAGCGACCAGCGGGCTTGCCTGGGGTTCAGACGCTTCGCGGTCCGGATGTACTCCAGGTTCCGATGGTCCGTGAAAACCGTAAATGGTACCGATGCTCCCTCCAACAGGTGTCTCCACTCCTCAAGAGCCTCCTTCACCGCAAGAAGTTCCCGATTGCCGACGTCATAGTTCCGTTCAGCTGGGGTCAACCTGCGGGAAAAGTAGGCACATGGATGGAGAACCTTGTCAGACTCCCCACTCTGGGATAGCACGACTCCTATCCCTGAGTCAGAGGCGTCCACTTCAACTACGAACTGGCGCTTGGGATCGGGCTGCACCAGAACCAGTGCAGTCGAGAACCAGCGTTTCAACTCCCTAAACGCGGCTTTGCACCGATCCGACCAGGTGAAGGGGACTTTTGTGGAGGTCAGGGCTGTCAGGGGGCTAACTACCTGACTGTAGCCCTTGATGAACCTCCGGTAGAAATTTGCAAAACCGAGGAACTGTTGTAGTTTCCTACAGTTCGTTGGTTGGGGCCAATCTCTCACCGCCGCAACCTTGGCCGGATCAGGGGCGACAGAGTTGGAGGAGATTATGAACCCCAGGAAAGACAAAGAAGTGCGGTGGAACTCACACTTCTCGCCCTTCACAAACAGCCGGTTCTCCAACAACCGCTGTAGGACCTGATGTATATGCTTGACATGGCTCTCAGGATCCGGAGAAAAGATGAGTATATCGTCTAGATATACGAAGACAAACCGATGCAGGAAGTCCTGCAAGACGTCATTAACCAATGCTTGGAACGTCGCGGGCGCATTGGTGAGGCCGAACGGCATGACCAAGTACTCAAAGTGACCTAACGGGGTGTTAAATGCCGTCTTCCACTCGTCTCCCTCCCAGATCCGAACCAGGTGATAAGCATTCCTAAGATCCAATTTTGTGAAAATTTGGGCTCCATGCAAGGGCGTGAACACTGAATCCAACAGAGGTAACGGGTATCGATTGCGAACCGTGATCTCGTTCAGCCCTCTGTAATCAATGCATGGACGGAGTCCGCTGTCCTTCTTACCCACAAAAAAGAAACCAGCACCCATCGGGGAGGTGGAGTTCCGGATCAACCCGGCAGCTAACGAGTCCCGGATGTAGGTCTCCATTGATTCGCATTCCGGACGTGAGAGGTTGTACAGCCTACTGGACGGGTACTCAGCGCCCGGTATCAAATCAATGGCACAATCGTACGGACGGTGCGGGGGCAGCGTGAGTGCCAGATCCTTGCTGAAGACATCAGCAAGGTCGTGGTACTCAGCTGGCACCGCTGCCAGATTGGGGGGGACTAAAACCTCCTCCTTAGCTGTCACACCGGGTGGAACCGAGGATCCTAAACACTCCCGGTGGCAGGTTTCGCTCCACTGAACCACAACCCCAGACGACCAATCAATCCGGGGATTGTGTTTTAACACCCATGGAAAACCCAAAATCACTCGGGAGGTAGAAGGTGTTACATAAAACACAATCTCCTCCCTGTGATTCCCAGACACCACCAATGTCACTGGCTGTGTCTGGTGTGTGATAGTGGAAGAAGGGTGCCATCTAGTGCCCGCACCGACAATGGTGATGGTAAGGCCACTAGAGGGAGCCCAACCTCCTTTGCCCATCTGCTATCCAGCAGATTCCCCTCCGACCCCGTGTCCACCAGTGCTGGGGCATGAAGGGTTAGATCCCCACTCAGGATCGTGACTGGGATACGTGCAGATCGTCGGGGTCTCCCCACGTGGGTGTTGTGACCCACCCTTAGCCCAGTCTCTAAGGATGAGTGCTGCTGTTTTGACCGTTTGGGGCATTCTCTCTGTGTGTGCTCGGTAGAGCTGCAGAGAAAACACTCTCCACGGATCAGCCTCCTTTGTCTCTGATCTGATCGCTTTTTGGCCCTGCTCGTTTCCCTAGCAACGTCAGCAAGGGGAGCTGTCGTCACGTGGAGACTGGCAGCGGAGCGTGGGGAAGTCGGCTCCCTTTCGGACCCGGGAGGAAGAGGGACGGCTTGTGCCTGACCACGCCCTTCGTCTCGCTCCCGTCGGTGTTCTGTTAATCGGTTGTCTAACCGTATAACCAGGTCGATAAGCCCATCTAAATCCCGCGGCTCGTCCTTCGCCACCAGGTGCTCCTTAAGGACCAGAGACAGTCCGTTTACAAAGCCGGCGCGGAGCGCAACAGCATTCTAGCCGGCTCGCGCTGCCGCGATGCGGAAGTCGACTGCATACTTCGCTGCGCTCCGACGCCCCTGCCGTATCGACAGCAGCACACTTGAAGCGGTCTCGCCTCTATGAGGGTGGTCGAACACCTGTCGGAACTCCCTCACAAACTCAGTATAAACCGTTAGGAGCCGTGAATTCTGCTCCCAGAGCGCCGTAGCCCAGGCGCGTGCCTCTCCTCGAAGCAAATTTAGAACATAAGCCACCCGGCTAGCGTCTGACGCGTACATGACGGGACGCTGTGAAAAGACGAGCGAGCACTGCATCAAGAAGTCCACGCACGTCTCCACACAGCCTCCGTACGGCTCCGGAGGACTTATGTATGCTTCAGGGGAAGGTGGGGGGGTTCGTTGAACGACCAGCGGAATGTCTTGTTTCTGGCACACGGTCAGCAGGAGGAGGTGCTGCAGCAGCGCCCTGAGCATGCACTTCCACCTGGGCGGTGAGAGCCTCCATCCTACGATTGAGAACACTGCTCTGCTCGGTAACTAAGTCCAACCGAGCGGTAAAGGCGGTTAAGATGTGCTGCAGCTCACCCAACACGCCTCCTGCTGGCGCCTGTGCACCTCGCTCTTCCATTGGCTGTTCAAGCGATGGTTGACGCCCCTCGGGATCCATGACGCTGGCCGAGAAATCCTGTTGTGAAAGTGTCGTGACATGGACCCACAACAGGGGGCATTAATGAACGGACAATGGATAAGCCAAAAGTAACAATTTAATGTTGTGAATCGCACAACAACGTACAGACAATAACAATATGGTGATTGTCAATCATACACCAGGTGACGTGTGGGCAGGCTTGACGATAGAAGACGCCTGGCGAGAGAAGAGCCGGATCCCACACAGCTTCCACCACCAACGGAGCTGAAGAACACCGGAGCCGCCAAGCCCTGTGCCCCAGGTGGCCGCTGTCTTCAGCAGTCAGACCCGGTACTGCTGGCAGAGAACAGAGACAGTCCTGATGAGTGTGAGTTCGCACACTCAGTAATCCCACAGTCTGTATACAATTGGGAGGGAGAACCTCCACCTCCAATCACACACTCGTGCAGCTCCTGTCTAACCACTTATCTGGTTGGGGTGTGAAGCGAAGCCGTCGCTGATCACACCAAACGCCAATCCCACAGATAAGGACACACCACAGGAAAACGGCTGCAAAGAAGTTCAGACTATTAGTCAGTGTTAAGTCAGCAGAGGAGTTACCTGAATGGTAGCTGATTTCTCGGCGGGGAGGTGGAGTTGCAGTCCGGCCTTTATGGTGGTGGTGATGAGTAGTGGATGAGTGACAGCTGGTACGGATGATGAGTGACAGCTGTCACTCCTGGTCGCTCCAACGCCCTCTCGTGCTTGAAGCCCGCACTTCAAGCAGGGCGCCATCTTGTGGTGGTGGGCCAGCAGTACCTCCTCTTCAGCGGCCCACACAACACTCATCCCCTAATTAAAAAGTTAGCTTTACTAATTAGTGGTTAGCGGAATAGCAGAACTGTGTCCACCACTGTCAATAATGCATTTACATCAAACTCAAGTTAGCAATCAAACACTGGCCCCAAATATTTGTATCTCCACAATTTGGACTTCATCACTGTAATAGTTTTGGCAGATCACCCCAATGCAGAGAACTACAATGATGGAAATTAAAAGCCAGTTCATTGTTCAGAGCTAATTAGTGCAGTAAATTTGACAGGCAAACAGACTTGGTTGTGAAACAGGCAGAGGTCAGGATCACAGAAGAAATACCAAATGAACCAGAGAATATTTACCATGGGAGAAGCCAAGGCCAAATAACAACCAAATACGAAACAATTAGCAAATAGCCATTAGTCAAATAACACTGAGAACTAATAAGAATAATGCTAGAAACAAAAATGTGAGCTATGACATTTACCATTAATATTACTACTGTTTGACTTCCTACTACTTTCCGAAAATCAATGATTAATTCCTTGGTTTTTGTTACATTAAAGTCAAGCAAATTATCACCTCACCAATTTACAAAGGCAAGTAATGCACAGCTATGATCCACCTGTGAGCCCAGAAGATGAGATAACAGGGCAGCATCATCAGAGAACTTCACAGCTGAGCTCTTCAGAAGACCTGCAACAATCTGTGTACATGACATAAGGCAGGGAAACAGAGCACTGAGGAGAACCTGTGCTTGAAATGATAGCAAGGGAAATGCAGCCATACACAAAATGTAGAGCCCTGTCTAATAAAAAATTAAAAGCAGCAACAGCACCTAATCTGGTAATAAAAAACAAAAACTAAGTTGCACAGTTTAAATATGAGGTTGCATCTTGTTAAATCCTGAAGAAATTAGCAGGAAAATGGTTTACATATTGGACTGTGTAGGCGGTGATCTGGATTCATTTCCAGAATGCACTCAGCTTCCCAAATGGTATTTTCATATCTGAATGTTGTCTCCAACAGTGGCAAACTTTGAACTGGGGTGCTGGGGTGCTGTGGGGTCTTGTGGGAATAAGCTTTGTGCTTTTGTTGACTACCTGTGTTAAAATAAAGAATATCAGGTCTGGAGATGAGGAAAGGCTGGACGCAAATGCTGAGCTCAGACACAAAAGGGATTCAGTCAAAAGGTTTTACTGCGTAAACAGGCAAAAAATGGTACACAGTAAAGCAGTCCAGAATCAGGAACAGTATCAGAAACATTAGGCTAAGGCATGGTCCAAAAAACGAGCAGGTAGTCATAAAACACAGCAAGGCAAAAATGGGTCGAGAACAGAGCTGGAAGCAAAGGCATAAAGCACAACGATCTGGCAGGGAAGTGAGAGAAACACAAGGTTTAAATACAGGCTGTGATGAGTAGTTGAATGAGAACAGGTGTGCAGGAAAGTTCCAGAGTAGGGCATGGAAACAGGGGAAGAACCACCCACCAAACACCCAAGTGACTGACAAGAGTAAGCAGTGACTCCAAAACCCAAGCAAAAATAACAGACAAAACCACAGTGATAAAAAGAGAAGCTTTGCTGCATCAATTTTTTTCCAGAAACTGAGAGACCTCCAGGTGGACACCGTTCGAAAAATTAATATGGCTTTCAGGGATGATTTTATGGGGATTAAACAGATTACGGAGTGTTACTGCCGCTTTAAGGACGGCCCACAACTGCTGAGAGCGCGGCGCGCTCCCAGCGCCGATCGACATGCTCAGACCCCGCTGAAACAACCAGATCATTTCCAACGTGAAGGCTTTGTTGATCCGGGAGGTCATCTGGCTTTCACAAAAAGGCAGGAGACGTGGACATCAGCACTTTTTCGGCACATTCCACTGTTACAGGAGTTTTTTTCATGGAAAAAGAAGAGGATGAATGCGCCACCATGCCGCTCATGGCGTGGGACAAAAGCACCTCGGTGTTGGTCTCACAGGACGGCTTTGAGATGGCTTTCAGACGGATTCCGGTTGCTTTCCAGTCGTGTGATTATCCGATTGTGATTGTGCATGAGCTGGACATGCCCCAACATGTCCTGTGAGGCTTCATCATGGCGTTGCTTTGCGCCATGCGGCTCCACCGCGACGCGCGGAACTCCTCCGCACGTCTGTCTTAATGTGCCGAAAAAGTGCTGATGTCCACGTCTTTTCACAATTCCTGTGCTAGTCAGATGACATACCGCATCAAGACAGTGTCCAGTTTAGAAATGAACGGCACATTCCACTGTTACAGGAGTTTTTGTCATGGAAAGAGGAGTGGCTGCATGGTGTAAAGCAACGCCGTGATGAAGCCTCACAGGACATGTTGGGGCATGTCCAGCTCATGCACAATCACAATCGGATAATCACACGACTGGAAAGCAACCGGAATCCGTCTGAAAGCCATCTCAAAGCCGTCCTGTGAGACCAACACCGAGGTGGTTTTGTCCCGCGCCATGAGCGGCATGGTGGCGCATTCATCCGCTTCTTTTTCCATGAAAAAAACTCCTGTAACAGTGGAATGTGCCGCAAAAAGTGCTGATGTCCACGTCTCCTGCCTTTTTGTGAAAGTCAGACGACCTCCCGGATCAACAAAGCCTTCACGTTGGAAATGATCTGGTTGTTTCAGCGGGGTCTGAACATGTCGATCGGCGCTGGGAGCGCGCCGCGCTCTCAGCAGTTGTGGGCCGTCCTTAAAGCAGCAGTAACACTCCGTAATCTGTTTAATCCCCCATAAAATCGTCCCTGAAAGCCATATTAATTTAACTGGAGGTCTCTCACAGTTTCTGGAAAAAAATTGATGCAGCAAAGCTCCAAATCGTTCAGACATTTATTCGCAATAAAAAAACGATGAGAGGGGTGGACCAGTGCTCACACAAAGCCTGCTCACAGGCGAATGACGCAACCGACAGGCGTGAAAAAACTCACGCATGCACACGAAGGTTCAAGCTTAGCTGACGCAATCACACGTGATTCAAATCCATATGGTTTTTGAAAAAAATAATAAGGTCGGATACTTTTCTCACAGACCTCGTAGTTGGTGTCTGGCCACACTCAGCATACATCTGAAAAAGTGTATCAGACCTCTCAATATGAGAAAAGAAAAAATTAAAAGCACTGGCCAGGTTAGTGTCACTTACACCAGGAGTCACCAACTCTGTTCCTGGAGAGCACCTACCCTGCATGTTTTCTAACGCTCCCTGTTCCACTACCAGGGAATTAACTCTATCAAGTGTTCTCAGCCAGTCAAGAGCTGGAAAATGCCATTTTTTAAAAATCAGGCATGATTTGAGTATGTAAACATGGGAAACATGTAGGGCAGGGGCTCTCCAGGAATATGGTTAGTGACCCCTGATCTACACTCATATGAATGAGCAGCCTCTCACAGTTACTATATACTGATTAACTCATGCCATTTATTTTACTCCATGCCAGGCTGATCTGAGGTCACCAGTCCTACAACTCACACTGAAAAAAGGAAACATGATTTATAGAGGTGCACTGATCAATCGGCCACCGATCATTATCGGCCGATCACGCCTTGATCGATTTGATCGGTGATCGGCAAAATGCGCCGATCAAAAGGACGATCACAACAGTGCAGGCAGTAGCGCAGGCAGCACTTGATATGTTTGTCAGGAAAATGATAATTTCTCTACATTGATTACAGACCCTGCAGCGGGTCCGTGATCAACTTTTCTGCACCGCAGCTTTGCTCTGAACCTTAAACCAATCGAACCAGTGGTTCGCAGATTGAAGCATGCTTCGAGCCTGTTGCTTCGTTTATACTTTCTTTCTTTCGCTTAATTTTCCCCCGCTAAAACCCTAAAGATCATATGTCTGTGAGTATTAATTACCTTTTCTATGTTAAACCGACCTGTTATGGTCTTCTGAAACAGTTGATAGATGTATTTTATAACAAAAACGGGAGCGATGCTAACGCGTTAGCATGTCTATGGCATTTTCAGTGTTAAAAGTTAGCATGCATTTGCAGTTGTCATCACGTTCGGGTGCATTTGCTTTCAAATTGTAATATTTCTTAAATTTATTTTTGTTTATATATTAATAATCTAATAAATCAATGATTATTTGTAGATCACCCTGTGTGCATTTACAAATATTGAGTCAATTTTAACCCCATAGAATGAGGGCTGTATTTTACATTCTCAACGTTCTGTAGGCTGTAACCTGAGCAACATGAAACATGGATAAAAAAAAAGCTTGCTGGTAGAACAAAGTCAGTGTAATAAAACAAAAGTTGGCAGTTTATTCTAGTGTCTTTATTTGAATGCATGTTTTTTGTTTTCATCATTAAGTCTTAATGCAAAAATAGTCCTATACATTACACCTATATTCTTATTTTGGGCATGATCCAAATATGTACTTGATCGGTATCGGCCTTGATCGGTATTGGCCGATCAAAATTTCGGTGATCGGTGATCGGCCTAAAAAATCCTGATCGGTGCACCTCTAATGATTTACATATATACAGTTGTGCTCAAACATTTACATACCCTGGCAGAATTGTTGCTTTTTGGCCATTTTTAAGAGAATATGAATGACAACACAAAAACCTTTTTTTCACTCATGGTTAGTGGTTGGGTGAAGCCATTTATTGTCAAACAACTGTGTTTTCTCTTTTTAAATCAAAATGACAAGAGATCTACCCAAATGACCCTGATCAAAAGTTTACATACCCCTGTTCTTAATACTGTGTATTGCCCCCTTTAACATCAACGACAGCTTGGAGTCTTTTTTGGTAGTTCAATCAATCAATCAATTTTTTTTATATAGCGCCAAATCACAACAAACAGTTGCCCCAAGGCGCTTTATATTGTAAGGCAAGGCCATACAATAATTATGTAAAACCCCAACGGTCAAAACGACCCCCTGTGAGCAAGCACTTGGCTACAGTGGGAAGGAAAAACTCCCTTTTAACAGGAAGAAACCTCCAGCAGAACCAGGCTCAGGGAGGGGCAGTCTTCTGCTGGGACTGGTTGGGGCTGAGGGAGAGAACCAGGAAAAAGACATGCTGTGGAGGGGAGCAGAGATCGATCACTAATGATTAAATGCAGAGTGGTGCATACAGAGCAAAAGGAGAAAGAAACAGTGCATCATGGGAACCCCCCAGCAGTCTACGTCTATAGCAGCATAACTAAGGGATGGTTTAGGGTCACCTGATCCAGCCCTAACTATAAGCTTTAGCAAAAAGGAAAGTTTTAAGCCTAATCTTAAAAGTAGAGAGGGTGTCTGTCTCCCTGATCTGAATTGGGAGCTGGTTCCACAGGAGAGGAGCCTGAAAGCTGAAGGCTCTGCCTCCCATTCTACTCTTACAAACCCTAGGAACTACAAGTAAGCCTGCAGTCTGAGAGCAAAGTTGTGGACAAGACTCTCTGTTGGTAAAGCTGTTTCATATGTTTCAGACTTTATTTACATCAATTACAAGGAAATACAAACAGTATGGCACTCTATGGTAAATCTTCATGGAGTAGACAGTTCTCAAAAACTGAGTGAGTGTGCAAGAAGTAGAAGAGTGAGGAAAGCCACCAAGACACCCAGACAACCCAGGAGAAGTTATAGGCTTATGTGGCTGTGATTGGAGAAATTGTGCACAGTGCAAGCTTTACATTTTGCATCACTACTCGTAGCTTCATAGTGGAGTACAGCAGAGAAATATTTTCTTTCAGCAAAACAGATCAAGTCCAGGCTTGCATCTCAGATATACCTTCTGGCAATTTGTAGCTTAACTTTAAGGTCTTCTTTTTAAGAAAATCCTCCTCTATACCACTTCATCGTGAAGATGGGTAACTGGTGATACATTATTATTATTATTAATTATGTAAATTGTAGAATTATGAATCATGTAATTTCTAGAAAGGCCCAACCAGGGACAAGAGTTGTGAATTAGTTGAAGCTATAAACTCTTTGTGCATTGCATCAGTCGCAGATATTGCTTGATCTATGTTAACTGCATTGTCCCTGTCAAATAAACAAATAAATGAAAATGAAATGAAATGTTAATCAATTAGAGACACAACCCCATACTATGACAGACCCTGTTTTTAGACTTGTTACTGATAGCAGTATGGATTGTTGTGCGCTGCCTTGGTCCCCCCTTGGTCCTGCCTTCTTTTTCACTGTGTTTCAGGTGGCGTGCTGTGGAACTGATCACCTCGTGTGCTTCAGCAACTAGCTGTTCAGTTCAAAACTTCCACCTTTGCCAGAAACTCAGTTTTCACTTCATGGTATCTGGCCCCTCTGTTATCGGAATAGACTTTTTTGTGCATTCCTACGTAGCCTTTTTTGCTTTTGTGGTACAGTCAACGTTCCCACGCTGCTTCTGTTGTATTGTGAGAATTCCAGTGCTCGTACTTTGCTTGTGTGAAACCTGCACGCCACTCAGCTGTGTCTGTACCTCATTCCTCAGTCACCCTGCACTTCGTCAGCTCCGTTGGCGGCCACCTGGCTCCAGTCTTCATTACTTCATCCTTGCTCTCTGGCTGTGGATTCCACACAATCATCTGACCTGGTTCTATCCATTCATCATTCCTGGTTCCATTGGACTGCAGCTCCCTGTTTCAACAGCAGCCCAGCCTGGGTCTCCACGCTCCAGGCCTCCTCAACTTCTACAAATTCTGTTGCACATTTGCACATTCCTGTACAATAAATCCTGTCCATTTCCATTCAGCCTCCTGTATTTTGGGTCCTCAATTCCATTTGGGTTTCAACTGTAACAATGGATGGTCCTTTTTGTACTTTGTTTGGAGCACACTGTGCCCATTTCATCCCCAAATGATTTGAAATATAGGTTTGTCTGACCACAGAACATGTTTCCGCTGTGTGAAGGTTTAACCCAGATGCTTCTAAGTCCAGAGAAATTGGACAGCACTTCTGGATTAACATAAGGTTTTTTTTTTCCCACAGTAAGGTTTTGACCAAGTGGTTATATCAGCTATTGATGAATGGTGGTTCTTGATGTAGTGTTATCTGAGGAATTGGAGATCACAGATGTTCATCTTGGGTTTGCAGCCTTGCTTTTCATACACTGAAATTCCTCCAGAATCATTAGATGATGTTATGCACTGCAGAGTGAAAAATAGGTAACCTTCTTCCAGACCATTGAGTAGCACTGTTTTTTAAACATTTCAATAATTTCCTGATACATTTGTGGACAAACTGGAGATCGTCTGCTGATCTCTACTAGTCAGACTCACTCTTTGTGGATACTGTTTTTGTACCAAATTATGACTACAGTCACCTGTTTGCATCACCAGTTTGAAATGTCATGATTATTTATTTATTTATTTATAATGCTGAAGTTTTGAGCCTGACCCAGAAAAAGTAGAGCCTGATTCTCTATCTTTTGCATTTTGAGAAACCAACATTTCTCGAGAATGCATCAAATTTTGACTCACTGAGTGCAATGTTGAGAAATGTTGCTTTCTCAGAATGCAAAAGACAGAGAACCACAACCTACTTTTTTTTAGGTCAGGCTCAAAACGTTTCAATCACCCCTCATACCTCACCTAGCATCAAACTGCCTCTGACCCAACTCTGTGGAATATGTTGCAGGCCTGAATTACAGATGTATATTAACCAATGAAATGAAGTTGGCCACACAAAATATGAAATATCTTTGGTTCATATGGTCTGGAATGAAACAGCAGTCAAAGTACATATACAAATCACTGCAGTTTTTTTCTTATTTACATTTCCCTACCCTCCATATTCTTTTCCTGATTTGGGGTTGTACATCTGTTTTTCTGTTTTCTTCCTAAAAGTAATTTAACTTTCCTTTTTTCTTAATGAAAGATTTATAGATTAAATTTCTTTAGTTACTCAAGGTTTGTTATTTGGGTAAGTAACCACCTTGTTCACTGGAATGACTAAATCCACAGAGAATTTGATGTATGAGGATATCATGTCAGGTTGTTCATCATGAAAACATTGCCACTCTGCACAATTGAAGCATGCCTGAAGAAAGGAGATGCTGTTCTCTTACCAGACGCCCAAAGGAGGGTGTGTACGTTGGCATGAGATAAAAACAGTCATGATAAGAAGCACCTCAACAAGGAATAGACAAGGATTTATATGCTCCACTTAGTGACTCATAGCACAAATCAATTGTAGTGCTCTTCAGTGTTGTGGCACAGATCCCATACTGTTCATATGTCCTCTGATTCTTGTTGAAAATATGATGATTAGCATCTGTGAGGATGAATTTTGGTGCCTCAGAACAAATTAAATCCAATCTGTCCATTACATTGGCAGTCATCTGAGCAGTGGCACTGACGTGAATGAATGTACACACATATAAAATCGTGACCTGACTTTTGCGGATGATGCATACCTTCAGAGTCAGAGGTGCCTCAGTGCAGATGACCAGTCCAAGGGGGTGCCCATGTATCACTTTGCAACCTTTGTGCCAAGGCTGGTATTACCTAGATTTATAAGGTCAGGCCTAGTCTGGGAGCATGTTCTGGGGCTGCATACCACTGCATCCACCACACTACAGAACCGTCTTGGGATCTTGATGGCAACCACTCATGTAGATGCCAGGTCCTTCCCCACTTCTCTAAAGTAGCCGTCTGGCTGATACAGCCAGGTGAAACAAGGCATACCATTGGCTGCCACCAGCTAATGGAATCCTCAGACTAAAATGTCACAGTGATGTTCTCTCACAGTGCAAGTGATACTCCTCATCTTTGACACAAAGTAATTCCAACAGTGTTCAAGGATCCTCTGAAGGAAACTTGTACTGAACACACCCAATTGGACGTCTTTGGTACAAGGATTCAGACTGGCAATTTCAGTCTTGGGTGAATTTAAATGTACATTACTAACCGTATTCATATCAATTTCCATTTGCCAGGTCTCTGTTCATTTATGAATTACATCGAGATCTTCCACAAATGCATCTGCATCTTGAGTTTCAATTTTCAACTTATTTCAATTTATTTTCATTGATATAGTGCCAAATCACAATAAAGCTACCTCAAGGCACTTCACACAAGTAAGGTCTAACCTCAGCAACCCCATTGCAAGCATACAAGTGACAGTGGAAAGAAAAAACTCCCTCTGATGATATTGAGGAAGAATCCTCAAGAAGACCAGATGCAAAGGGGTGACCCACTGCTTAGTGTTGTGTGGGCCGCTGAAGAGGAGGTACTGCTGGCCCACCACCACCAGATGGCGCCCTGCTTGGAGTGCGGGCTCCAAGCATGAGAGGGCGTCGGAGCCGCTGGGAGTGACAGCTGTCACTTATCAGCACCAGCTGTCACTCATCACCATTACTATAAAGGTCGGACTGCAACTCCACCTCCTCGCCGAGAAATCATCTACCACTCGAGGTAATTTTCTCTGCTGTGATTATTCATTGTTTGTAAACAGTGGTCTGTGTGCAGCCGTGTTCCTGCGGGGTCTATTGGAGGCTGGATTGGCGGACAGTGAGAGGACGACGGTCTTCGCCTCTCACTCCATCCAGGAAGGAGACCAACAGGAGCTGCACGGGTGACATTGTATCTGGAGGTGGAGGTTCTCCCTCCTGGAGGAACTGAGCAAGGGACGATTACTGGGTGTGTCTTCTCACACCCACCATTAACTGTTTCTGTTTCTGCCAGCAGTACCTGGTCTGACAGCTGGAGACGGTGGCCACCTGGGACTCGGGACTTGGCGGCTCCGGTGTTCTTCAGATCCGCTGGCGGTGGAAGCCATGTGGGATCCGGCTCTTCTCTGGACAGACGTCTTCTATCCTCGAGCCTGCCCACACATCACCTTTGTATATTGATTGCATACAAATTCTGTGATTGTCTGTATTTCATTGTGCAATTCACAACATTAAATTGTTACTTTTTGGCTCATCCATTGTCCATTAACGCCCCCTGTTGTGGGTCCGTGTCACTACACTTTTACAAGACTTAGGCCATATTAACAGTTACAATTTTTTTACAAAGTTTTACAAAGCTGAAAAACAGAAAACAGGAAATCAAACAACACAACATAAAAGAAAAGATGCATTTGATGACAAATCCATGCAGGTGTTTGCACTACAGGCAGGGGTCATTCAGCAGTCCTCATACTGTCAGCGGGCCATTCCAAACTCAGACTGCAGTGTGCAGTACCAGCTTCAGACCTGGCATCTCAAGATCAGTCCGGCACCCTGCGGTTTTAGCCATCAATCCTGCAATCCTATGCAACATTATCTGTACCTCAGACAAAGAGAAAAAGAGCAGAATCAGACAGCCAGAAAACTACACCTAAGGCATATTTCATCAGCACTAAATCAACAGGAAAGCAGAGAAATTAGTAAGGTGATTGCCGGCTGCTAGCCCTAAGCTTCATAAACAGACCCCAAATTTAGATGAAGCTGAGGTCAAAACCTGTTCCGTTGCTAATAAAATGACTTTAAAAGGATAGGAAGCATAGTACCATACTATGCCACTATGCAATCCATATGAAAGGGAGAATAAATGCATCTTAAGTGTCAGAATCTGACTGTTGTAGAGAAGCTTGAATCTTCAACTGGACTGGGTTGCTTGACACGAGGATGTTTCGCTTCAAATTGCAGAAGCTTCCTCAGCTAAAATTCTTGCTCTGGTAGTCTGACTTCTGTCTTGACTCTTGTAGAGAAGAATAAACAGAAGCCATAAAAGCTGGAGTTTTAAACTTAACCAGACCCCTCCTACCGAGAGGCAGACTGTTATAGGCTAGTGACTAAACAGTAGCTCTACTTAGCACCCATTGTGCTCTAGTTAGCACCCTCCTAATGACAGGGCAGCTGTCCCTCCTAATGATGGGACGGACGCCTCTCCTGATGGCTCCCTTGATGACTCTCCTGATGACGTGAATGACTCATTACCATGAACAAAAGACTGAAACTGCTTTGACCTGAGTACCCCATTGTAAACAGGGGACAAAGCGTGTCTCAGACCCCCTCCCCGGTTAAGGCTGGGTTTTAACTGTTTCAATTAGAATGCCTCCTTGACCCCTCTCTCAAACCATTTCTTTTCTCTGGCTAAGATTTTAACTTCCTTGTCTTCAAACGTGTGGTTAGTGTCTTTAAGGTGGAGATGAACTGCAGACTGAGGTCCACTGGCGCCCTCTCTGCGGTGCTGGTATAGCCTTTTGTGTAAAGGTTGCTTAGTCTCACCTATGTCTCCTTACAGTTTTCCTGACATCTGATAGAATACACTACATTGCTCTGTTTGTAACTAGGGATCCTGTCCTTAGGGTGAACTAATTTCTGTCTCAAGGTGTTAACCGGTTTAAAGTAAACTGGGATTTTGTGCTGTCTGAAGATCCTCTGTAGTTTCTCCCCTACTCCTGCTAAATAAGGGAGAGACACTCCTTTTCTTCTTGTCTCCGTCTCCTGTCTATCTGGTCTCTTTGTTCTGTGGGACTTCTATACTTTGTGTAGGGACCATCGTGGGTACCCACATACTGTGAGGGCTTTCCGGACAAGTTGTTGTTCTTTAGTCCTTCCCTCTGCAGTTGTGGGCACCTGTAGGGCTCTGTGTTGAAGAGTCCTGATCACCCCGAGCTTGTGTTCAAGAGGGTGGTTTGAGCCAAAGAGCAGATATTGGTCAGTGTGAGTGGGTTTTCTGTAAACCCCTGTCTGGAGCTGCCTGTTCTCTCCAATTGTAACATCACAGTCCAAGAAGGCTAAATGGTTGTTTCTGGCATCCTCACGTGTGAACTTGATATTGAGTCCACCGAGTTGATGTGTTCTGTAAAGTCCTCAACCTCCTGTTGCTTGATTTTAACCCATGTGTCATCGACATATCTGAACCAGTGACTGGGAGGGATGCCCATGAAAGACGTCAAGGCTGTCTTCTCCACTCGCTCCATGTACAGATTGGCCACAATGGGGGATACCGGTGACCCCATTGCACAACCATGGATCTGCCTGTAGTAATTCCCACTAAACAGGAAATACATGGTGTTAAGACTGATCTCCAAGAGTTGGCAGATGCGGTCTGGTGTGAGTTTGGTCCTTTCAAGTAGAGACACATCCTCCAGCAGTCTCTGCCTCACAGCTGAGATGGCCTCAGCGGTGGGGATGCAGGTGAACAACAATGTCACATCAAATGACACCATAGTTTCATCTGCCTCCAGCTGCAGTTCCTTGATCTTGTTCACAAAATCTTGTGTGTTCTCCACATGGTGGTCTGAGTTACCCACTAGAGGAGCCAAAATCCACTTGAGGTGCTTGGCCAAATTGTACATGATGGAATCTGTGCTACACACAATAGGCCTGAGTGGCATGTCCTGTTTGTGGATTTTGGGCAGCCCATAGATGCATGGAGTGGCGTCCCCAGGGTACAGTCTGTAGTATGCCTGCCTGTCGATGAGACCCTCTTTCTCCAGGTTTTGGAGGTAGCTAATGGTTTTCTTCTTATAGCCGCTTGTGGGGTCTCTCTTCAGACGTTCGTATGTATTGGAGTCACTGAGCAAGTTGTTGATCTTGGCCTCGTAGTCCAATGTGTTCAGGACCACCGTGCATCTGCCTTTATCCGCTGGCAGGATAAGGATGCTTTGGTCCTTCTGCAGTGCTGACAAAGCTTTCCATTCTTCTCCTGTGATGTTGGATGGAGGAGGCTTAGTACTATTTAGCACTGCTGTGACTCTTAGTCGGAGGTCCCCAGCTTCTGACTCTGACAAACTGTTATGTTTAATGGCTGACTCGACTGCAGTGATGTAATCTACTGTCGGTATATGTTTAGGGGTCACTGAGAAATTTAGTCCTTTAGCGAGCACATCCTTTTCTGTCTGTGTAAGAACCCTGTCGGAGAGATTCTTTACCCAATTTTCCCTGTTGTCACTAATTTGTCTGGATGTATCTTTAAAACTACTCCCACTGAAAGTACACCTTTTCTGCACTAAAAGGTTGTGAAACTTCCTGATTTGCCGCTCCTTACTTTTTAAATGCTCAGCCATTTGAATTTTAACTATGAACTTTGTGATCTTATTATGGGCCTCTTCCCCCACTAAAGTTTCTAACCTTTTGTGAAGACTATCAAGATTATTTTGGAGGTCTAGTATTTTAAAATGAAGCCTTCTAATTCTAAGACCCAAAAGGACACACAACAGAAAAGATCCAGCACAGTTACCTTAGGAGGATTTTGGGTCTTAGAATTAGAAGGCTTCATTTTAAAATATTAGACATACATAGGTGAGACTAAGCAACCTTTACACAAAAGGCTATACCAGCACCGCAGAGAGGGCACCAGTGGACCTCAGTCTGCAGTTCATCTCCACCTTAAAGACACTAACCACACATTTGAGGACAAGGAAGTTAAAATCTTAGCCAGAGAGAAGAAATGGTTTGAGAGAGGGGTCAAGGAGGCATTCTATGTGAAACAGTTGAAACCCAACCTTAACCGGGGAGGGGGTCTGAGACACGCTTTGTCCCCTGTTTACAATGGAGTACTCAAGTCAAAGCAGTTTCAGTCTTTTGTTCATGGTAATGAGTCATTCACGTCATCAGGAGAGTCGTCAAGGGAGCCATCAGGAAAGGCATCCGTCCCATCATTAGGAGGGACAGCTGCCCTGTCATTAGGAGGGTGCTAACTAGAGCACAATTGGTGCTAATTAGACCTATTGTTTAGTCACTAGCCTATAGCAGTCTGCCTCTCGGTAGGAGGGGTCTGGTTAGGATTAAAACTCCAGTTTTTGTGGCTTCTGTTTATTCTTCTCTACAAGAGTCAAGACAGAAGTCAGACTACCAGAGCAAGAATTTTAGCTGAGGAAGCTTCTGCGATTTGAAGCGAAACATCCTCGCGTCAAGCAACCCAGTCCAGTCAAAGATTCAAGCTTCTCTACTATGGAAACCACCTGGACAACTGAGAGCCTACACAGAAATCTGACTGTTTTATTGATGTATATCAGTATAGCAGTCCCAAAATGCCACAATATGTGCTCAAGGGGTGCTATATAAAGGGAGAAAAGCAGGGAGCCTAAGACAGACCCCTGTGGAACTCCATATCTCATGTCACCAAGGTTAGAGGTAGTGTTGTACAAGACACAGTGAAAATGACTGGTTAGGTATGATGTCAACCATGCAAGGACATTACCAGTAATCCCAAAAGGAATCTCTATTATAACAAGTAGAATATGTTGATCCACCATATCAAATGCAGCGCTAAGATCTAACAGCACCAGAACCATAGTGGTGTCTGACTCCATTGCAAGCAGAATATCATTTACCACTTTAGTCAGAGTTGTCTTTGTGGAATGATATGTTTTAAATGCAGACCGCAGTGGCTCAGAGAGATTATTCTCAGTAACGTGGTGTATGAGCTGCTGTGAAACCACTTTTTCCAGAATTTTAGAACAAAATGATAGGTTTGATATTGGCCTATAATTTTTCAAGATTAGATTTCTTAAGTAATGGATTAATCACTGCAGTTTTGAAACATTTAGGATCGGATCTCAAGGTTAATGACAGATTAATAATTTCCAACATAGTAGGCCCAAGAGTGGGCCACAGGTCCTTGAACAGTTTTGTTGGTATAGTATCAAATAAGCAGGTTGTGCTTTTACATTACAAGTTTCATCAGCACTCCCAGTGAGATACCTCTCTATGTCCATTTTTGTGACCTGTGGGTGTCTTATCCTAATATCATTGGCGCCGACATGAATAACTGTGTGGCTGTACTATGTGGTATGTCCAAGGCTGAAAAATGGTTCACAGTTCACAGTGGCGACTGTGATTTGGGTGCCACAACTGGTACGTCTAAGTAATAGATCAGTGATGGAACCCACCTTGATAATAGGTGGAGTGGCTGAATTAAGGCATGCTGGGATATATCTATCCTAATGGGAGTGTGGGCTTAATATAGGTGGAGCAGTCATGTCCATTGTGGTTGTGAGCGTTGCGTTTAAGATGTCCACAAGACTATCTACTGAATGGTCATTTTCCAAAAGTGATGCTAAGATATTAGGCAGTCTGGCTCCAAGTTCAGTTGTAGTTGAAGAGTTGATGTGTCACCACAATGATAAATGAGGTTCTTGTTCCAGTAAACATGGCAACAAGACTGTAAACTTAAAAAGTGAGTGATTGGAGACCACTGATGCAAGAGGTATGATGTCAGTATTTGTGACAGCGATACAGTGAACGAGGAACAAATCCAGGGTATTTCCACTAATGTGTGTAGATCCCTTAATGCATTGCTGGAATCCTAATACATCCATAATGTCCATAAAATATTTGCGGACGGGGTCAGAGGGCTTATTTATAAGAATGTTGAAGTCACCAGAATGTTATCTGCTCGGGTTGCCAAGTTAGAAATAAACTCACCAAATTCATCTAAGAATTCAGAATATGCATGGTTGATTTTTATTCTTCTGACCTTTGCTACATATCCTGGGCATAGCAGAGAGTCTGATGTTCAAACGAAGTATATTTTAGACCCCCAACAGCCAATAAATTAACCCAGATTGATAAATTATACAACACCTCCTCTTTGCTTCGTATCACGAGGGACTTGACTAAATGTGCACCCCAGTGGGCAGGCTTCGTTTAAGGGGAGGGCAGCAGTATTTTTAATCCAGGTTTCACATAAACCAATCATGTGTAAGTGGTGTTCAATAATTAGATAGTTTATCAACAGTGACTTTGAGGACACTGACCTGATGTTAATGACACCCAAACTAATGATCTCAGTGAGGTTGACAATTGGACTATTGGGATTTGGGAGTGGTTCTGGAGTAGTATATATAAGATACCTAAAATTAGGTTTAGGTTTAAGAATTTCCACGCGGGTTGTAAGTAGCAAACACAAAATATTTGATGTTTCAGGAAAAGTCAGTGGGGCATCCTCAATTTTAATGTCATCCAATATAGTAATTGGTATTAGGTTTGCAAAACATCCCCCTCTATACTCATGCCTGAGGAAACAGGCTGCAGTCTCAACCTGAGGAATTTCCCTCCCTGCCACATAAACTGCACTATCACCATAGTGGACCTTCTGTGCTAAGTTCCCCAATAATTTTTTGAAATTTTAAATTTAACCTTTATTTAACCAGGTTAGTCACATTGAGATCAAGGCAGCTGATCTACTTTGTGTAAACCAGATCCCGTCAGATCTCAGAATCTAAGCAGTGCGAGACCTGGTTAGTACTTGGATGGGAGTCCTCTTTGGAACACCAGTGGCTGTCTGTGTTTCTCCAGGTTACACTGGAGATGCGTCAGGAAGGGTATCCAGCATAAAACCTGTGCCAAATGCCAATGCGGATCTGGTTGTATTCACTGTGACGACCTCGAACAAAAAATGGGAGCAGCTGAATGGACAACAAATCCCACTGAGATCGAGATCTCTTATGCAAGGGAGACCTGGACAATTATAAAGTTTCCAATTCACCTAACCTGCTGGTGAGGTCACAAGTCCTCTCTATGTCCATTTTTGTGACCTCTGGGTGTCTAATATCATTGGCGCCGACATGAATAACTGTGTGGCTGTACTATGTGGTATGTCCAAGGCTGAAAAATGGTTCACAGTTCACAGTGGCGACTGTGATTTGGGTGTCACAACTGGGCACCTGGCCCTACGTGATGTCTTGTGCCTAATAACAGTCCGAAAGCCATCATCTTTTGCCGGTGTTGCTAAGCTAATGCTAACAGACATACTGGCTGGCCTGACACTAAGCTTATCTGGAGTGCTCTTAATATCTAACTGCACTGAACTAAGAAGCTGCTGTACCTTACAGACATGGCTCTCTGAAAGAGTCACCCTATCTGTCAGCATTGCGCAAGATTAATGTAGAGAGTAATCTGATTTGTGCACCAGAAAATCCAAGTCTCTAGCCAAGTTAGTGCAAGCTAACTACTAATAGAAACATTAACCACTCCTAAGATTCACACAGGAGTAAAATAATGAGCTAAAATTCGCAACGGTTACACTTACAAATTAACAGGTGTATTAGATGGGTAACAGAAATAAGAGAAACAATTACAACCTTGTATTAATTAGAAGAGTATCGTTCAAGCCAGTAGTCTGTCCGGGAGAAAGCTGAGTTCAGTTGTTTTTATAATAAAATATAGCATCTTTTACAAAGGGTCTTGGAGGTTGTGATAAAAATGAATTATCGCTTGTTGTTTATGTACAGTAAATCAGAAGCCTTGAAGAAATGTTTGCTTTATGGCTGGTTGGTTTAAATGGAAATGCGCTGTTGCAGCTCAGTATCTGACTTTTATACTGGAAACACATATTAACTTCTATGACATGTCATGAAAGTTAAAACAAGCAGAGGAGGGGAACTTCTGCATGGACAGACATAGTACTGAGGAAGCTTGATGATGTTCAAAAGGAAACACCTGCCACATTGAAGTGTTGAAGATAAATATTATTTTTCACATTACGACCCCTTTAATTGCAGTGGTTCACTGTCGCGTCTAATATCACGTAGCAGTACAAACGTAGAGTGTAAATGATAGCTTTGTGTAGAGCCAATAGACGAGTTCACAGCGGCTCAGCTGCTTATGTGTTTGACTTATTCAACAGTCACGCTGGCATTCTGCAAAACAGTGAGTGTGTGTTTTTGATAATAAAAAGATTCACAAACTGGCTGAATTCACCAAAAATGAAAGCTTCACCTTTGAAAGAAGTGATATGCTGGATTGAGAATGTGTCTGTGACAGTTGCAGAACACCCCCCATAAGATTTTTTTAAAGAGTAGAAACTTGACAGTTTTGTGACTGTCTCCATGGAAACGGTTAGAGGGTCTCATTAGGGTAGTACCAGAAAAATCTTTTCTGGAGGAACAAAACCCATGACAAAAAGCTGAAACCAGCATGATTTTGAAGAACCTAAATGACTAAAAACAACAAAGGAAAGATACACTTGAAAATTGTATAAAACAAAAAACAAACACAAAACACATCTATCGAGACAGCAGAAGAAGATAGTGATTTTTAAACATATTTGCAGAGCTGCGGATTCTTGGCACGGGCTTAGATCGCTGTTGCATCAGACAAAGCTTGTTTTCAAGGACACGCTCTCAAACAGACCTGGCGAGGTTTGCCAACTATTTCACTGGCATCATCACTCACATCTGCAATATTTTGTCTGAACCTTTTATTCAGCTTTGCAAAGTATTTCCCCTCACATGTAAATTTTACACCTTTAGCTCCTACATACACATGTAACATAGCGCAGACATTATTACAAGAACTCACCATACAGACAGTTTTTAAACCTGCTTGAAAAATTACAGATAAATTAAAGTCTTGGATGTTTTAAATAAAAATGGAGTTAGAGCTTTCAAATTTTCCACAAAATTGGCAGTGGCTAGCCTTACGTGAATTTTGTAAGGAAAACCACTGAAGTTGGTCTTACAGGTCTGGCCGCAGAACGTGAAGAAAGGGGAACTTCATTTTGGAATGCAAATACAGTATGTGACCTCCACAAACTTGTATACCCAGATGACTTTTCACAAAACTGACAAAACATAATTTGTGTTGAAATTATGTTTTGACTTGTGGGCAATCCCATCATCCATTGCCAATGTGGGCACAGTAGGCAGTTGTTAGTCCATGTCTGTCCAAACACAGTACATGTTGTCCAGCTGGAATGTCCAGAATGACTGATCTCCATGGCTGCTTCTGCCAGTGGCCACACCTCCTGTCAGTTCAGCCCACAGACCAAAGCGACAGTCGTGGGTCACTTAGACAAATTTCACTGCCAGCATGACAGTGATTGTCTGCTGACTGTTGTCATGTTAGTGCAAATGGCCACACATTTTCTCAGTGCCAAACAAGTGGTGATCGATATTTGTGCATGTCACCTGGAATTTTTCCAACACCTGCCGTGAGAGGGTTCGATGAGCTCACATGGTGCACACTCTGTCTTTCAGCCGCTGGTGTGCACAAATAGTTGTAGCAACAGGTGTATGAGGCAGCTGCGATTCCTGCTTCATGCACACTTTATGCGCAAATCGACCAAATTCGCATTAAGCCTGGGTCCCACCGAATAATAAGGCATGAATAATGAGCCACGCATAGGTGTGTCAGCGATTATTTGAAGAATGGCCCACGTTTTCATCTATCACGTATCCGCTATGAAGGTGCCTCTATGTGCCTCTCTGTACCCCACATGTGCCACGTAGCAGCCTCTAGTGAGACACAACATTAGAGCCTTGAATGGCTCGCATCAGCCACACTAAGCCACATAGTGCCATGATAGCGCAATGTTGGCACACGTTTAGGCATAGGTTTGGTCCAAACATCTGGCCCTCCCACACCTGGTCCCTTTAAAGTGTGGGTTTTCAATTCACAGCAGCATTTACAAATGTCAAATTTTTTTAATGCAGTCCAAAAATAGACACTCCAGTACAGTCCTGCGGTTGTGCACTGTGCACAGGCTGCTGTCCACCTGTAATGCACCAGACCAGCTAGAAATGAACCAAGGGTTCCTGGACAGCTGCCTCTGTGCTCCTCGCTGGCTCCTCGGCTCGCTGGCTTTACTTCTTCTGCGGCTTTAAACTCACACACTGTGATCCCACTTTTAACTTTACATTCGTCCATTTATTTCTGCAAAATTGCTCTTTTGCGCACGTGCTGCTGTTCTCCATTCATGGACAGTCGCCTCTGTGCTCCTTCTCAATGGCTTCCTTTCCATCGGTGGCTTGCTGGCTTTATTTTTTCCGTGGCTTTAAACAGTCATTTTCACATCGTGATCCCACTTTTAACTTTGTGTTTATCCGTGTATTTCTGCAAAATCGCTCTTTTGCATGCAGTGCCATTCTGCATACACAATGAGGTGGCCCCTTTAATTACATACACCTGTGGATCACTTTAAAAAAAAAAAAAATCTTTATTTCTTCCACAGCTTACAAGTCACCGTGATACAACTTTTAACTTTGTGTTATGTCTTCAAAATCGGTCTTTTGCGCGCTCTCCTTCTGTGTGGCTGCACAGCTCTGTGCTGATTTTAGCGGCTTCACTGGAGTTATTTCTTCTGCAGCTTTAAACACACATCCACTTTCACGCAGTCATCCAAATTTTAACTTTGTGCTCGTCCAATATTGACTGAAAAAAATCACTCTTTTGTGAGCTGGCGTTCTGCCTAAATGCTCCTTTGAAGCGTGATGAGTCACTGCCTCAGTGCGCAGTGCGCACACAGCGGCGCTCATATGATCCATTAACAAGATATTAAATCAACTATAGACATACTTTTACAGCTAAGAACTGTTTTATCAAGCTATGAAAACATTAAAAATAGTTTGCTTAAGCTGTTCAAAATACATTCCACATGGAGCAGGAAAGAGAAGGAAAAAAGTGTCCAGATGAAACAGTCCTCTTTGATTCCAGAAGCGATTAGAGTTGTTTTCAGCATCCTAGGTTTGGCAGAAAATGATTAATCCGCTACAAAATAATAATTTTATATACAGCGTCCAGCGCACAGAGCAAGTGGAATTGTGTGCGCAAGAGGGCAGCCGCTCCAAAAATAGCCTCTCAGGTCCTGCGTAGCTGCCAGGCGCACGTATAATGGGCTTTTAGCAGCCTTGTAAGCACCACGCACATGCCTCTAAGTTGTCGCAGTAACTCGTACACAAACTGCGCCATGCTGTTGTTGCTAAATTTTGAACATCTTGAAATTAGCGCCACGCTCAGAGAGGAGCCTCATTAACTGAAGATAATGCCTCTAAGCGCCACTCAGAGCCCCATTCTCTCATGACAGTTGAAGAAACCCTCTTGTAGTAAAAAAAAAACATGCCGAATGGCTCATTATTCATCCTTCATTATTCGGTGGGACCCATACTTTATGTGTGAAGGGGCCCTTAGTAATGACAAGTGACACAGCAGACCTGGTCAATGCTAGTTTTATGTCTGTCTAGCAGATATCCAGCAAAATGTAAAATATGTCCAAATTTTATCTGTAGGTCTTCATAACAGCCATCACTATTTTTCTGTTTCCATTTTAGTTTCTTCTTTTTTTTTTTTTTGGCATTTTTGCTCACAGTTCCTTTAGCTCCATAAAGCTAACAGTAGCATATGTCATTTGTAGTGCCCTTTAATTCTCAAACTGAATGCTGGGAAACTGAATTTTCCAGTGTGTCTTGGCATATTTTTGCAACTTTTTCCTACATGCTTAACAATTAAACATTTTTTCTAGTAAATTTTGATCAAACTGATGAAGTAACATTGTGACCCTTTTAAATTATAGTATTAAAGCTTTAAAATAAATTTATTAGCACCATGACTTTGCTACACTTTCATTCCCAGCGCCATTCTTGTCTCTACCTTGTCATTTATTTTTGAATAATATGAAGTTAAAATCTGAAGATGAATGGGTGCAATTTCATCTGCTTCTAATTTCCTCCGATGCTTGTATTTTAAATGCAGTCTTATGCAAATCTGACTTTTTTCTATGTATATCATTATCGGAGCAGAACGTACAATAAAGTGAACTGGAATTCAGAAGTCAGTGTTCCTAAATAATGAACTAATATTCTACTCACATTGCATATTTATTTTTAATCTCCACAAAATGCCTCCAGGACACAGCATAATGTAAAACAATGACAGAGTTGTGCCAAATGAGGATATGTTGAGGCCCCCATAAGAACACTTCTTATTTCACTTCTTCCATTTAAGTCGAGAAGAACTTTTCACCCAGGATCAGCTTTAGTGGAGCAGATGGTGCTAATGATGCTGAATTAATGTTTCAGGAGTTATTTGTGGATATCACATGTGCTCTAACAAGACATTTATAGCAGCCAATAAAATCTTACACAAAAGAAGTAAGCTGCAACAAATCGTAAAAAATACACACAGAAGGTGAGGACAACTGCTTTGACTTTTTATTTCCTGGAAGCACACAAATAAAAAAAAAATCAGGATGTTGGGGTCTTCAGTGTTGTATGCAAATGATTGCTGAGTTTTGATTTTGCTGCTTTATTTGCTAATGGAAATATAAACAGCAGCACCATTTATCATCATTACGATGTGGATCACATATCATAAAATTGTGATTATCACTAACACGATGCTGTTATTGCCTTTAAAAAATTAAACAAATGCACAAAGGCCATTTATGAGCAGCCATAAAAGATCACATCGGCACATCTTTCATCTTCATGTGTTCAACAACATCATTAATGTTAAATTTAGAATAAGTGAAAGGTTGAAACGTTTGCTTTTTTTTTGTATCCTGCTCAGGAAGTTTGGAGGACAAAGCCAGCAAAAAATCTGCAGTGTGCCTTGTGGAAAACTGGGAATTAAGATGCATTACACCAGGAAGAGAGGATTTTATTTATGGGAGCTTCCGGAATAAGCAGAAGGAAATTCAGTGGCGATACCTGGGGACAGCGCCAAAGAGTGTCAGACCATTCCCAGAGCAGGAATAGTGGAAAGGAAGAGCTGGATGTAGTTAATGAGAGATGGGCTGGATGCAACACATGGGGACTTCACGCAAGACGCCATAATGCCTCAGTAAAATAAATGAAAAGTTGCGAGCTGCCGCTGCTGGCTGTCATAATGAATTATTAAAGGGGTCATATTAATTACATTTTCAGCGATTGCTAATTCATGTCAAGAGGTGGTTTATCAACACATGTTGAGGTCTTTAGGCAAAAATATGCCATAACCAGCTTGGTGATGAATGGACTGCATTTATATAGCATTTTTCCATCTATATCAGAAGCTCAAAATTTTTGCAATGATGCCTCACATTCACCCATTCACACAGACAAGCTCACACACCGATGTCAGGGTGCTGCCATGTGAGGCACTCAGTACCGACCAGGAGCAACTTGGGGATTAAGGAACTTGTCCAAGGGCCTTTAGTGACTGTCCAGTCAGACCCCCCCCCCCCCCCCCCACACACACACACACACATCTTCAACCAGTTACTCCAATTATGGGCTGCAGTGGGTGGGGGGAGTGGGGCTGCAGCCCATCACAGTAGTTGTAGGGCAGGAGGTGGGAGAACGTAGGGCCACGTATAGACAAACAAACATATTCACACCACATGCACACCTATGGTCAATTTTAAGTTTCCAATCCAGCAAACCTGCATGTCTTTGGTTCTGGGAGGAAGCCGGAGCACCTGGAAAACAGGCAAACTCCACACACAGAGGCCACAGTTGGGAATCAATCCCATGACCGTCTTGTTGTGAGGCAACAATGCCAACCGCCAAGTCACCGTGCTGCCGTGTTGTGTAACTGGTGAAGCAAAATACAAAACTTGCCCTATTCCCAGATTCTCCAGTTGCAGCCAGAGAACAATGTAAAAGTTGTGTTATGTCTTGGTGGCTTTCCTCACTCTTCTTTTCTTCATTCACTTTTTCAGAACTATTTGCAACATACAGATTTACCATAGACATGTTGGTTGGTTGGTTGGTTGGTTGGTTGGTTGGTTGGTTGGTTGGTTGGTTGGTTGGTTGGTTGGATTGTTAGCAGGATTACTCAAAAAATCCTCAACAGATTTTAATGAAATTTTTACCAGGGGTGTATCTTGGCCTAACTTAGAAATCATTAAATTTTGGTAATGATCCAGAACACGATCCGGATCCAGTAATTTTTTTAAGGATTCTTTATCATTGCAGGATATGGCCAATTTCAACATTTTTGCATCTGACTTCATGAAGACAGTGTTGTGTGGGCCGCTGAAGAGGAGGTACTGCTGGCCCACCACCACCAGAGGGCGCCCTGTCTGGAGTGCGGGCTCCAGGCACCAGAGGGCGCTGCCGCCTCACAGGAGCAGCCGGGGTGACAGCTGTCACTTATCACCTACAACAGCTGTCACCAATCATCTGATCTGCAGTGGTATATCAACAGGACGACATCTCCACCTCTTTGCCGAGATATCGCTCTACCTAGAAGGTAACGTACTCAGCTGACTGTGTTTTTGACAGTAACCCTTTGTTACTTTTGTGTGTTGAATAGCAGACATTCTTCCAACGAGAGGTGGAGGTGGTTTTTTCTCCATACGGATTGCTGGGTGCGAACGCACCCACATTTAACTGTTTTTGTTACTCGCCAGCAGTACCAGATCCGACACGCGGAGGCAGTGGCCACCTGGGAGTTCGGGACTTGGCGGCTCCAGTATTCCCGGGGTTCGGTGGCGGAGGAAATCGTGTGGTTCCGGTTCTGCTTTGGACAGACATCTCTTATCTTCGAGCCTGCCCACGTGACACATTCTTGTGAATTGACTTCTTTGTCTATTGTTGTGATCCGTTGTGTTTGTTGTGCTTATTCACAACAGTAAAGTGTTGATATTTGACTTCCTCCATTGTCCGTTCATTTGCGCCCCCTGTTGTGGGTCCGTGTTCCTACACTTTCCCAACAGGATATCTCGGCCAACGTCATGGACCCCGAGGGGCGTCAACCGGCTGTTGAACGGCCAATGGAAGAGCAGGGCGCACAGGCGTCTGCAGGAGGAATGATCGGTGAGTTGCAGCGAATCCTCACCGCTTTTACGGCTCGGTTGGATCTAATGACCGAGCAGAACGTCCTCCTTAACCGCAGGGTGGAGGCTCTCGCCGCGCAGGTGGAAGCGCGCCCTCAGTGCGCTGCTGCGGCTCCCCCTCCTGTCGATCCTGTGCACAACAGTGACGTTCCACAGGTCATTCAACGACCCCTCCCACCTTCCCCTGAAGCATACATAAGCCCCCCAGAGCCGTACGGGGGTTGTGTGGAGACATGCGCGGACTTTCTTATGCAGTGTTCGCTCGTCTTCGCACAACGTCCCGTCATGTACGCGACTGATGCTAGTAAGATAGCTTATGTAATTAACCTGCTTCGCGGCGAGGCACGCGCTTGGGCTACAGCGCTCTGGGAGCAAAATTCACGGCTCCTTCTGACATATGATGGGTTTGTGAGGGAGTTCAGAACAGTGTTCGATCACCGAAATAGAGGAGAGACCGCTTCAGCCATGCTGCTGTCAATGAGACAGGGGCACCGGAGCGCAGCTGCTTATGCAGTCGAGTTCCGCATCACGGCTGCGAGGTCCGGCTGGAATAGCACTGCCCTCCGTGCCGCCTTCGTAAACGGACTGTCGTTGGTACTGAAGGAGCACCTGGTGGCCAAGGACGAACCGCGGGATTTAGACGGGCTTATTGATCTCGTTATACGATTAGACAATCGGTTAGAAGAACGCCGTCGGGAACGAGACGAAGGGCGTGGCCGGGCACGCGCCGTCCCTCTCCCTTCCGGTTCCGACCGAGTTCCGCCCTCCCCATGCTCCACGGCCTCTACGCTCCATGTGGTTACAGCTCCCCCTGCTGATGAAGCTATGGACACGAGCAGGGCCACATTTAGGCCACCAGATAGACAGAGGAGGCTGGTCCGCGGAGCGTGCTTTGGTTGTGGCTCAATAGAGCATCAAGTGAGGGACTGCCCCGAGTGGTTAAACACCAACGTCCGCCCCTAGACACTGGGTTAGGGGTGGGCCAAAACATTCACGTGGGACACACCCATATTGCCACACGACTCCCAGTGACAATCCTTTATGAGGATTTAACCCTGAAGGCCCCAGCACTGGTGGACACGGGCTCTGAAGGGAATTTGCTAGACAGCAAATGGGCCAGGGAGGCAGGGCTCCCTCTGGTGGCGATTATCTCGCCTGTGCAGGTGCGGGCACTAGATGGCTCCCTACTCCCTCTAATCACACATAAGACACCACCAGTAACTCTGGTGGTGTCAGGAAACCACCGGGAGGAGATCGAGTTTTTTGTGACTCCTGCCACCTCCCGTGTGATTCTCGGGTTCCCTTGGATGTTAAAACACAATCCCCGGATCGATTGGCCGTCCGGGGTAGTGGTTCAGTGGAGCGAGACCTGCCATTGGGTATGTTTAGGTTCCTTGGTTCCTCCCGGTTCCCAGGATAAGGAGGAGGTCAGAGTCCCGCCCAATCTTGGGACGGTGCCGGTGGAGTACCATGACCTTGTGGATGTGTTCAGTAAGGATCTGGCGCTCACCCTTCCCCCCCACCATCCGTACGATTGTGCCATTGATTTGGTTCCAGGCGTTGAGTTCCCGTCCAGCAGGCTGTACAACCTCTCACGACCTGAGCGCGAATCAATGAAGACCTACATCCGGGACTCTTTAGCCGCAGGGTTGATCCGGAATTCCACCTCCCCGATGGGTGCAGGTTTCTTTTTTGTGGGTAAAAAAGACGGCGGACTTCGTCCATGCATTGATTATAGGGGGCTGAACGAAATCACGGTTCGTAATCGATATCCGTTGCCCTTGTTGGATTCAGTGTTCACGCCCCTGCATGGAGCCCAGATATTCACTAAGCTAGATCTTAGAAATGCGTATCACCTGGTTCGGATCCGGAAGGGAGACGAGTGGAAGACGGCATTTAACACCCCCTTAGGTCACTTTGAGTACCTGGTCATGCCGTTCGGCCTCACAAACGCCCCCGCGACGTTCCAAGCATTAGTTAATGATGTCTTGCGGGATTTCCTGCACCGATTCATCTTCGTATATCTAGACGATATACTCATCTTTTCTCCGGATCCTGAGACTCATGTCCGGCATGTACGTCAGGTCCTGCAGCGGTTGTTGGATAACCGGCTGTTTGTGAAGGGCGAGAAGTGTGAGTTTCACCGCACCTCTTTGTCCTTCCTGGGGTTTATCATCTCCCCCAACTTCGTCGCTCCTGATCCGGCCAAGGTTGCGGCAGTGAGAGACTGGCCCCAACCCACCAGCCGTAGGAAGCTGCAACAGTTCCTCGGCTTTGCGAATTTCTACAGGAGGTTCATCAAGGGCTACAGTCAGGTAGTTAGCCCCCTGACAGCCCTTCGTGGCCCTCCCGAAGCTCCCGACTGCCCAGGAGACAGCGGACCTCCTGGTCCACCACGTCGTCCGGCTGCATGGGATTCCAACAGACATCGTCTCCGATCGCGGTCCCCAGTTCTCCTCG
Organism: Thalassophryne amazonica; assembly: GCF_902500255.1. Lineage (NCBI taxonomy): Eukaryota > Metazoa > Chordata > Actinopteri > Batrachoidiformes > Batrachoididae > Thalassophryne > Thalassophryne amazonica. The sequence goes on from NC_047103.1 coordinate 56,619,530, forward strand.
CAAGTCTGAAGGAGCTTCTGCCGGGAACTGGGGGCCACGGTGAGTCTCTCGTCCGGGTATCATCCTCAAACCAACGGGCAAGCAGAACGGGTAAATCAGGAGGTGGAACAGGCCTTGCGCTGCATGACGGCCGCGCACCCGGCGGCCTGGAGTACCCATTTGGCCTGGATCGAGTATGCCCATAACAGCCAGGTGTCTTCAGCCACCGGCCTCTCCCCTTTTGAGGTGTGTCTGGGGTATCAGCCCCCGTTGTTTCCGGTGGTTGAGGGAGAGGTCGGTGTGCCCTCGGTCCAGGTACACCTGCGGAAGTGCCGTCGGGTGTGGCGCGCCGCCCGTTCTGCTTTGCTAAAGGCCCGGACGAGGGCAAAAGCCCATGCAGACCGTCGGCGGACCCCGGCCCCTGCGTATCGGCCAGGGCAGGAGGTGTGGTTGTCCACGAAGGACATTCCCCTCAAAGTGGACTCCCCCAAACTACAGGACCGTTACATCGGCCCCTTCAAAATCCTCAAGGTCATCAATCCAGCCGCAGTGAGGCTTCAGCTTCCAGCCTCACTGCGGATCCATCCTGTTTTCCATGTGTCCCGAATAAAACCGCATCACACCTCACCCCTCTGTGCTCCGGGTCCGGCGCCGCCTCCTGCCCGGATCATTGATGGCGAGCCGGCTTGGACTGTGCGCCGGCTCTTGGATGTCCGTAGGATGGGCCGGGGCTTCCAGTATTTGGTGGACTGGGAGGGGTACGGACCCGAAGAACGCTCCTGGGTGAAGAGGAGCTTCATCCTGGACCCGGCCCTCCTGGCCGATTTCTACCGCCGCCACCCGGACAAGCCTGGTCGGGCGCCAGGAGGCGCCCATTGAGGGGGGGGGGTCCTGTTGTGTGGGCCGCTGAAGAGGAGGTACTGCTGGCCCACCACCACCAGAGGGTGCCCTGTCTGGAGTGTGGGCTCCAGGCACCAGAGGGCGCTGCCGCCTCACAGGAGCAGCCGGGGTGACAGCTGTCACTTATCACCTACAACAGCTGTCACCAATCATCTGATCTGCAGTGGTATATCAACAGGACGACATCTCCACCTCTTTGCCGAGATATCGCTCTACCTAGAAGGTAACGTACTCAGCTGACTGTGTTTTTGACAGTAACCCTTTGTTACGTTTGTGTGTTGAATAGCAGACATTCTTCCAACGAGAGGTGGAGGTGGTTTTTTCTCCATACGGATTGCTGGGTGCGAACGCACCCACATTTAACTGTTTTGTTACTCACCAGCAGTACCAGATCCGACACGCGGAGGCAGTGGCCACCTGGGAGTTCGGGACTTGGCGGCTCCAGTATTCCCGGGGTTCAGTGGCGGAGGAAATCGTGTGGTTCCGGTTCTGCTTTGGACAGACATCTCTTATCTTCGAGCCTGCCCACGTCACACATACTTGTGAATTGACTTCTTTGTCTATTGTTGTGATCCGTTGTGTTTGTTGTGCTTATTCACAACAGTAAAGTGTTGATATTTGACTTCCTCCATTGTCCGTTCATTTGTGCCCCCTGTTGTGGGTCCGTGTTCCTACACTTTCCCAACAGACAGGTCACAAAGGCTGAACAAAAATGAAGTTACGACACAACAATAATTTAACATTTGTTTCTCCTCATTGAATTAACTTATTAGAAAAAAAAACGTGTAGTTCATGCAGTTTCTCTTTATAAATACATTTGCTGAAGATCTAAGGTTTTAACCCTCTGGGGCTGACGCCGCCGTATACGACGGCTGAGACCAAGCTTTACTAAATTATAAATAACTTTTTAATGATATGAGATAGAAACATTTTTTTTGTTTGCTGAAAAGATAACTCCGCAGACTTTCGAGTAACCATCCAGCATCTTTGTACTCCTCATAGAAGCTGTGTGATGACATGAGCAATGTGAGTGTCCAATCGGAATTGGTTCACGTCACATGGTTTTCCAAAATCCAATCGTGGGGCAGATTCACCTCACGTGACACACCAAAGATTGTTTTTAGGAGTGATGTGTTACTAGTTGGCCCATTTGAATAGACTGCTCCAATGCACCCTGCACCATTATGCACAGCAAAAGTGAAGGTGAGCAGACGGAGAGCCTCTCATACAATCTCATGTGCTCAAACAGTGTGTGAGTATCAGGATTGCTCGACTAGTTTTCCTGTGAATGTTACTGGATAAGCCTGTGGCAACTTCTCTCACTTCGGCACAGCACTGTTTACCATATCAATGGAGCAGGGGGGAGGGGCCGGTTCTCAAACTGAATGAGCCTCGAAGTGCGAATGTTGCTTTCAGAGCAGGAGAGAACAAACACACAGTCAACTTCATAGCAGAAGTTTGTGATGTGACGTTTGTGTAATAGCAGACAGAAATTGCTTTGAGATGAAGACAAACAAAATGCATAGACCATTTTGTATATATTGTTCAAAATGTGCATTTGTGTTTATTGTTTGAACCTTTTTGTTGTACAGTCTTTCACACAAGAGCCCAAATTACCTTTATAAAGTGTCAAAACAGTTGTTTTTATAGATTGCTGTGTTTTGAATAAATGTGTGTGGAAAATTATTTTCTGCTTTACTTTTTCCTTTCTTATTTCTGGTTGTAAACCTTTATTACACTTATAAAACACAACTATAGCATATATATTTTGAAAGTACAGGTTGTCCTGAAAAAAGAGACATAAAACTTGATTGTGGGATGCAGGGAGAGCTGTTAACAGTAATAATAAAACATTTATGCCAGGTGAGTGAACTGTCCAAAAAATGTCCTCGGACCCCAGAGGGTTAACCACTGAATCTGAAACATGACGGTAGATGCGTGAAATAACGTGACCCTATGGCCTTGGCGGAGGTTTGCGCTCTCCGAGTGCTTCTAGTATTTTTAATGAAATTTTACCAAGGTGTAGAGATCTGATTTCAGTTTGAGTTTAAGGAAGATAATTTTATAAATTTAAACTTTTTTGTATTTTTTGCATCCGCCAAGGACATAATAAAATCATGTCTGTCTGTCTGTCTGTTAGCAGGATGACGTCAAAACTACTGCACATATTTTGACAAAAGTTTCACCAAAGATAGATATTAGGCCATGGAAGAACCCATTAAATTTTGGAGATGATCTGGATTTGGATCCGGATTCTGAATCAAGTTTCACTTTAAAGTATATAGGCTTTGAAATATTACATCAAAACCACTTCATGGATTCTTACCAAATTTTCACCACAGATAGATAATAGGCCATGGAAGAATCCATTAAATTTTGGAGGTGATCCAGATTCAAATCTGGATTCTGATTTCACTTTATATATGTTTTGAGGGATTACGTCAAAACGTCACGGGTTCTCACCAAATTTGCACCAGAGATAGATATTAGGGCATGGAAAACTCCACTTAATTTTGGAGGTGATCTGGATCTGGATCCAGATTCTGGACCAAGATTTCATTTTATATAGGCTTTGAATGATTACGTCAAAGCTACTTCACAGATTCCCCACCAAATTTGCACCACAGAAGGATATTAGGGCATGGAAGACTCCAATGAATTTTGGAGGTATTCCAGATCCAGATTGATGGACATCAGAAATCTCTGATTGCTCTTGTTTGTATTTGAAATGGCATAAACAAATAAAAATGTCTGAAATACTAAGTGTTCCAAGACTTTTGGAGGGCACTGTATAGAGGATCCTGAATTATGTTTTGTGTTTGAAATGAAGCAATAGTAAGTCCCTTCGGCTGCTCCCTCGTTTGCACTCGGGGTCGCCACAGCAAATCCAAGGTGGATCTGCAGGTTGAATTGGCACAGGTTTTATGCCAGATGCCCTTCCTGACGCAACTCCACATTACATGGAGAAATGTGGCAGGGGTGGGATTTGAACCCAGAACCTTCTGCACTGAAACCAAGCACATTAACCACTTGGCCACCACCCCTGCGTTTGAAATGAAACAATAAATGTGCAAAAACCCAAAGGGGTGAATACTTTTGCAAGGCAATGCACTGATCAAAAAAAAAAAAAAAAAATTGAGGTTAACTGGTATGAATGAGTTCATAATGAGTTGATAATGAAGTCACACAGAAATCATATGATAAAACCATACATAGTCAAAAACACCATTATAGACATATGTACATTTACTTGTACATTTCTATCTTGATGTGCAGAACATGTAGGGAACGTAGCAACAGTTTGATGCCTTTCATTCTCTGAAGTTTTTTTACACGCTTAAATATAACCAGAGGTGCCATTTAACTCCTAATTATGTCAGTTCGACATTTGAAACCGTACAAAATAATTAAATTAACTCCAGTAATCAATTAGAGAATAACCCTGTTGTGTCTGATGTTTTGCAGACGTTTATGTTGGTTATACAGTTGCAAATAGAGGAGTTTTACGGGGGCGCGTTAGCGGAGCCATAAAACAGCTATTTGCGACCGTATAACAGCATAATCTTTCGCAAATTATCAGATACAAAGGTGTAATTCCCATTCTATTTCAATTCCATCCTTTGCACGGTTTATTTTTCTGGAGGCAATTAGGTCGGCGAGGCTTACCGCCAAGCCAAGCCCGTGTTGCTCCAACAGCGGTCAGGGTGCAGAGTAATCCATCAAAATGAAAATCTATCAAATCTGAAACTGTAATTCTATATCAGAATCCACATCAGCACTTTCATACGGTAGCTTAAATTCACCAGTTTAGGCGGCGGCAGAGGTACGTGACTTTCTCTCGCTCTCAGCTAACAGCACTAACAGCTAGCAGAGCGCGCAGCCGGTGTTCTGTTGAATTGTGTCTCCTTGCATAAATCGACAGTTCCATGTCACAACAATATTGCACATGCGCAGTTGCGCGGAGGACAGGAATGACATTCAACAGGAATGACATCTCGTCAAAACACCGGTCAGGGTGCGGAGTAATGCATCCAAAAGAGAAATGGTCGAATATTTTGCCACCTTTACCCCGATATTATACCGTCTGAAATGTCACAAGCTTAACTAATCAGATTCAGGGAAAAAATGTAATTGGATTAGAATGTTTTATAAACTTGGAAATAGTTAGAAAATCTACTTGACTTAACACTTTTTTTTGAGAAAAATGAAGTATGTGTAGTAGGGGAAATTTGAAAGGCATTAGTCAAAGTGAATTTAAACTTTTGCCCACATCTGGAAGTGTAAAAAGAAGATAAAAACCAGTTTTGCACAGTATGACCCTTATAAGATCATATACATATCAGCTCAAAGCGTGTGCACGGCTACACCTCATATATGATATTAATTAAAGGTAGTGTCAAAGCAGTCAGGCTTACAGCTCATTATCAGCACACTGAGATGTAACACAGGAGCTCAGGCGACAGAAAGTTGTGCATCTCCAGTATTAATCTCAGCAACTGTGTGCTTCCGCATGTTTATGATATGTGGTTATTTCTGGAAAAGCGGGTGACACAGTGTGAGTGTTTGGCAGATATCCACTCATTTAATAGCGATAACAGAGGGAAGAATGAATGCCAAGAGTGCAGAAACAAAGAAGGGCTTCTGCATGGCGAAGGCACAGACAGGGTGTCCAAGAGAGAACCTTACCCCATTTTGGCCGCCTGATCCTGTCTTTTTGTATTTTACTTTGACGTGGCCCTCACCCACCACGTGTTGGCCTTGATGGCCTGCAGTTTGTAGGGGGGAAGGAGAGCTTGTTCTCCCACCAGCCTCTCTTGAGGACACATGACAACGAGCATCGAGCAGCCTGCAAAGCAACGTGCCTTCCTGAGCCAAATTCCTCAGCCTGCCAGGGCCCGCCAACCCAGCTCCCTCCTACCCTTTCTACTGTCTCTTACAGACTATTTACAATCAGCAGAGAGACAGACAAAATATTTACTAATCCCCACAGCTGAATTGTAAGGAAGAAAAGTATAGTATAAGGCTTGACAGCAAATTAGTGCTCCGCCATGACACATGCGGTGGTGTGGCTCGACAGGTCCTCTCCTTTTCCATTTTTATTATCATCCATGCTTGAATTATTCAGTGGCAGCCATTAGCATAACAGCAGCCATTTTATATTTAGCTCCCCCTTATGTTGACTGTGTCAACATTTCACTCCAAATATTCTGCTAACATCCCTGACAAGAGGAGCAAGGCAGCAACTCCAAGCCAAGTGCACTTAGATGAGAAACAAAGCTCTTTTTTTGGTCTTCCCTTTCAGTAATCCCAAATTTGATTCCTTATATGGGGAAAAAAAAGATGTCTCCATAATTTCATAAGCATGGCAAGCCGTTGGATTGCAGTGGCGTAGTATGCCAAAGAGACACTGGCACACACTTAAAGAAGTGCAGTAGCCGTCACCCTGTCTCATTTGTCACTATTAGCTGTAATTGAAAGATCCCTCATCTCATTTTGGAGGTCTAATTTGTTGTCTTGCACTGGGGGGGGGGGGGTGTCACTGAGCTACAATGATAAAAGCCCTCAATGCTCTTCTCCCATACCGAGTGTGAAATTAAAACCTTCACACAGTATTTAAGGCTAATCTGCATGAGCCGCTCTCCACTGACATTCAAAAGTACATATAATTGAATAACATTTAATGTATGATGTATGCAGAAATGGGGTTTCTCACATCAAGTTATGCAGGTTTAAATGTGAGTGTTTGTGATAATTATTCATGTTGTGGGGACAGAAATCTCTTCTCACGGTCACTTGCAATAATCCATTTCCTAATCAGAGAAAAAAACATTTAGTAATTCAACAGGTTCTCATCTGAAGGCCAAGCCCAATGTTACCACAAACATGTCAAATTATAAAGTTAAATAAATGATAAATGGACTGCATTTATATAACACTTTCCCATCTGCATCAGACGCTCAAAGCGCTTTACAAATAATGCCTCACTTTCACCCCGATGTCAGGGTGCTGCTATACAAGGTACTCACTACACACCGGGAGCAACTAGGGGATTAAGGACCTTACCTAAGGGCCCTTAGTAATTTTCCAGCCAGGCTGGGATTTGAACCGAGGATTGTCTGGTCTGAAGCCCAACGCATTAACTGTCAGGCCGGGTGGAGGCCTGGCATCAAGGGCGGCTGGACCCGCAAAGCAGACTCCCAGACTAGGCTTGAGTGTGAGAGAAGTCATAGTCTTTATTCCAGGCTTTGGTACGGTACACCTGTGATCAGTCAGCGAAGCAGCTGCACAAACAGGGTCCGGGAGATACGCAGTCATGGACGAGCAGGGTTCAGTGGCACGTACAAAGACGTACATTCAGGAAGAGGCAAGAGGTGTAGTCGAGGAGTACGGCGCAGAAATCGGAACACGGCAAGGCAAAAATCAGGACTGTGAACGGACACTGGGAAGTGTACAGAAGACAACAATCGAGGGACTGTGAGACTGTGAGTGTTTAAATGCTGGTGGACTAATTGGTGCAAAATGAGGAGCAGGTGGTGTTAATGAGGTGCACATGTGGAGCAATCTAGAAAGCGAGCATGGCTAGTGGACAAAGATTAAACACAGTGCAAGATAGTGATGGAGGGAAAACATAGAGTGGAGTGATGTACACGTGAGCTGGTGCCAAGAGTGTGAGTGAAAGATACGAGGAAGGTGCAGTGATGTGAAGTGAACCAAATCAGATGGGTGTGAGGGCAAACTGAGAACAAAGGTCAAACGGAAACAGAGGACTATGAACAGAGCATGAACAGCAACGAAGAACAGAATAAAATACTACAATGAACAAGACCTGAACTAAGCATGAACATGAGAACAAAACATGAACCATCAGATAATAAACATAGAAGATAAATTGCATAAGAACTGAATAGGAAAATAAACACTAAGACAAAACTGAACTGGAACTGACTATGATTGAAGAATACAACCAGATTGACAAAACAAACAAAGACTAATAATTAACAAAAAACAAAACTCGATACTACCGAATAACTGATAACACAAATGAGATGAGTAAAATAAACAAGTGAGAAACTTAAGAACAATAAATGAAAACACAACTGACAGAACAAAACTAGAATGGAACTGAACTATGGTGAAAGTATAAAAGTAACAAAGAAACAAAGTGGCAAAGCAAAATAGATCATAGAATAAACACATGATGAAAATAAACAACTAATAAATCAAAGCGGGAACAGGAGATGAGGCAAATAAAGGGGCAAAATAGAGATCAAAGCCTAGAGTAGGGCCGGGCATGACATTAACCACTAGACCATCATCTCCCCTAGTTTCATCAAGTTTCATCAAAGCCCTTGACAACCTTGGAACTGCTGGAATTACTTTGTTTAAAATGAATGGTTAAATAGGGAGACCTACTTAGTGGTCCTCAACAATACCGCTGTGTTGAGGACACAGTGGGGGGAGAAGGCCAAGGGGATGCTCACATTTCACCTGTCTGCATTGTTACTTTTGAGAGATTGGGGTAGATTGGTTGGCTGCCTGGGTGATTGCCATCCAGGGCCCGAACAGGTTGGATGGTGGGGTATAAGTGGCAAGGCATGTCACCAGTGAATGCACCCACACCTGACCTGATCTTGGATACCCATAGTCGCCTACAATGAAGTTCACCTTCCTTGCTGATATATTAAATGGGAAATAGAGGGGAGGCAGTTCTTCAGCCATCCTGAAAGCACTGACAAAGAGGAAATGACAATATGAAACAAAATTCAATTTATTTATATTGCACTAAGATACAAGAGAGCTGCCTCAAGTTGCTTCACATTGGTTAAAATGGTGCACATATGGAATTTTCTTCATAGTGATTTCTCTAAACACATTGAATGATGACTATAGGAATGCTGGTATTTTACGGGTTTTTCGAGTGTTGCCTGCAGGTGACAGTCTTGCAAGTGCCCATAGACTCATACATTCTACCCCAAGCACTTTTTTGACTGATCACTAGTGTCACACCTACTGTCAGCCAGTACTTAGCTGTAATATGGAAGTGGAAGTTACTTCCTGTGCCTCCGTTGGGGGGGGGGGGGGGGGGCGGTGTCGGGGGTGCATTCCGGCGCCGTCGGGCTGCTCCGTTGATGGTCCGTCGTGCTGCCCCGGTGGCTCTGGTGGCTGCCCTTCCTGGCCCCTGTGCCCTTCCGCTTCCCTTTTTTGCCTGGTTCCTCCTGGGGCCCTGCGTCCTGGGCCCTTTTCCGTTGTTGCTTGCACTCGGCCGTACGGCTTCCGACGCGCCGGAGTGGTCCATGTCTTATGGTAGGGTTCTATACTTTTATCTTGGCCCAACACAACAGCCACAGTAGTGATCGGATATATAGCTGAGGTCTGGGTCTCTGTGTGTGGCTGGTCATGTGTTCGTGGCCGACACCACAATTCGGTTTTGGATGCTCTCAAGGTGATCAAGACTCTGGTGTCCTAGATTAGGGAATGAATGCTCACTAACTAGACAACAGACTGTCACTGTCACTGCTTGTTCATGTGTGGTGGTTTGTTCCGGCATGTTTTATGTTGGGGCCCCGTCTCCTCTGTGTCTCACTTCACAGTTATTGCTTTCACCACTTGTCTTTCGTTTTTGTCTGTCTTCGTGTTGTTTTGGTGGTCGGTCCCTCCTGATAGAAGTTGTCAGTCGGCTTTGAGTAGGATCTTATAGGGTGATCGGGAAGGGCGGATGGGGGTCACACACGCACACCACATTCACTCACGCACTACATACCTTCTGTCCTGCAAGAATAAATTGCATATATGTGTATTAATGTTTATAAATGGTTCTGCCAGTGTGGCATTTACCATTACTATATATGCAGACAGGGGGAAAAAAAAAAGGAAGTGGAAGTCCAACATATACTCTCAAGAAAGCACCATGTCACATTGATTGGTGCATATGCCCCTACAATGACTAATCCAGATGAGGTGAAAGCCAGGTTCTATGAGGACATGATCCATGCCATTGCAGCCATGCCCCGGGAGTAACAAACTCATTATCTTTAAGTGATTTCAATGCCAGAGTCGGCAGAGACCACACATCATGGGAGGGCTTCTTGGGGAAGAATGGTGTTGGCAACTGCAACAGCAATGGGCTGCTGCTGAACAGGGCCTTCTCATCACCAACGCCGTCTTCCGCCTGCCCAACCACAACAAGATGTCGTGGATGCACCCGCACTCCAAGCATTGGTGTCTGATAGACTACGTCATCGTCAGGCAGAGGGACAGGCAGGAGATGACATTTTGGCATTTCTTCACTGACTTCCTGTCCCTGTGAGATCATAATTTAAGATTCTGCTACTAACCTATAAAATTGTTCACAGACTGGCCCCTCCCTACTTAGCTGACCTAATTAAACCCTATGTACCGGCCCATTCTCTGCATTCTCAGGGTGCAGGACTACTTAGTGTCCCTAGGGTGAATACAAAGTCTGTGTATCACAGAGCTTTCTCTTATCATGCACCTGTTCTGTGGAATGATCTCCCTGCATCAATAAAACAGTCAGATTCTGTAGATACTTTCAAGTCCAGACTTGAGACGCCCTTATTTTCCCTTTCATATGGCTAGCACACAGTTTGTATGCTTTTTACTCTTTTAATTCATTTTATTAGGAAACGTAACATGCAGCGGCCTCAACTTTATCTAGATGCTGGGTTGTTTTTGAGGCTTGGGGCTGGTGGCCGGTGATCACCTTGGTATTTCTTTTGTTTTTTTGTTTCTTAATGCTGACAAATTGTACTGTATTTGTCTTTCTGATGCCTGATTCTTTTTTCTTATGCTTGATTTTCTTTTTTTACTTGTGTGAGGCACCTTGGGACAAATTTGTTGTGATTTGGTGCTATATAAATAAATGAAATGAAATGACTTGAGAGATACCAGGTACGGTGCAGATTGCTGGAAGGACCACTGCCTGCTCATCTCCAAGATGAACTTCCATATCCAGGCTTCCAGGATACTCCAAGGCATCAAGGTGCCCAAGCAACTTAACATCTCCAGGCTCAAGTGTAACAACATCAACCAGAACCTGGTGTACAAAATCAACACCAAGTTACAGTTGCCAAACACAGAACTGTATGTGGACACTGAGGCAGAATGGGGCATCTTTGTGATGCTGTCTCCATTGCTGCCTCAGACATATTGAGTCCTGTCACCCACAAGCAACAGGATTGGTTTGACAATAAAAAACAACTCATCCAAGCCTTGCTTGAGGAGAAGCATAAATTCCACAGAGACCTCCTCAGTGATCCTTCCTCTGCATCAAAGAAGGAAGGCTTCAGCAATGCCAGAAGAACTGTGCAGCTGGAGGTACACCAAATGCACGATGAGTGGCTTAGCAAGAAGGCCAATGAGTTCCAGACAGGAAGGTCATGAAGAACTTCTACAGTGCCCTCAAAGCTGTCTATGACCCTATACTGTCTGGATCATCACCTCTCCTCAGTGCAGATGGGAACACACTAGGCAGAACACTTCCACGATGTCTTTAACTGCCCATCCACAATAAATGAGGAAGCAATTGCCAGGCTGCTGCAGGCCCCATTGACCACTTGCTTGCCAGCACCCCCCAACCGAAGAAGCGGTGGTGAAAACCACCAAAAGTCTGTCCAGCGGTAATGCACCTGGTGCTGACTCGATCCCTACTGAGATCTTCACTCTGGTGGCTTGCGCTGAACGGAGCTGTTCCAGTCCATGTGGCACCATGAAAAGCTCCCTCTGGATTACAAAGACACCTCGATTATCCACCAATACAAGTGGAAAGGAAACAGGAAAATATGTGACAACCACTGTGGCATTTTGCTCTCCACTGCTGCGTAAATGCTTGCCAGAATCATGCTCAACCCCCTCAATGCACATCTTGAGCAAGACCTGCTACTAGAGAGCCAGTGTGGATTCAGGAGTGGACGTAGCACCATGGACATGAGCTTCGCTGCATAACAACTACAAGAGACGTGTCAGGAGTAGAATGTCTGTCTCTATACTACCTTTGTGGATCTGACAGAAGCATTTGACACTGTCTACTGTGAGGATTTCTGATAAAAGCTGTGACCCCGTCACACCATCAACCCTACCAACTGTTCAGTAACTTTTTAGTTTCCGTGCAGGGTAACTGTCAATGTACTAACACTGAAGGCTCAGACAAAGGCTGTAGCTTATGCTTCCAGTTGGGAACATGCTTGACATGTCTCTGATAATTCATTTTCTGAATGAAATCATGTCATTTCTATTGTTGTAGGATTAATGGTGGTGCTGATGGATCCTATCTTACACCCAGTGCAAAGCCACGCATAACACTACATGTCTTTGCTGCTATTTAACCAGTGCAGCTGTCATGCCCACATTCTTTAAATAACAAGTAAACATGTACTCATCTGTGTGCACATGGGTGTGATGGTCTTAAAATGAGGGGAGGTCAGGCGATGACCTGGTGGGTTGATATCATGAGGTTCCAAATGAGTGGTACGCAGAGCTTTTTGCTATTTATATGGCGCCATAGTCAGAACTGCCTTAAATAGGTGGGTTCACAGCATCCATACACTCTGTTTATACATACATTAGTGCCTTACACGACAACAAAACTTAAGTGAAAAGAACATTTAATCATGAAATGAAAGTAGGAAAGACCAGGCATGAATGTAAAAATATAAAACCACTGTAATTTTGGTTTGTACCCTATTTATACTTTTTATGCTGTTTTCTTCCTCTCTTGTTCTCGGCTTGCAGTTGCAGTGCACAAAGATGCAGCTGGTGGCTGGCCACAGCATCCAGGTGCAGTAGGGATGGGGTATCTGCCTGATGAGAGAAGATTGGGTGATTGGAGAATCATCAGGATGAGGCGTTGCACTAAATTCTCAAAAGCTTCACCTCAGGGAGCTGTGGTGGATGACTGGTGGGCCTGCTCATGCACTTTGATGTTTTGTGCACAGAAATTTTTCCTCACCATAAGACTTCTCAGTTTCTGCGGCTGAGGCACCTGCCTCTTAAAGGGATTCACAAGTGACATACTGATTATTATTATTACTGGTTTATTTCATGCTGTGCCCAACACACACCCATGAGTAACTGAGTAAACAACTTTGTGTCTTGGGCCCTTCTTTTCTCTCAGATTACATGCCATAAAAATAGCAAAGTGGAGTTGAACAGTTGTTCTATGCATTTAGATCATGGGGCATGGATCATCAAGATGTCTTTTGATAGCTTTCATGACATTCATAACACTTTGAAATGCAGTTCTATCATGTGGAAGTACAAATCTTGTTCAAAACAGGTGCATGATGGCACATTCCATGTTTATCAGCAAATGTCAAAAGTATATATATATATATATATATATATATATGTGTGTGTGTGTGTGTGAATACCTTGAGATGAAATCAGGCTAAGTAGTCAAAGCAAGTTAACCATTATATACTTAATGCTGGGCCCGACATAAGTATAAAGGTTTGTCTCTCTCCTCTCCTTGTGTGTTCTGGAGGACTGAAGAAGCACCAGTCAACACTGTCAGTTTTGTTGATTCTGGAAACGGTGCCCTCTAGTGTCCATTGGTGGGCACAGATAACCAAAAAATTAACTTCGATAACAGATAATCGGATAACTGAAAAGTAATCTTTGATAAAGATAAAACGATAAACCACTCAAAAATGTATCGCAAGTTACAGATAACCGATAAATTCCAGTATTGTCTCTGGTACATTTGCAACTACTAATAAACTGAATTTGCGTTTTAACACCACGATCGCTTCTGGTAACAGCAAAAGTGACAACAAACCCAAACAATGAGCCCACACTTCTGTCTTTGAACATCTTGCCCCCTGCTGGAAGCTCTTGTTTACCAAATGGCTCTCAACACAGCAGCAAGCTAAGAGCAACCACAAAGCCCAGCTCTCTACTCAATCACAATGCTCCGGTCAGGCGGAGGTCTTGGAAAATAAAGCCATGCCGACTTATGGTTTTGATTTATAAATAACATTAATACCGATAGAATAACTCCATTAATGTCAATTCTGTCATTTGTACAAAGTTAAAATATAACATATATCTTTTAATGTTGAATAATGCACTAATTCTGAGGTTTTGTAACAAACACAGACAGATCGCAAAGGATTCTGGGTAAAATGTGCCTCTGCTAAACACTGATTGGTTCAGTCATTCATTATGTAAACCAACACGTTAACGTGATGGGTGTCGTGTGTTGGTGTTTACAGATAAATGTGCTTTTGTAAAATATTCCATTTTTTTATTTGTAAAAACGGGCATTTTTACAGAGCCCTGGAAGTGTCATCGCAAAATGTTTTGCATGTGGAGAGAATGTGCACACATTTTATGATATTGTAAAACGTGCACTCAATATTGTCTTGACACATAAATGTTGGCTATTCACCCTTTTCAGGTTTCAAATCCCGCAAAACCTCGGAGAGGTCGCCACGCTGCGAGATCTCAGTAACACTGAGAACTGCATTGAGACGCTCTGATTGAGCTGCACTTTAACTGCTGCACACAGACAACACCATTACCATCGCAACATAAAACTATTTTTATATTGTGCCTAAAACCCTCTTGAATATATTCTCTGGGTTTACAGACATTGTTATTGTGTTTATTTTATGTAAATATGCGAGAATCACAGGCTGTTTCTCCATTATTTTCAATGGGAGCTGCTGTGAGATACAATCGCTTCCTGATCATGTCGTTCTGGAGGAAAGTGAAGTTTGCTCTTTAACGTCTTGATTATTGTTCTTTACAACACTGTTTGTCCTCTTTGTTCCAGACTAATATATATATATAATATGTCTGAAATTTGGTTTGCGTTTATTAAATTCCACGCAGATTAAACGTACCAGACACGGATTATTTGTTATAATTGTTTTAGCAAGTTTTCAGGGTATCATGCAGCAGTCTCTTATTAACGTGATGAAAAGCCTAAAAATACATTTTTGTAGTATAATATTAATTTACAACTGTCGTGTTGATTCTCTATATGTTGTTGTTGACTGCAGCGACTCTGGCACGCAAGGGATTATGGGATACGTCAATGGGGGAATGAACACTACTGGCCAGTAGATGTCAGAAAAACAAAATTCCAGATAATCCTTGTCTGCTACATTTAAGATGCGTGGAATTTAATAAACGCAGACACAATAACAACGTCTATAAACCCAGAGAATATATTCACGAGAGTTTTAGGCACTAGAGTTTAATGCTGTTGTCCGTAGAGCCTGATCAGAGTGTCTGAAATGCATTTCTCATGTCGTGAACGTACTGAGATTACCCTATCCTACCCGTAATGCACTGCTGGGCACAGCATATATCCACACTAAAACCTTAAAAATTAGTGCATTACTAACTAACATTACTAACTAACTAAAACATATATCTGATATTTTCACTTTATAAAACTTCAGACATGACATTAATTTAAATAACTTGTCCAACATTAGTTTGGTTAAAAGTTGAACCATAAGTTAAAAATGTATGCCTCTGGATGACTTGGGTGATATTGCCTGAGTATCAGTATGGGGTTAAGAGAAATGAGTTTTTAATTTGTTTTTGGGAGCAGTTTTCCTTTGTTTACAGAGGATGGAGCGGTTTCTTCTTAAAGCAGCTCTTCTCTGTTTTGCAGAAGATAGAACTACACATCAGCTATGAAACATTTAACAGGTAGGTACACAACTGATTTTAAGTTTTATAAATATTTGTAGCTGTTCAACTTTATTTACCACGTCATCGGTCTGAAAATTATAGGACAAAAATTTATCGCAAGATAATTAGTCCAATAATGGTTTTTAAAGTTTTCTAACAACATAACCCGATAATGAAAACATTATCTTCAATAATTATCGGTTATCGGATTATTGGAACTGTGCCCACCACTGCTAGTGTCTGAGAACAACATGCAATTTGGACACACTTCAGAGGGCAAATACAGTGAGGTAAATCAGTATTTGATCCACTGTCGATTTAAGTATTCCCACCTACAAAGAATGGAGAGGTCTTAATTTTTATCAATTTATTTCCAATTTATTTCATTTATATATTGCCAAATCACAGCAAAGTTGCCTCAAGGTGCTTCACACAAGTAAGATCTATGCTACTGACACAAATTATAAAACAATTCACAAAAAAAAATAATACAGGAAATGTTGCCGGTGCACAGGACAGGAGGGTAACAGAAACCTTATCGTAGGTACATTTCAACTGTGAGAGACAGAATAATAAATAAATAAATAAATCAGAAAATCACATTGTATGATCCCCCCGAACTGCCACCTTATCATGGTGGGGGAGTTTGTGTTCCTGGATGATCCTAGGAGCTATGTTATTGGGGGCTTCGTGCCCCTGGTAGGGTCTCCCATGGCAAACAGGTCCTAGGTGATGGGCCAGACTAAGGGAAGTTCAGAAGCTGCCATGACTGACACGAAATCAAGGACCGAGACGTTGCCCGGTATGGCGGAGCCGGGGCCCCACCCTGGAGCCAGACCTGGGGTTGGGGCGAGCGCGTGAGTGCCTGGTGGTCGGGCCTTAGCCCACGGGGCCTGGCTGGGCTCAGCCTGAAAGGGTGATGTGACAACTTCCTTCCCTCAGTCAGAGCATCGCAAATGGGTCATGGCTGGGTCTTCCAGCATGACAATGACCCGAAACACACAGTCAGGGTAACTCAGGAGGGGCTCCATAAGAAGCATTTCAAGGTCCTGGTGTGGCCGAACCAGTCTCCAGAACTGAACTCAACAGAAAATCTTTGGAGGGAGCTGAAACTCCAATCTGAAAGATCTGGAGAAGATCTGTTTGGAGGAGTGGACCAAAATCCCTGTTGCAGTGTGGGCAAACTTGGTCAAAAACTACAGGAAACGTCTGACCTCTGTAACTGCAAACAAAGGTTTTTGTACCAAATAGTAAGGTTTGTTTCCTTTTGTATTAAATATTAGTTTCGTGCAGTAAAATGCAAATTAATTATTTAAAAATCATACAATGCAATTTTCAGAGTTTTTTTCAGAGTCTGTCTCTCACAGTTGAAGTGTACCTACAATACAAAATTACAGACCTCTCCATTCTTTGTAGGTGGGAAAACATAGAAAATCGACAGTGGATCAAATATTTATTTGCTTCACTGTACATGCTATTATGTGTTTGGAAGTGGTAGTCATATATGTAAGCTCTGTCATGACCCACGTAACCAAAGGTTTTGGTAATGTATTTTCAAAATGTCATTGTGATTTTTTTTTTATTATTTTTATGTGTTTTTGGAAAGTTTCGGTTTATTCTGATTTGGTATGTTTTCAGGAGTGTTATTGTGTCTTTGTGTTTTTAGTGTATTTTGCTGTTTATCATTATGTTTTGGTTTTGTTAACATGTTACTTTCCAAAATGTTACTCAGTCATCATATCTGTTGTGTTTTGAAAATGGTTATTTTTTGCTTTACACTACAACAACAACTAATAATAATAATAATAATAATAATAATAATAACAACAACAACAGTATGTACTTGAATAAAGCTTAATATAGAGCTTTCAATCGAAAAAATTCAAAAAGTGCTCTCCATATGTTGAACTGAATTGAATTTATTAGACACCCATGCAACAAAATTTCAGTCATGTACAACAACAAAACTCATAAACAAAGTAATCAAAGAAAAAAAAGATAGTATAAAAAAAAACAATGTACACGGTGCCTAAAGGCGTAGGCAGAAGCAAAGCTTATCAATGCCTACACCCCTCCATGATGTCGAATCAAACCAGGCATATGTGCCTGTTCATAAATGTTCATTTCTAAACAAAATCTGAACAACAGTAGCTCATAATTACAATTAAAAGAAAACAAATATTTCAAACAGCTCCCAGTAAAAGCTGGTTATCACCTACATATTTCAGTAGAAAAGGTTCAAGTATAACACCTTCATATAACACAACTCAACCACTTTCAGCTAATACATATCTGGAGAATAACATTTCTTTGAATAAATATTTGAACTGGGTGATATCTGGACATCTCTCAGGTTGATTGTTCCATTTTTAGGACCACAAATAGAGACACAGAAGCATTTCCTGGTCGTCCTAGCGCCAGCAATTTTAAAATGATACAAACCCCTTAAATTATACATTTCTTCTCTCTGCATAAAATATTCTTGAATAATAAGTGGTAATTGCTTATTTTTCACTTTATAAATCAATGCTGTGGGAGTATGGGGTACCAGATCTGCTACAAAGCATGATTTTATCTCTATATGACCAAAGTAGCAGCTTTGGATTCTTGCCATTACATCAGACCAGTTCCTGGTGGGTGTTGGACCCTGCCAGGGCTTGTCTCCAATCCTGTTTGTGATGTTCATGGACAGGATTGCAAGGTGCAGTCACAGACAGGAAGGTGTCCAGTTTGGTGACCTCAGAATTGCATCTCTGCTTTTGGTGGACAATGTGGTTCTGTTGGTTTCATCAGGCAGTGATCTCTGATGTGCACTGAGCAGGTGTGAGACGACTGGGATGAGAATCAGCACCTCTGTCAGAAAAGGGTGGGCTGTCCCCTCTGGGAAGAAGGAGCTGAGCCGAAAGGCGAGGGTCTCCGTTTACCAGTTTATTTACACTCCTATCCTCACCTATGGTCATAAACTTTGGGTAATGACTGAAAGAATAAGATTGTGGATATAAGCAGCGGAAATGAGATTCCTCCATTGAGGAGCTGGGCTTTCACTCCAGGAGAGGGTGAGAAACTCGACTACCAGGGAGGGACTGCTGCTTCTTCGCATTGAAAGGAGCCACACTCGGACGTCCAAGCTTTTCTCTTCTACCTGTAAAGCCCACAGAGAGTCAAATGACCCTGGCTAGCTGACTTGGCTAGCCACATTCTTGTGTTTGCATATTTGCTGTCTGTGTGTTCTGAGACTTCTTTGTTTACATAACAGAAGTAGCTCTCCACAGGGGATCTTGGAGTCACTTGCCTGCTTAGCTGAAAGGGCTGCGTATGAAGCAGGAGTTGTGTGCAAAATGTGTAAAATTACAGCTGCCTAGTACACCTATTGCTACAACTATATGTGCACCACAGCGGCTGAAAGATCTGTCGTTCTGGATGTCCCAGCTGGACAACATGTACTGTGTTTGGATAGACATGGACTAACAACTGCCCACTGTGACGCATGTGTGTCTGCTTGCTGTCATCAATCAATCAATCAATCAATTTTTTTTATATAGCGCCAAATCACAACAAACAGTTGCCCCAAGGCGCTTTATATTGTAAGGCAAGGCCATACAATAATTATGTAAAACCCCAACGGTCAAAACGACCCCCTGTGAGCAAGCACTTGGCTACAGTGGGAAGGAAAAACTCCCTTTTAACAGGAAGAAACCTCCAGCAGAACCAGGCTCAGGGGGGGGGCAGTCTTCTGCTGGGACTGGTTGGGGCTGAGGGAAAGAACCAGGAAAAAGACATGCTGTGGAGGGGAGCAGAGATCGATCACTAATGATTAAATGCAGAGTGGTGCATACAGAGCAAAAAGAGAAAGAAACAGTGCATCATGGGAACCCCCCAGCAGTCTACGTCTATAGCAGCATAACTAAGGGATGGTTCAGGGTCACCTGATCCAGCCCTAACTATAAGCTTTAGCAAAAAGGAAAGTTTTAAGCCTAATCTTAAAAGTAGAGAGGGTGTCTGTCTCCCTGATCTGAATTGGGAGCTGGTTCCACAGGAGAGGAGTCTGAAAGCTGAAGGCTCTGCCTCCCATTCTACTCTTACAAACCCTAGGAACTACAAGTAAGCCTGCAGTCTGAGAGCGAAGCGCTCTATTGGGGTGATATGGTACTACGAGGTCCCTAAGATAAGATGTGACCTGATTATTCAAAACCTTATAAGTAAGAAGAAGAATTTTAAATTCTATTCTAGAATTAACAGGAAGCCAATGAAGAGAGGTCAATATGGGTGAGATATGCTCTCTCCTTCCAGTCCCCGTCAGTACTCTAGCTGCAGCATTTTGAATTAACTGAAGGCTTTTTAGGGAACTTTTAGGACAACCTGATAATAATGAATTACAATAGTCCAGCCTAGAGGAAATAAATGCATGAATTAGTTTTTCAGCATCACTCTGAGACAAGACCTTTCTAATTTTAGAGATATTGCGTAAATGCAAAAAAGCAGTCCTACATATTTGTTTAATATGCGCCTTGAATGACATATCCTGATCAAAAATGACTCCAAGATTTCTCACAGTATTGCTAGAGGTCAGGGTAATGCCATCCAGAGTAAAGATCTGGATAGACACCATGTTTCTAAGATTTGTGGGGCCAAGTACAATAACTTCAGTTTTATCTGAGTTTAAAAGCAGGAAATTAGAGGTCATCCATGTCTTTATGTCTGTAAGACAATCCTGCAGTTTAGCTAATTGGTGTGTGTCCTCTGGCTTCATGGATAGATAAAGCTGGGTATCATCTGCGTAACAATGAAAATTTAAGCAATACCATCTAATAATACTGCCTAAGGGAAGCATATATAAAGTGAATAAAATTGGTCCTAGCACAGAACCTTGTGGAACTCCATAATTAACTTTAGTCTGTGAAGAAGATTCCCCATTTACATGAACAAATTGTAATCTATTAGACAAATATGATTCAAACCACCGCAGCGCAGTGCCTTTAATACCTATGGCATGCTCTAATCTCTGTAATAAAATTTTATGGTCAACAGTATCAAAAGCAGCACTGAGGTCTAACAGAACAAGCACAGAGATGAGTCCACTGTCCGAGGCCATAAGAAGATCATTTGTAACCTTCACTAATGCTGTTTCTGTACTATGATGAATTCTAAAACCTGACTGAAACTCTTCAAATAGACCATTCCTCTGCAGATGATCAGTTAGCTGTTTTACAACTACCCTTTCAAGAATTTTTGAGAGAAAAGGAAGGTTGGAGATTGGCCTATAATTAGCTAAGATAGCTGGGTCAAGTGATGGCTTTTTAAGTAATGGTTTAATTACTGCCACCTTAAAAGCCTGTGGTACATAGCCAACTAACAAAGATAGATTGATCATATTTAAGATCAAAGCATTAAATAATGGTAGGGCTTCCTTGAGCAGCCTGGTAGGAATGGGGTCTAATAAACATGTTGATGGTTTGGATGAAGTAACTAATGAAAATAACTCAGACAGAACAATCGGAGAGAAAGAGTCTAACCAAATACCGGCATCACTGAAAGCAGCCAAAGATAACGATACGTCTTTGGGATGGTTATGAGTAATTTTTTCTCTAATAGTTAAAATTTTGTTAGCAAAGAAAGTCATGAAGTCATTACTAGTTAAAGTTAATGGAATACTCAGCTCAATAGAGCTCTGACTCTTTGTCAGCCTGGCTACAGTGCTGAAAAGAAACCTGGGGTTGTTCCTATTTTCTTCAATTAGTGATGAGTAGAAAGATGTCCTAGCTTTACGGAGGGCTTTTTTATAGAGCAACAGACTCTTTTTCCAGGCTAAGTGAAGATCTTCTAAATTAGTGAGACGCCATTTCCTCTCCAACTTACGGGTTATCTGCTTTAAGCTACGAGTTTGTGAGTTATACCACGGAGTCAGACACTTCTGATTTAAAGCTCTCTTTTTCAGAGGAGCTACAGCATCCAAAGTTGTCTTCAATGAGGATGTAAAACTATTGACGAGATACTCTATCTCCCTTACAGAGTTTAGGTAGCTACTCTGCACTGTGTTGTTATATGGCATTAGAGAACATAAAGAAGGAATCATATCCTTAAACCTAGTTACAGCGCTTTCTGAAAGACTTCTAGTGTAATGAAACTTATTCCCTACTGCTGGGTAGTCCATCAGAGTAAATGTAAATGTTATTAAGAAATGATCAGACAGAAGGGAGTTTTCAGGGAATACTGTTAAGTCTTCTATTTCCATACCATAAGTCAGAACAAGATCTAAGATATGATTAAAGTGGTGGGTGGACTCATTTACTTTTTGAGCAAAGCCAATAGAGTCTAATAATAGATTAAATGCAGTGTTGAGGCTGTCATTCTCAGCATCTGTGTGGATTTTAAAATCGCCCACTATAATTATCTTATCTGAGCTAAGCACTAAGTCAGACAAAAGGTCTGAAAATTCACAGAGAAACTCACAGTAACGACCAGGTGGACGATAGATAATAACAAATAAAACTGGTTTTTGGGACTTCCAATTTGGATGGACAAGACTAAGAGACAAGCTTTCAAATGAATTAAAGCTCTGTCTGGGTTTTTGATTAATTAATAAGCTGGAATGGAAGATTGCTGCTAATCCTCCGCCCCGGCCCGTGCTACGAGCATTCTGACAGTTAGTGTGACTCGGGGGTGTTGACTCATTTAAACTAACATATTCATCCTGCTGTAACCAGGTTTCTGTTAGGCAGAATAAATCAATATGTTGATCAATTATTATATCATTTACCAACAGGGACTTAGAAGAGAGAGACCTAATGTTTAATAGACCACATTTAACTGTTTTAGTCTGTGGTGCAGTTGAAGGTGCTATATTATTTTTTCTTTTTGAATTTTTATGCTTAAATAGATTTTTACTGGTTATTGGTAGTCTGGGAGCAGGCACCGTCTCTACGGGGATGGGGTAATGAGGGGATGGCAGGGGGAGAGAAGCTGCAGAGAGGTGTGTAAGACTACAACTCTGCTTCCTGGTCCCAACCCTGGATAGTCACGGTTTGGAGGATTTAAGAAAATTGGCCAGATTTCTAGAAATGAGAGCTGCTCCATCCAAAGTGGGATGGATGCTGTCTCTCCTAACAAGACCAGGTTTTCCCCAGAAGCTTTGCCAATTATCTATGAAGTCCACCTCATTTTTTGGACACCACTCAGACAGCCAGCAATTCAAGGAGAACATGCGGCTAAACATGTCACTCCCGGTCCGATTGGGGAGGGGCCCAGAGAAAACTACAGAGTCCGACATTGTTTTTGCAAAGTTACACACCGATTTAATGTTAATTTTAGTGACCTCCGATTGGCGTAACCGGGTGTCATTACTGCCGACGTGAATTACAATCTTACCAAATTTACGCTTAGCCTTAGCCAGCAGTTTCAAATTTCCTTCAATGTCGCCTGCTCTGGCCCCCGGAAGACAACTGACTATGGTTGCTGGTGTCGCTAACTTCACATTTCTCAAAACAGAGTCGCCAATAACCAGAGTTTGATCCTCGGCGGGTGTGTCGTCGAGTGGGGAAAAACGGTTAGAGATGTGAACGGGTTGGCGGTGTACACGGGGCTTCTGTTTAGGGCTACACTTCCTCCTCACAGTCACCCAGTCAGCCTGCTTTCCCGGCTGCTCGGGATCTGCCAGGGGGGAACTAACGGCGGCTAAGCTACCTTGGTCCGCACCAACTACAGGGGCCAGGCTAACTGTAGAATTTTCCACGGTGCGGAGCCGAGTCTCCAATTCGCCCAGCCTGGCCTCCAAAGCTACGAATAAGCTACACTTATTACAAGTACCGTTACTGCTAAAGGAGGCCGAGGAATAACTAAACATTTCACACCCAGAGCAGAAAAGTGCGGGAGAGACAGGAGAAGCCGCCATGCTAAATCGGCTAAGAGCTAGTAGCTACGCTAAGCTAGCGGATTCCTAAAAACACGCAAAGTGAATAATGTGTAAATAATTTAGAGGTGATTCAGCAGAAGGAGTGCTTTAGTTAAGGCACGTAAAGATTACACTGGGAAACAAATCGTAATCTAGATAACTAGATCAATCTAACTGCACAGATTAAACAGCTAACAGATACAGAAAAACACCGCTGTGCTCCGGAACAGGAAGTGATACAATACCGCAGTGAGAGCCAACCACCAGTAGAGGCAAGCCATGTGGACACAATTATTGTTGTGTCGTAACTTAATTTTTGTTCAGCCTTTGTGACCCGTCTTCATGAAGTTAGATGCAAAAATGTTGAAATTTGTTGTGTGGGCCGCTGAAGAGGAGGTACTGCTGGCCCACCACCACCAGATGGTGCCCTGCTTGAAGTGCGGGCTTCAAGCACGAGAGGGTGTCATAGCAACCGGGAGTGACAGCTGTCACTCGTCATCAGCACCAGCTGTCACTCATCCACATCACCACCACCATAAAGGCCGGACTGCAACTCCACCTCCCCGCCGAGAAATCAGCTACCTTGGAGGTAATATTCTCTGCTGTATTTAACGCTGACTAATAGTCTGAACTTCTTTGCAGCCGTTTTCCTGTGGGTGTTGCCTTATCTGTGGGATTGGCGTTTGGTGTGATCAGCGACGGCTTCGCTTCACACCCCAACCAGATAAGTGATTAGACAGGAGCTGCACGAGTGTGTGACTGGAGGTGGAGGTGCTCCCTCCCAAAAGAACACAGACTGTGGGATTACTGAGTGTGCGTACTCACACTCACCTGTGCTGTTTCTGTTCTCTGCCAGCAGTACCAGGTCTGACAGCTGGAGACGGTGACCACCTGGGGACCCAGGACTTGGCGGCTCCGGTGTTCTTCAGATCCGTTGGCGGTGAGGGCCATGTGGGATCCGGCTCGGTTCTGGACGGGTGTCTCCTATCCTCAAGCCTGCCCACACGTCACCCAACGTGTAATTGACTACAGTCCCAAACTGATTGTTGTCTGTATTTCGTTGTGCACAATTTACAACATTAAATTGTTACTGTTTGGCTTATCCATTGCCCGTTCATATAACGCCCCCTGTTGTGGGTCCGTGTTCATACACTTTCACAACAGGATTTCTCGGCCAGCGTCATGGATCCTGAGGGGCGTCAACCATCGCTTGAACAGCCAATGGAAGAGCGAGGTGCACAGGCGCCAGAAGGAGGCATGTTAGGTGAGCTGCAGCACATCTTAACTGCTTTTACTGCTCGGTTGGACTTAGTTACTGAGCAGAGCATTGTTCTCAATCGAAGGATGGAGGCTCTCACCGCCCAGGTGGAAGCGCATGCTCAGGGCGCTGCTGCAGCACCTCCTCCTGCTGACCGAATGCCAGAGACAGACATTCCACTGGTCATTCAACGAACCCCCCCACCTTTCCCTGAAGCATACATAAGCCCTCCGGAGCCATACGGAGGCTGTGTGGAGACGTGCGCGGACTTCTTGATGCAGTGCTCGCTCGTCTTTTCACAGCGTCCCGTCATGTACGCGTCAGACGCTAGCCGGGTGGCTTACGTTATAAATTTGCTTCGAAGAGAGGCACGCGCCTGGGCTACGGCGCTCTGGGAGCAGAATTCATGGCTCCTAACGATTTACACTGAGTTTGTGAGGGAGTTCTGACAGGTGTTCGACCACCCTCATAGAGGCGAGACCGCTTCAAACGTGCTGCTGTTGATAAGACAGGGGTGTCGAAGCGCAGCGAAGTATGCAGTCGACTTCTGCATCGAGGCAGCGCGAGCCGGCTGGAATGCTGTTGCGCTCTGCGCCACCTTTGTAAACGGACTGTCTCTGGTCCTTAAGGAGCACCTGGTGGCGAAGGACGAGCCGCGGGATTTAGACAGGCTTATCGACCTTGTTATATGGTTAGACAACCGATTAACAGAACACCGACGGGAGCGAGACGAAGGGCGTGGTCAGGCACAAGCCGTCCCTCTTCCTCCCGGGTCCGAAAGGGAACCGACTTCCCCACGCTCCACAGCCAGGGCTCTCCACATGATGACAGCTCCCCCTGCTGATGTTGCTATGGAAACGAGCAGGGCCAAAAAGCGATCAGATCCAGATCAGAGACAAAGGAGGCTGATCCGTGGAGAGTGTTTTCTCTGCAGCTCAACCGAGCACACACAGAGAAAATGCCCCAAACGGTCAAAACAGCAGCACTCGTCCTTAGAGACTGGGCTAAGGGTGGGTCACAATACCCACGCGGGGAGACCCCGAAAATCTGCACGTATCCCAGTCATGATCCTGAGTGGGGATCTAACCCTTCACGCCCCAGCACTGGTGGACACGGGGTCGGAGGGGAATCTGCTGGACAGCAGATGGGCAAAGGAGGTTGGGCTCCCTCTAGTGGCCTTACCGTCACCATTGTCGGTGCGGGCACTAGATAGCACCCTTCTTCCACTAATCACACACCAGACACAGCCAGTGACATTGGTGGTGTCTGGGAATCACAGGGAGGAGATTGTGTTTTATGTAACACCTTCTACCTCCCGAGTGATTCTGGGTTTTACATGGGTGTTAAAACACAATCCCCGGATTGATTGGCTGTCTGGGGTTGTGGTTCAGTGGAGCGAAACCTGCCACCGGGAGTGTTTAGGATCCTCGGTTCCACCCAGTGTGACAGCTAAGGAGGAGGGTTTTAGTCCCCCCCAATCTGGCGGTGGTGCCAGCCGAGTACCATGACCGTGCTGACATCTTCAGCAAGGATCTGGCACTCACGCTGCCCCCACACCGTCCGTACGATTGTGCCATTGATTTGATACCGGGCGCTGAGTACCCGTCCAGCAGGCTGTACAACCTCTCACGTCCGGAACGCGAATCAATGGAGACCTACATCCGGGACTCGTTAGCTGCCGGGTTGATCCGGAACTCCACCTCCCTGATGGGTGCTGGTTTCTTTTTTGTGGGCAAAAAGGACGGCGGACTCCGTCCATGCATTGATTACAGAGGGCTGAACGAGATCACGGTTCGCAACCGATACCCGTTACCTCTGTTGGATTCAGTGTTTACGCCCTTGCATGGAGCTCAAATTTTCACAAAATTGGATCTTAGGAATGCTTATCACCTGGTTCGGATCCGGGAGGGAGACGAGTGGAAGACGGCATTTAACACCCCGTTAGGTCACTTTGAGTACTTGGTCATGCCGTTCGGCCTCACCAATGCGCCCGCGACGTTCCAAGCGTTGGTTAATGACGTCTTGCGGGACTTCCTGCATCGGTTTGTCTTTGTATATCTAGACGATATACTCATCTTTTCTCCGGATCCTGAGACCCATGTCAAGCATGTACGTCAGGTCCTACAGCGGTTGTTGGAGAACCGGCTGTTTGTGAAGGTCGAGAAGTGCGAGTTTCACCGCTCTTCTTTGTCCTTCCTGGAGTTCATAATCTCCTCCAACTCCATCGCCGCTGATCCGGCCAAGGTTGCGGCGGTGAGAGATTGGACCCAACCAACAAACCGTAGGAAACTGCAACAGTTCCTCGGTTTTGCAAATTTCTACCGGAGGTTCATAAAGGGCTACAGTCAGGTAGTTAGGTCCTTGACAGCCCTGACCTCCACAAAAGTCCCCTTCACCTGATCGGACCGGTGCGAAGCCGCGTTTAGGGAGTTGAAACGCCGGTTCTCGACTGCACCGGTTCTGGTGCAGCCCGATCCCAATCGCCAGTTTGTAGTTGAAGTGGACGCCTCTGACTCAGGGATAGGAGCCGTGCTATCCCAGAGCGGGGAGTCCGACAAGGTTCTCCATCCATGTGCCTACTTTTCCCGCAGGTTGACCCCGGCTGAAAGGAACTATGACGTCGGCAATAGGGAACTTCTTGCGGTGAAGGAGGCTCTTGAGGAGTGGAGACACCTGTTGGAGGGAGCATCGGTACCATTTACGGTTTTCACGGACCATCGGAACCTGGAGTACATTCGGACCGCCAGGCGTCTGAACCCCAGGCAAGCCCGCTGGTCACTGTTCTTCGGGCGTTTTGACTTTCGGATCACCTACTGCCCCGGGACGAAAAAGCAATGATCTGACGCCCTGTCCCGGGTGCATGAAGAGGAGGTCAAGACCGAGCTGTCAGACCCGACGGAAACCATCATCCCCGAGTCCACTGTCTTGGCCACCCTCACCTGGGACGTGGAGAAGACTGTCCGGGAGGCCCTGACACGGAGCCCGGACCCGGGGACAGGTCTGAAGGACAAATTGTACATCCCACCAGAGGCCAGGGCTGCGGTCCTAGGAAGGACCGTGGCAGTGGTCCGGCAGCGCTTCTGGTGGGCGTCTATGGAAGCCGACGTCCGGGAGTATGTCCATGCCTGCACCACCTGTGCCAGGGGCAAAGCTGACCACCACAAGGCCCAAGTCCTCCTCCAGCCTCTGCCCGTGCCTCATCGCCCCTGGTCTCACATCGGTCTGGACTTTGTCACGGGCCTCCCGCCGTCCCAGGGCATGACTACCATCCTCACGATAGTGGACCGGTTCTCCAAGGCGGCCCACTTCGTGGCCCTCCCGAAGCTCCCGACGGCCCAGGAGACTGCAGACCTCCTGGTTCACCATGTCGTGCGTCTGCATGGGATTCCATCGGACATTGTCTCGGATCGTGGTCCTCAGTTCTCCTCCCAGATTTGGAGGAGCTTCTGCAGGGAACTGGGGGCCACCGTAAGTCTCTCGTCCGGGTACCATCCCCAGACGAATGGGCAGGCAGAGCGGACGAATCAGGAACTGGAGCAGGCCCTCCGCTGCGTGACTTCCGCGCACCCGACAGCCTGGAGTGACCATCTGGCCTGGATCGAGTACGCTCATAATAGCCAAGTATCGTCTGCTACCGGCCTCTCCCCGTTTGAGATGTGTTTGGGGTACCAGCCCCCATTGTTCCTGCTAGTGGAGGGAGAGGTTGGCGTGCCCTCGGTCCAGGCCCATCTGAGGAGGTGCCATCGGGTGTGGCGTACCGCCCGCTCTGCCCTGCTCAAAGCCTGGACGAAGGCCAAGAACCATGCAGACCGCCGGTGTGCCCCGGCCCCTATGTATCAGCCTGGGCAGGAGGTTTGGATTTCCACGAAAGACATTCCCCTGCAAGTGGAATCCCCGAAGTTAAAGGACAGATACATTGGACCTTTCACCATAACCAAAATCCTCAGTCCAGCCGCAGTGAAGCTGAAGCTGCCAGCTTCGCTGCGGATACATCTGGTTTTCCATGTGTCACATATCAAGCCTCACCACGTTTCACCCCTCTGTACCCCTGGACTGGCGCCGCCTCCTGCCCGGATCATCGACGGGGAGCCGGCTTGGACTGTGCGCCGGCTCCTGGACGTCTGTCGGAAGGGCCGGGGGTTCCAGTATTTGGTGGACTGGGAGGGGTATGGACCCGAAGAACGCTCCTGGGTGAAGAGGAGCTTCATCCTGGACCCGGCCCTCCTGGCCGACTTCTACCGGCGGCACCCGGACAAGCCTGGTCGGGCGCCAGGAGGCGCCCGTTGGGGGGGGGGTCCTGTTGTGTGGGCCGCTGAAGAGGAGGTACTACTGGCCCACCACCACCAGATGGCGCCCTGCTTGAAGTGCAGGCTTCAAGCACGAGAGGGCGTCATAGCAACCGGGAGTGACAGCTGTCACTCGTCATCAGCACCAGCTGTCACTCATCCACATCACCACCACCATAAAGGCCGGACTGCAACTCCACCTCCCCGCCGAGAAATCAGCTACCTTGGAGGTAATATTCTCTGCTGTATTTAACGCTGACTAATAGTCTGAACTTCTTTGCAGCCGTTTTCCTGTGGGTGTTGCCTTATCTGTGGGATTGGCGTTTGGTGTGATCAGCGACGGCTTCGCTTCACACCCCAACCAGATAAGTGATTAGACAGGAGCTGCACGAGTGTGTGACTGGAGGTGGAGGTGCTCCCTCCCAAAAGAACACAGACTGTGGGATTACTGAGTGTGCGTACTCACACTCACCTGTGGTGTTTCTGTTCTCTGCCAGCAGTACCAGGTCTGACAGCTGGAGACGGTGACCACCTGGGGACCCAGGATTTGGCGGCTCCAGTGTTCTTCAGATCCGTTGGCGGTGAGGGCCGTGTGGGATCCGGCTTGGTTCTGGACGGGCGTCTCCTTTCCTCAAGCCTGCCCACACGTCACCCAACGTGTAATTGACTACAGTCCCAAACTGATTGTTGTCTGTATTCCGTTGTGCACAATTTACAACATTAAATTGTTACTGTTTGGCTTATCCATTGCCCGTTCATTTAACACCCCCTGTTGTGGGTCCGTGTTCATACACTTTCACAACAGAAATTGGCCCTATCCTGCAATGATAAAGAATCCTTAAAAAAATTAATGGATCAGGATCATGTTCCGGATCATTACCAAAATTGAATGACTTCTAAGTTAGGCCAAGATACACCCCTGGTAAAAATTTCATTGAAATCCGTTGAGGATTTTTTTTGAGTAATCCTGCTAACAAACCAACCAACCAACCAACAAACAGACGCGACCGAAAACATAACCTCCTTGGCGGAGGTAATGAATGAAATCCATAGTAAAAATAGAAACATTTCAACAGATAGAAAATTAAAACAGCATCAATGACAAAATCAAGCTCTAACTATAAAAACACAAAATACACATATATTAAGATTAATCTACAACAATTCAACGTAAATTGGCCTCTTGATGTCTGCTGAAAAACTGCTTCACAAGGTTGGTGCACGATGTACAAATGCTTTAAAGCCTGCTGGCTTGTGCATCCTTCGCACACAAAGCAAGAATGCATCCTTCGAGGGCAGGGCACGAGAAGGCACATTGGATTAATGAAGTGTGCTTTCATAAAGTCACAGGAATGAAGGGAAGCCGAAACAGGTGCAATGTGTTCAGTTTTCCTGTTTTTTGTCAAAATTCTAGCAGCCATATTCTTGCATAGGCAGTACAGTGGCTTTGTGGTTAGTATTGTTGCCTCACAGTAAGAAGGCCCTGGGATCGCTTCCCACTGCATCCTTTCTGTGTGGAGTTTGCATGTTCTTCTTGTTTTTGCGTGGGTTCCCTCAGGGTGCTCTAGCTTCCTCCCACTTCCAAAGACATGCAGGTTAGGTGAACCGGTGGCTCTAAGCCAAAGAAAATAATGCCAGGAAAGTTGACTCTACAAATATAAATCCGGTTGATTACATCAAAGGTTCATTTCCTTCTTTGAGTGAATTTGAACCTACAAATTCCAATGAGGTTTGTGAAATCATTGCTGGACCACCTGCAGCTGGCCAAGATGGAATAAGTACATCTATTGTTAAATGTGTCATACAAGAAATTTCTGAACCACTTACACATATTTTTCTTTGTATTTGAAAAGGTCATAGTACCTTCTGATTTAAAGATTGCTAAAATCATACCTTTGTTTAAAAAAGGTAATTCAAGCATTTTTTTTTCAAATTATCACCCTATTTCAGTCTTGCCATGTTTTTTAAAGATCTTTGAGAAACTTGTTTATAAAAGATTAAACAATCATTTGCTTAAGAACTCAATTTTATATAATTATCAATATGGATTTCGGAAAAAAAATCATTCAACTTATATGGCTCTGATCAAACTATTGGATAGAATTCATTCAGCTTTGGATAATGATGAATTTGGTATCAATGTGTTCTTAAACCTTTCAAAAGCGTTTGATACAGTAAATCATGAAATTTTTCTCTCAAAGTTAAATATAGATTTAAGGCAACTGTACATACATGGCTTAGTAATTATTTATCTGAGAGAAAACAGTATGTTTTTTCTAAATCTGGAATCAGATATCAATTCTATAGAGTGTGGAGTATGTCAAGGTTCAATTTTGGGACCATTATTGTTTACAATATATAGTATTAATGATTTTGCATAGAGACACTGCCTTGGTCAGAGGCATAGAAAGAAGCAGACTCTAAATAAGCATGCTTTAGATTGTGGGAGGACACCAGAGTGCCTCAAAGAAACCCATGCAGACACAGGGAGAGCATCCAAACTCCACACAGAGAGGCCGGGAATCGATCCCATGGTCTTCTTGTTGTGAGGCACCAGTGCTAACCACTAAGTCACCGTGCATCCCAAATTTTGTGAAATGTCCAGAGAATAGATCGTACATGGCCCCCTGACATGACACATGAATACTGTGTGTGTGTGTGTGTGTTAAACTAAGGAACTGCACATCTATGACATGTTCGTGACTGATGTAATTCCACTTCACAGTTGCTTTTTAAGTCATCCTCACTGCCACCAGCTGTACACTTTGACCCTCTCACTTATCTTTGATCCGCTGTCAAAGCACTCGCTCTCTCCCTAGTTAGAACAGGCGCTTCATTTGTGAGTTGCTCCAAAGCCAACCTGTCCAGCAAAGGCACTGCAATATGCAATATGTTCATTTAAGGCTACAATGTGGTGGATTTGGGGATGTTTATTTGCACAAATGGAACATGCCAATAGTGTATAATTACCTATAATAATGAAAGGATGTGTTTTCCTAAGATTAGAATAAGTCCTTCATATCTATATGGGTGCTGGCCCTTATTTTACCTTTTGCATTGTGACCATAAGACTGAAGAAAAAAGAAGGGGAATCAGTGGTTGCTCCCCTATACACTGTCTTCTGTTTGCTAGTGCAGGCTAACACCCTTATTCCACAGCGTGCTTTTCTACTGCCATCGTCCACGATCCAAAAAACACAAAAACAGGATGAAACAGCTTAATCCAGTTTACCTCCTAACAGGCTGGCTTACAACGTGCAGACTTGGCAACCCATCTGAGAACAAAAGTAAGGAACTTCACACGCAGCCAGAAACACAACAAACACTGCTTCAGCTTCAAATTTTTACCCTGATAGAGCATGATCAATCAGGTTTCAAGCTGAACTCACTAGGAATAAAAATGTTTGCACATGATTGAAGCTGTTAAGACTACAAAGTCCTAGAAATTATCACACACAAGCAACAATTTTGCAAACTGACATGAAGTGTTTGAACAGTTCGAAAATTCGACCTCAATCTCAAAACTGTGCCAATGATGGCCGTAACAACTACGCATATCGAGTTTGTTGAAGATTGACAAAGTTGGATCAAGTATACAAATAATGAATGTTTATGAGTTCAGTGATATGAATATTTCATGAGGTGAACGCTAGAACATACCATTCAACAGAGGCGAAACCCAGTTGAATGGTATGTTCCAGCTTTCACCAAATTAAATATTCGTTCCATTGAAAGAATGTAAAAACATTCATTATTTGTTTTATATAATGGCTAAAATTGATCCATGTCATTTGATACTTTATC
Source organism: Thalassophryne amazonica (assembly GCF_902500255.1). Taxonomy (NCBI): domain Eukaryota; kingdom Metazoa; phylum Chordata; class Actinopteri; order Batrachoidiformes; family Batrachoididae; genus Thalassophryne; species Thalassophryne amazonica. The sequence goes on from NC_047103.1 coordinate 56,652,308, forward strand.
AATTTATAAACAACAGAAAAGGGACTTACATTTTGGTGTTCTACTGATGCTAAAGTCCAAATTGTGACATGTAGTCTGGTGATGCTGTGCACTGACTTCGCACTTCCATAAAAAAGACTTTGTGTAGTTCCTCAGTCCAGCCAAAAATGTTTTCATATGAACAGCTCTTCATGCATCCAGACGGCTTCAGCGGAATGGATTTGTGTGTGTGTGTGTGTGTTCCAAGAATTAGCACTGTCAGTTAGCTCAGTCAAATTGTCGTCTCGCTTTTGTTGCTGTCCCATGCGTGTGCACGCTCATACAACCAGGTCAGCACTGGTGTGTGCATGTACTACCAAAAAAAAAAAGACTGTGTACATCCTCAGTGCAGTGAAAAAAAATCATGTCAGAAATTAGTCCAGCTTTTCATTGTAACTTCCTGCTAACAGCCTGCAGACCGCACAGTGGATTTATTTTGTGTGTGCATGCACGCATGTGCGTGCATGTGCATATGCGCATGCATGTGTGTAGGTGTGTGTGTGAGAACGTGTGCAGAATGCAATGGTACCAAATGTATGGAACCAAATTTGCACTCTAAATGGAACCAAATTGCACTCTAAATGCAATGCAACACAAATGGAACAAATAATTCATGTCATGTGACATACAAAGCACCAATCAAATGACAAGGATCCACTCAGCCCTTCTATAAAAATTGCTATGATGCTTCAAAATACGCCCAGATTTTCTATTTGTGATTAAACAGGAAGGAACAGCAAACTGTGGAATAGCAAGCAATTAAGTAAATAAAAGTTATTTTTATTTATATTTATATTTTTTATTTATATTATTATATTATATTTATTTATTTATATAGCACCTTTCAAGACACAATCACAAAGTGCTTCACAGTAAAAATTAAAATAAAAACAAAGATTTAAAACAAAAAGACAACACTAGGTGAAGATGAGTCTTGACCTTTTCCTTAAAAGCTCCAAATGTTACGGCTGCTGTCAACCCAGCAACCCAGCTGTGATCCCAATATGCAGGCAGCCGAAACAGGAGGTATAATTAAACAACAGGTGATTTATTGTGCAAATCCCCAGGCAACACTATAACGACAGATGTGACACAAAACAAAGGAGGGACTAAAAAAAGACCAAAGCTACAGGTGCAAATAGACTACAAGATGGAGTACTTAGTATCACAGTGAAGTTGTTACCAAATGAGCACAAGACGGACATGTAGAAACCCACAAAAAAAAATGGACCAGGTGCAGGCTTAAATACACGGATGCTAATTAGACAAAACACCCGACGGGTGTGGAATGAGACAATGAGCAAAACCGGAACTAAAGAAATACATGAACCAACCAACAGAACAAAACACATACAAAGTGATACAAGACTTAATCCAAGGCTGGGGTTTGTTAAACTAAGACAACATGATAGAAGACAGACAATTCAAACAAATGATCAAAAACTAGAGACATTTGTCACGAAATGCCCTGCGCGCAGTGCTATTTTCTATGTAAAGTGCAGTAATATGTACATGTGTAGGGTAGGTATTTGGTTGAACCCTCATGTGTTTGATGTAAACTGGGATACACAGTGGAAAAATTGGAGATTGACATTATATTTATTTAGAGAATGTGGCCAACAGTGACCATAAAAAGTCGGTAGCTTTCGAACAAATGCAACTATTGGTAATTTTTTAAAAGTAGGTCAAGGTCACTTGCCTTCAAACCCCTGCAAAGTACTCCTCCAAGGCATGCACCCACCAAATATGAAGTTTTGCAAGCAATGGGTGCCGAGGTACATTGCGGCAAACAAATTTCAGGCAAAGGATTTGAGAGTTGTGACCAATGGTGACCTTGAAAGTAGGTCAAGGCCACCAACCTTTGAACCCATGCAAAGTGCTCCTCCAAGGCATGTACCCATCAAATATGAAGTTTCTGTGAGCAATAGGTGCTGAGCTACATTGTGGCAAAGGATTTGGCAGTTGTGACCATTGGTGACCTTGGAAAGTAGGTCAAGGTCACCGGCCTTCAAAACCATGCAAAGTACTCCTCCAAAGCATGTACCCACCAAATATGAAGTTTCTCCAAGCAATGGGTGCCAAGCAATGTTGTGGCGAAGGATTTGACAGCTGTGACCATTGGTGACCTTGAAAAGTAGGTCAAGGTCCCTGGCCTTCGAACCCATATGAAGTACTCCTCCAAGGCAAATACCCACCAAATATGAAGTTTCTGTGAGCAATAGGTGCCGAGCTACGTTGCGGTCAAAGGATTTGACAGTTGTGACCACTGGTGACCTTCAAAAGTAGGTCAAGGTCACTGGCCTTCGAACCCATGCGAACTACTCCTCCAAGGCATGTACCCACCAAATATGAAGTATCTGCAAGCAATTGGTGCGAATCTACGTTGCGGCGAATGAACTGCGGCCGGACAGACGGAAGGATGGACGGAAAACCCGGATGCTATATGCCCCGCCTCGCAACACAAGCGCCGCGTGGGGCATAAAAACAAAAGGCAAATGCAGACGACTAATATGGAACTCAAAAGTGAACACAGTGACAATACAGGAAACAGAACTTGATAAACCAAAGAACATCTAAAGAAGACACACTAAAAACCCCACAAAGACAAAGACAGAGGACCGACGATGAGAACCAAGACTAAGATTACAGACACAGAGAACAAGAAGACAAACACACATGACCAACATACACAAGGGAGTGAACACAACGTATTACAAACAAACACACACACACACACGATAGGGGCCCACATGGAGGACAGACAGCGAAGGACATACACACACACACACACACACACACACACTGAAAACAAAAGGGAACACGAATACATAAATCAAATATTCAGAACAACACAGGACTGAAGACAAATAAAAGGAACAGACAGGGCAGAACAGATGCACACCCAACACCAACAGAGTCCACGGAGGGCAGATACAAAGGCAGTGCATTCCATAGTTTGGGAGCTACCACCACAAATGCACAGCCTTCCTTGGTTCTCAAGCTAGACCTCAACACAACCAACAAGTTCTGGGGTCTCTGAGGACCTCAGAGACCTGCTTGAATCAATCAATCAATCAACTTTTTTCTTATATAGCGCCAAATCACAACAAACAGTTGCCCCAAGGCGCTCCACATTGCAAGGCAAGGCCATACAATAATTATGAAAGCATAAGGGTGTAGGAGTTTGTTGATGTAGGGTGGTGTCTGCCCGTGCAGAGCTCTGAAACAAGCCCCATAACAAGTTTGAAAACCATCATTGTTGTGACTAGGAGAATCATGTAGTGTGCCTCACCTCACCTCATCAAGTTCCATTTGGGCCACAGGTGGCCTCTTCATTACAAAGGCCTTCCAACTCTTGCAGATGTTATACAATTTCAGACTTTCAATCTCCATCAAAGACGATTCTCTTAAAGTGAAGAACTGCTTGACATTATCCATCCTTCTTTTTCTAGCCTTTCTCACTGGTCGTCTACCATTAAATATCCAGTCTAGAGCTTTCCTTGGAATTCTATGTTTTTCCACTCACTTGACCTAGCCAAAGCACTAGCATCTTATCTTCTCAATTATTGAAATGATCGGATCAACCTTGAGAACTTCCATGATTTTCACATTTCTTATTTTGTCTCATCTTGTGAGTCTATAAATTAATCTTAAAACTCTCATGTCAGCAGCTCTGACCTTGGATTCAATCTTCTTTGCCAACGTCCACATCTCAGCACCGTAAAGAAGAATCAGCCTTAAAATTGTCGTGTGCATTTGTACTTTCACTTTTCTTTCTACATTCTCATTTTTCAGGAGGGAATCATGGAGAATCATACAAATTACTAGACAAAGCTAGGGAGCATGAATCTTATTAGCCATAGAAGCAAAAAGATGTATAAAAAACAAAACTGTCACTTGTGATGGTATAATGTAATCTGCTTTTTTTGCTTCAGCAGTCTAAAATGTATATATTATAGTCATGAACGATATTTATTTATTTTTCTTTTTCATTTCATTACAGGCTTTCTTGTTTTCATCTACAAAATAAAGGAAGCATTTCTAATGATGTATGGTTAAAATAATTAAATGTCATACATGTTATTTACATATATGATAATATCTGAAAGCATCATAATTTTACTCTTCACACAGTCTTCATAATTAAATAAAAGCCTGTTTAGCAGTTTAAATCCAAGAAATGCTTAGAGAAACATCACTACAGCAGAAGGTAAGCAAGGAAAAAAAGGTATGTGTGCAAGTTTTTTTTTTACTTTGTTTTTATGAAAATACTGAACTCACTCATTCTGTCCAAATCAAATAAAAACTGAGTTATTTTTTTTCACACGGTCGGACACACAGGACCAAAACAATATTCCTGCATTTGCTGCTGTGTGAAATCAATATAATTCAGCATCAAAGTCATGAGGTAAACTACAAATAGCTTTGATGGAGGAAGTCAGAGACAGTTCTGAAATAAAATTTATATTCATATTTAATGAGCAGTTTCCATTACACTTTAATAGACTTTTATGAAGATGCTAAGTAATTGCATAAGTCTTTATGATCATCAATTAATGCTGCATTTTGTCTCAACCCCTCACTAATACTTTACATCAGTTCAGAGAGTGCTTGGGGAATGATACAGTTTCTTTTATTAAAATGGTTAAATGTGGTTGAAATTAACAAACAAACAAACAAACAAACAAGTTTTATTCCTGAGTTTTACTTAAAACATCAATCAGAGCTGAAATCTGGAGAAAACTGAGGGAGGAGGGATAGTTCTAGTGACAGACATTAAAAACTTGTTCTATGAGCTTACAATATTTTCCGGAGTAAAAGTCACACCTGTTAATAAGTCACACTGGAGTGTAAGTCTGTATTTTGAGCTCTTTAATTTTTATATTTTGTGCATTTTTGTAAAGTTGTTTTTATTTTTATCATCATTTATTTTTTAATTATTAGGATTTATTTTGTTTAGTGCTTTGATTCCTGGGAAAGTCCTTTGTAAATAGTCATTATAATTATTATTATTATTATTAAAAATCAAAGTGTGATTTTTCACTATATGAGTCACATCGGAGTGTAAGTCGCAGGACCTCCCAAACTAGTATAAAAAGAAAAAGAAAATGTGAGTTGTTACGATACCATAATTACATCATGGTATTGTTAGTGGAAATTTCACTAAACAACAAAAACTACAAGTGGTGCATAGAGATTAGTTCTTACAAACAAAACAATCAGAACTGAAATCTGTTGAAAGGTGAGAGAGGAGATAGAACTTTTGTGAACTGTGGATGGACAACGGACAATGCACACCTCTTGATAGCAACAGTTCAGCTGGCGTTTGGCCCAGGATGAGTTAACAAACTACACGGCAAAATGTTCACATATGTATGCAAACTGTCACCTATGTGTATGAACATTTTGGAGAGGGTTAAAATGTGAGTGGTTGCATTATACAGTAGTGTTCAGAATAAAAGTAGTGCTATGTGACTAAAAAGATTAATCCAGGTTTTGAGTATATTTCTTATAGTTACATGGGAAACAAGGTACCAGTAGATTCAGTAGATTCTCACAAATCCAACAAGACCAAGCATTCATGATATGCACACTCTTAAGGCTATGAAATTTGGCTATTAGTAAAAAACAAAAAAGTAGAAAAAGGGGTGTTCACAATAATAGTAGTGTGGCATTCAGTCAGTGAGTTCGTCAATTTTGTGGAACAAACAGGTGTGAATCAGGTGTCCCCTATTTAAGGATGAAGCCAGCACCTGTTGAACATGCTTTTCTCTTTGAAAGCCTGAGGAAAATGGGACGTTCAAGACATTGTTCAGAAGAACAGTGTAGTTTGATTAAAAAGTTGATTGGAGAGGGGAAAACTTACACGCAGGTGCAAAAAAAATATAGGCTGTTCATCTACAATGATCTCCAATGCTTTAAAATGGACAAAAAACAGAAACAGAAAACAACAATCAAAATGGATAGAAGAATAACCAGAATGGCAAACGCTCACCCATTGATCAGCTCCAGGATGATCAAAGATAGTCTGGAGTTACCTGTAAGTGCTGTGACAGTTAAAAGACGCCTGTGTGAAGCTAATTTATTTGCAAGAATCCCCCGCAAAGTCCCTCTGTTAAATAAAAGACGTGCAGAAGAGGTTACCATTTGCCAAAGGACACATCAACTGGCCTAAAGAGAAATGGAGGAATTTTTTGTGGACTGATGAGAGTAAAATTGTTCTTTTTGGGTCCAAGGGCCTCAGACAGTTTGTGAGACGACCCCCAAACTCTGAATTCAAGCCACAGTTCACAGTGAAGACAGTGAAGCATGGTGGTGCAAGCATCATGATATGGGCATGTTTCTCCTACTATGGTGTTGGGCCTATATATCGCATACCAGGTATCATGGATCAGTTTGGATATGTCAAAATACTTGAAGAGGTCATGTTGCCTTATGCTGAAGAGGACATGCCCTTGAAATGGGTGTTTCAACAAGACAATGACCCCAAGCACACTAGTAAACGAGCAAAATCTTGGTTCCAAACCAACAAAATTAATGCCTCGCAGATGTGAAGAAATCATGAAAAACTGTGGTTATGCAACTAAATACTAGTTTAGTGATTCACAGGATTGCTAAAAAAGCAGTTTGAACATAATAGTTTTGGGTTTGTAGCATCAACAGCAGATGCTACTATTATTGTGTGTCATGACTGGCCCTGTTTCAGGCTTCGTTCCCTTTTTTGCCCCTTTCTTTGCGGCAGCTTCTTTTCCCACTTTGATTTATTAGTGGTTTATTTTCATCATGTGTTCTATTTTTGCTTGTTACTTTCTTTCTTTGTTACTTTTATACTCCAGTCATGTTTCAGTTCCGTTCTGGTTTTGTTCTATCAGTTTGTGTTTTTATGGGTCTTCATTTAGTTATCATCCTCCTATTTTTGCTGTTCTGTTATAGGTGTTTCTCTAGTGTCAGGTTTTGTTTTCACAGTCTCTGTTCAATTTGTAACTTTGTTTAGCCACCTTGGTTTCTTAGTCTGTTCCAGTTTAGTTTTGTCTTGGTGATGTTTTCTTTCAGTTGTCATGTTCATGCCTGGTTTGTCATTGCATTATATTCTGACGTTGTGAACACCCCCTTTTCTACTTTTTTTTACTAATAGCCCAATTTCATAGCCTTAAGAGTGTGCATATCATGAATGCTTGGTCTTGTTGGATTTGTGAAAATCTACTGAATCTACTGAATCTACTGGTACCTTGTTTCCCATGTAGCAATAAGAAATATACTCAAAACCTGGATTAATCTTTTTAGTCACATAGCACTACTATTATTCTGAACACTACTGTAAATGCAGTGTCACAGCTGTACTCTCTTCTGCATTGTGCTGTGTCTTTTACTCCTTCCTCTCGCTCACATCAAGACACGAATTTATGATCTCTGGCATGGGAGGCAGACGCTCTAAACAGAAGGCTAAAAGTCCTATTAGCTGTTGGGGAGTGAGGTTACTGACTACTACTGCACAGCAACTCCTGCTGGCCTACATCACATGCACCCACCTATGCTTCACCCCCATCAGGGTCATGACATCACTGCAGCAGCTGTACTCTCTCTTTTGCATTATACTGTATGTTGCTGACTCCTTCCACTACAGGCCTTCGTCATACAAGTGAATCATAGGTTCATTCATTTGTTCATTTCCTATATCCATTTACTCCAATTAGGGAACAACTCTGTTGTGTCTGATGATTTGTGTACATTCATGGTAGTTATACGGTAGCATATTGAGCTTTAAAAGAGATATTTTCAACTGTATAACAGCATGAACATCCGCAAATCATCAGACACAAGGGAGTTATTCCCATTCTAATCCAGTTCCATCATTTGCACAGTTTATTTTTCTGTAAGTAATTTGGGCAGTGAGGCTTACCATGAGGCAGCATCGCTCCAACAGTGGTCAGGGCGTGGAGTAATCCATCAAATGTGAATTCTGTATAAGAATCCACATCGAGTCTTTTGTATGGTATCTTAAATACCCCCATTTCGGCGGCGGCAGCGGTACGTGCGTTTCTCTTGTTCTTAGCTAACAGTGCTAACAGCTAGCAGTGGGTGCGACCAGTGTTCTGTTGAATTGTGCGTCGCATTGCATAAATTGTCATACAAATTGACAGTTCCGCGTCCCGACAATACTGCGCATGTGTGAGCAGTTGTGCAAAGGACAGGAATGATATTCGACAGGAATGACATCTTGTCAGAACACTGGTCAGGGTGCGGAGTACTACATCCAAATGTGAAACGGTCAAATATTTTGCCACCGTTACCCTGATATTATATGGTCTGAAATCTCATACGATTAACCAATCAGATTTGTGGAAAAAAATGTAATTGGGTTTGAATCAAGGGTCACTGGGGCTAGAGCCTATCAAAGCAGTTATAGGGCAAGGGTGTAGGAGAAATAGAAGCATCTTTAACATTTATTCTGAAGTGCCACATCCAAAGGCACAGATCTCAAATCTTTAAAATTCAACTTACCTGCCTGATGAGTGCCTGGGTCTACGTGTTGGTTCAACTCCTACTGTGTAGTTCTTGTAGCAGGTTTGATGGTAGCGCACTTTGAGACAAGAACAGCTTTGGTCATGAATATGCTTCAGCACATCCTCATTAGTCTTCACTTGGGCTGCTTTATGTAGCAAATCTAAAAATAATCAATACCACGGAATACGTTGTCAAATAAACCACGCGACTTTACTTTTCAGGAAAATCAAGCAAGAATACAGCATCTGTAATATGATACAACATTTTTGAACTTCTATCAAGCCTTTAATGCTGAAAACAAAAATTGAGAAAATCTTAAGAAATTTATACATGTTGCAAAAAGATTTGCAGTATTTCTTCTGCCAGCCACATCTTTAGTACTCAAAAACAAAACAAAAAACATCCACACTCTCTTATGGACCTTGGGTGCAAAATGAGGTTTGATGTGGGACACACTAAGACCACCAAAGTGGGTTTATAACAAACAAACAAACACCCCAACCAACCAACAAACAAACAAATCTTGTGTCAGTGCCTTCATAAGTTTATCTCAAACACGATGGCCACCGGTGGTTATCCACTTGTCCACTTTATTGGGTATGATACAGGTTGCTGGCAAAATAGTTGACTTCTGAGCCAGACTGGTTCTGACACTTCTTAAGAACTGTTTTTTTTTTTTTTTGGCTGGTGGTGGTTCATTCATTGGAGCAGCATATTGATCTTTGGCTCTCTTCAATGCTACACACTTTTCAACCTGAGGAGTGAGGAGGATCACATTTAATTACTGAGTACAAATGTATTCAATTAAACACATACTAATGTACATGTATGTATGTTCTCTGCTCTGTACAGTAACCGCAAGCATCCATGTACATGTAAAGGAAGAACCCTTTAAACAGGTAAACAGGACCTTTCAGGTACTCCATCAACAATGAGCCCTGTCCAGATATTGATTTTTTTTTTCTTTTGTCCTTCATATTCATTCCATTTGTTCAGTTTATTCATGGTTTTCCTCCATTACTATTGTGGGAAATTTGCCCCAAAATATTACAAAATATTCTCCTAATGTACCTTGGCGATCCAATTTATGTCGGTGAATCGATAACATGTCGGATGAAACTAGAGGTTGGGGTGTTGTGCGGCATCATGAAAGGACATCCCTCCATCAAGCATGCCTTAAGCTTCGATGTCCTTGGCAATTTCTTGGCTTCGATCGTGTAAATTTGTCCAGGATTTACAGCAACTGACAACCTTAATCCACCTCACTGCTGTCATCGGGGTGGATTTCTCATTCTTTACACATTCAAGGTGGAAAAAGCATTTTGTTTCCGCTTCTCTAGCCAGCGAACCGCCACTCGCAGCTGGAGATAGCATGTTGATTACATGCTGCTAGGATATGAAAGCTGAGCAGTGATTGGTTCAGACGGATCACGTGGGATTCTTCTCATTGAAAAAATTATAAATGTTATTGTTTTTTCTCGGGTTTATAGCTCGCCGCTGTGTAGGTGTTTTCATTTGAACTCTCTGAAATGTACTTGTGTATATTTTTTAACAAAATTATAGTGTAAAGATCACTTGGACCTACTTTGCTAGAAAGGAATGGAAAGAGCGATTTTTCATCCATGCAGCTCCCTCAGTGACCAGCTGCTAAAGACAAGACACAGAGATGCTTCACTCAGCAGCTGCCACCTGTCACTCAAAGTGACCACACCTCCAACTGTACAGAACTTTGTGGCTTAAAACATCTTAAACTAAGATGTTAAAAAAGAACAAAATCATTTTTTGTACCAGGCTGTAAACATGTTTATTTTTGCTCTAAAGTTGGACATTTTAACATGGAGTCCTATGGGAAAGTGCTCTGTTTTGGAGCCAGCCTCAAGCAGCCAGTCAAGGTACTTCAACATCGGCTTCAATTCCAGTGGGTCAGATTGCAGATTGCTTATATGCAGCTCCAACAGCACACATAAGTGTCTTTAAACCGGTCCATCAGGGCCAAAAAGCAAGAGGATGGAGGACAGTGAATCTGTGCCAAATCAACATGCAGATTCACCTCTTATTGGGTGTGGAGACCCTGATTGAAGAAAAAAAAAACCAAAAAAAAAAAAAAAAAAAAAGGGAACAGCCAAAAGGACTTACGATGTTATTGCAGAATAAATCAAATCAAATCAAAAGACGCACACCCCAAAGTGCCGCTAGACATCACTGTGTCATGGAGAAATGATGGCTGTGGATGTTCTCAAAGCTGAGGACAAAAGGATCATATAAGCTGTGGATTATGTACTGGACATGGAAGATAGGACAATAGATCCTGCAAGGAGATCATTCTGCAAATCGTTGAGTGCGCTCTAAGCTTTATTATTATTAGTATTTTATTCATTATTATTTTATTATTTATTTTATTTTGCCATTATTGAGAACAGTGGGGCAATTTCCACAGTCTGTTCACATGGATAATAGCAGGATAACGTGTCATTCCTCTTCAGCTGCAAGTGGGCACTTCACTAAGATACCAACCGCGACACTGTTGCTTGTTTGCATGTCATGAGTCTCCAACTGCTCTCCAATAGTCATGCCCAGTGAGATAGGACCCTGATCTAGGACAATTCTGATTCTTCACTTAGTTTCTCAAGTGCTGCAATCAGGGTATCCATTGATTCAACACATTCTATCTCCCAAGTCAACACATTTTGATGCAAAACTGTTGTTTTGACCAAATGTCTACATGAGACAAGTTGGGTAGCTCTGTCACATCATTTTGTGATGTGCAGGGAAACGCTGACTCTAACCTTAACCGTGGCTACAACCATTACCCAAACGTTCCCTGATGACATGGAAGTCAAACAGGTCATTCTGTATGTTATCAGAGAGAAATGACACGTCTGTATGCTAACATGGTACCCCACACATCATTAAGCAATGCAAAGGGGCTTCCCAACTCATTGAATAGTGAAGCAAAGGGGCACTGGCCATGTGTAAATATGTGATGAGTTGGAAGTGAGAATGTGTAGAATGGTTCTACAGTATCATCCAAAAAGTTAAGGTCAGTAAACATTTCCTCACCAACAACAGCACCCAAGTTCCTTTATTCCACAACCCTACCCAACACCCAGTCCATGCAAGCATCAAACAGTGCCAGAGCCAGAACACATCCATGACAAACACCAGCATCCACTGGGAAAACACAGAATATCTACCCCGCTCAGTACAGCACTCACAGTACCCATATATAATCACACAGAAAACTGCATTCATACTCCTGCAATGTCAAATTTAAATACAAAATCTTTAAATATAAACTTTATGTGAGACATGCTTTCACCTCTCTTAGCAAATCTGTCATTTGTATGCTAACACCATTTAAAAAAACAGGGTTTGTCTCCAGAATAAACATCTGTAATCGAAGAACAAGACTAAAAGTGTCCTCCCGGGTCCTGCTGTCGCATCGAATCGTCGCTGCAAATTTGGGCAACATCAATACCAACTGATCTCCCACTGATCCCCTGATATATGAGTGAAAAATTTCCTCCTCCCCGGGACAAGGCTGTGCTTTTCAATCTTTCTTTGAACTTTCTGTTTTTGATTTGAGGCGCACTCAATACTGACGCAGGACTTTATTATTTCCCCGCACACTTTTCGTGCTCCCTCCCTTTCTGTGTGTATCAGCATGGAAAAGTGTTGCATATGGATTCTTCTGTCGAGAACGGCTCCTGAAATGTACAGCAAAAACTTCCACCAAAACAACCGTCTTAAACCTTTGAACACCTGCACGCCACCTTTGCCACCCCGCCGTAAATCCTTCGCTGCAGAGGCTGCGGCCTGTGCCGTGCGCATACTTATGCACTGTAATATAAGCACGGCACACAGCTTAATATTGACTGTATGCAGTCTGATGAAACCTCGCCTGCGGTGCAGACTGAAGAGATTCGTGGTGCTGTTCCTCCGGCGATGACACATGTCTTGTTGGGCCTCGCGCTCTCTCTTGCTCTCAATCTCTCTCTTTCTCTCTTGTGTGGCACAGGAGAACACGCTCTATTTCTATGCGCTCCACAGCCTCCTTGTTCTCTCCTCTCACTGTAATGCTGCGTTATTTCAGCATACCAATAAATGTGAGGGATCCAGTCCTCCTCACGGTGTTGCCAGCCACCCAGGTGTGACGACATGTCAGAGAACAATCTCAGTGTGGCCACAATTACACTCTGTTCCTGCCTTTTCCGTGTCAGCTCTCCTTATTAACGGGTGACCCAGCGAAAAAGATGCAGTTGTAGATACATATTCATTCATTTACTGTCTTGTACCTGCACATGCATGTGTATGGCTGACAAATACACATGCACTTATGGCGCTTTGGTGGTAGTGATGATGGAAGTTGCTGATTTGCTTGGGTGGATGGTGTAATTTCAGCTGACACAGTGGAATTGTGTGAAGTTCAGGACAGGTGCAACTGACAGAAGAAATAATTGAGGTAACACTTCTTTTGTATATCCGGTGTCACATTTACACATCCATTGCATATTGTGCATAACTGGATTTGGTGTTACTTATATTACACAAATATTACATCTGAAACTGTGGAGATAAAATCCTGCCAAAACATTATACACCAGTAGTATTTATTACAATTTCATTACAAGTCACTGACAAAGTGAATCACGTTTTATATATCCTGTACCTATCAAACAAAATCGCTGGTGGCACTATGGTGCACATACACTGAGGCAAATAAGTATTTGAGCTACTGTTGATTTTGCAAGTTTTCCCACCTACAAAGAATGGAGAGGTCTGTAATTTTTATCGTAGGGACACTTGAACTGTGAGAGACAGAATCTAAAAAAAAAAAAAATCAGAAAATCACACTGTATGATTTTTAAATAATTAATTTGCATTTTATTGCATGAAATAACTACAATAGAAAACAGACCTTAATATTTTGTACAGAAACCTTTGTTTGCAATTGCAGAGGTCAGATGTTTCCTGTAGTTCTTGACCAAGTTTGCACACACTGCAGCAGGGATTTTGGTCCACTCCTCCATACAGATCTTGTCCAGGGACCTCATGTACAACGACTTCCTACTGAAACATGGTGTACGCCAAAACACAGAAACTGGCGGAAGCACTGAAATATTCGGACGTATCAAAGTGTGAATAGGCACGGATCCACACACGTTCCATTTGTACATCCCACTGAACATGGAATTGAGCATGGAACCAAACCCCTTCCTGACTACACCCCATTTAAATATGGAATTTCATGTAAATAAGTCCTTTGAGCAGGGATTCCCCACTCCATCACATCACACAACATGAAGACAGAAAATAAATTATACTATAGATGACTGGAAATTACGTGGAGATACATGCAGGGATAGTTTATTCAGTACTCTGTTAAACAGATTAATCATGAAACTGGAAAAATGTTTGTGACAGTGACGGAATGTGTGTGTGTGTGTGTGAGGCCGACACACTGATCTTAATAAGGTGAGGCACGCCTCCACTGACAGTGTGACATTACAACTTACACATGGGTTTATTGACAAATACTGAACACAGGAAGCCTGTTAAGAAGCTCTACAGCTCACCATCAAGCAAAAATCTAAAAACACATTAATAATAATAACAAATAACATATTTGATTGCGCACATGCACAAATGTGGTTTACGTTCAGATCAATAATACGAATACACTATTTACCTGCAGCTGCCATCGTGCAGGTGTGCCAGCCACCATTCTGATGCACATTTGCACATCAGATACGATATGAACATGTGTGCAACCAATAGCTCCGATTACATAGAAACTGGCTCTCGCTGCAAATGGGACTTTAATGTTGGAATGTGATGTACCTGATGACATTTGGATGATTGCGTTCCACACAGATGGCATGGCTCGGCTCAAGGTTTACTGGCACACTCCTGACTGATCAGCCAGCTCCTGCTGGAAAGCCCCTGTTTCCTGGAAGTGCAGCATAGTCAGCAGCAGCAGTTCTGCACACAACTCCAGTAACACTGGCCTTGTTAATCTTAATCGATTTATGAGCCAATCATCCTCATTTGGAAGGAATTTGGAAGATAATGTTTTCATTATTGGATTATCTTTTTAGATAACTTTAAAAACCATTATTGGGCTAACTATCTTCCGATAAATTTTTTGTTCAATAATTTTTAGACCGATAACGTAGTAAACAAAGCTGAACAACAACAAACATTTTTAAAAGTTATAATCAGTTGGGCACCTATCTGTTAAAAGTTTCATAGCAGATGTATAGTTCTACCCCCTGCAAACAGAAGAGAGCTGTTTCTAGAAGAACTGCTCTATCCTCTGCAAACAAAGAACTAGTCACACACAAAAAAACTTAATTTCCTTTAATACCATACTGATACACTGGCAATATCACCCAAGTCATCCAGAGGCATACATTTTTAACTTATGGTTCAAATTTTAACCAAACTAATTTTGGCAAAGTTATTAAAATTACTGTCACGTCTGAAGTTTTATAAAGTGAAAATATCAGATATTTGTTTTAGTTTTAAAGTAATGCGCTAATTTTTAAGGTTTTAGTGAGCACATGCTGTGCCCAGCAGTGCATTATGGGTAGGATAGGGTAATCTCAGTACGTTCACGACAGGACAAATGCATTTCAGACACTCTGTTCAGGCTCCACGGACAACAGCATTAAACTCTGATGCCTAAAATTCTCGTGAATATATTCTTTGGGTTTATAGGCGTTGTTATTGTATTTGCATTTGTTAAATTCCACACATCTTAAATGTAGCAGACACGGATTATCTGGAATTTTGTTTTGGCACGTTTTCACGGTCTCTACTGCCATCTACTGGCCAGTAGTGTGATGGCAGTTCATGGCAGTATTTGTCCTGAAGCTGGGCAGACACTGTATTTGAGACACTCTGATCAGGACAACAGCATTAAACTCTAGTGCCTAAAACTCTCGTGAATATATTCTCTGGGTTTATAGACATTGTCTTTGTGTTTGCTTTTATTAAATTCCATGCATCTTAAATGTAGCAAGTAGCAACACAGATTATCTGGAATTTTGTTTTGGCAAGATTTCAAGGTCTCTACTGCCATCTACTGGCCAGTAGTGTTCATGGCAGTGCTCAGGCTGGGCAGACACTGGACCACAGAACCACACGGTGTAAAAGTTCAGAGCGCACGATTTATGTTCTCACACACACTGTTCGTTCAAAAACCACACATTGGACTTGTGTTTCCAGAAGCAAAACGTAAACAGATGCTTTTTTCAAACTTAATTTACAAAAACTCTCGATGGGAGAAATCAAAGTTAATTATTTTCCAAGACCTCGACCTGATGGCAGCGCAGTGATTGGGCAGAGTTGAAATGTGTGGCTCATCTCAGTGGCCTCAGTGCAGGAAGCTGTGTAGTAAACTGGAGCTTCCAGCAGGGGGCAGGATGCTGAAAGACAAAAGTGCTGACTCATTGTTTGGGTCTGTTGTTGCTTTTGATACTTCCAAAAGCAGTCGTGGTGTTAAAACTCAAAATCAGCTTGTTAGTAGTTGCAATTATACCGGAGACAATACTGGAATTTATCGGTTATCTGTAACTTCCGATACATTTTTGGGTGGTTTATCATTTTATCTTTATCGAAGATAACTTTTCAGTTATCTGATTATCTGTTATCGAAGTTAATTTTTTGATTATCTGTGCCCACCACTGTTGATATCCATCAATAGATGCAAACGTGTGTGCTAAATGTCCATCACTGTGTCTCTGATGTGTAAATCCCTCTGATGACTTCTTGTTTTCACACTAGTAATGGTTGCCAGCATCACCTTTATGTGTCCACAGTGGAACAATAGCTGTAGAAACATGTGTACACCAGCCAGGACTTTTGTGCGATGCACCACACATTTCCACGGTCATTTCAATTTTGATACATCTGAACATTGGCATGGAGACGGACATACACCAGGTTTTTGTGCTTAAGCACGCTTTGTACATGAGGCCCAAGATCTTTCAGGTTTCGTGTTTCAGCAACCCTCAAAAGATTTTCTATTGAGTTCAGGTCTGGCGACTGGCTAGGCCACTCCAGGACCTTGAAATGTTTCTTACTTGTCATGCTTGAAGACCCAGCCATGACCTGTCTTCAATGTTTTTACTGAGGGAAGGAGGTTCTTTGCCCAAATGTCACGACCCATCCATCCTTCCTTCAATGCACTGCAGTCGTCCTGTCCCCTTTGCAATAAAGCACTCCCAAAAATGATATTTCCGCCACCATGCTTCACAGTTGGGACAGTGTTCTTGGGATTGTTCTCATCCTCCAAATACAGCGAGTGAAATTGATAGCAAAATCCCTTTGGAACAAAAAAGGTTAATGGGCTCAGCTGTCAACTGCTGTGGTCAACTCTGTGAAGCACACTTAATACATACAGTTCTACATTAGGTTCACCAATTAAAAATACTGGCAGTAGACAATTCTATGAGTGAATTATAAATCCAAAACCAAGGAAAACATATAACTTAAGGAGTGATATTTGCACAGATTATTTGAAACTGTACAAATGTAGCATGGTTACCTAGTAAAACAAGCTGTAATGGAATGGTGGGTGATGACCTCCAGCAGCTGTCCATCCAGAGCATTTAACTCGAAGAGGCTTGGCCAGGGACACAAGGGGGTATGAAATATTTATCTTCTCCTGAATCAATGAAAATACAGAGGTTGTGTTGGCCTGAGGATGCATGAAGCATTGCTGGAACCAATGGATGGAGGTGGAGGACTTATTGAGGTCTCATTCTTCTCTTGATGAAGTACCAGCCCTTTTCACAGGGCATCCTCTGATGTAGTGGCCAGTAGATCCGCAGTAGTTACATCCAAGGATGAGTCATTAGCGCTCCTCAGGAGACAAACAAAATTAGCTGATCTGTACCTTAATCTCAGAAGGCAACAGAACTGAGGCAGGTGGGTTCACTGGGGTGACGGAAAAAGTTGATGCAGACATGGAACTGGGGGGACATCTCCATCATCCAGGAGTGAAACGTAGGTAATCCAGTTTTCTCTGGCATACGCGCTGATCTATTTTGATGGTTTTCTAGGCAGGAAGGAAGGTTGAATGGAGTAAGCTTCAAAAGAGCCTCGATGAAGGCATCACAGAGGCCCAAGGGGTTCTAGCCACTGCAAAAACAGAGAGTTCTCCGCGGTTCTGTCAAGTACAAAAATCCGGTGCAGCCAGGTATGGACTGACTTGGAGAAAAGGAATCCTCCTCAGAGTCCTGGACTGTGACGAAGATGTAATTCGTACATCGAAACGTTAGTCTTTTTCAATGTTTTTGGCACCTCAATAAATTATTCTGCACCTACTTCTGTGTTGCACCAGCTGGGATCTAGCCACTATCTGCAGCCAATGTCCAGGATTTTATGATGTCATCCATTACACTTCCAGAGTCTTGACACAGTAAAAGTGGCCACAGACAGCTTCCTGTCCCACTGCTACACGTACAACACCTTCTTCATGGTCTCAGAGATGGAGTCCAATAAACAACAAATGTCAGACCTCCAGGCTCACTCAGCCACAGACTATTCTCTGACCTGATTCATCAGATGTGTAATTATAAAGGCTATATACGAGGTCTGTTAGAAAAGTATTGGACCTTTTTATTTTTTGCAAAAACGTGATGGATTTGAATCACGTGTTCTTGCATGAGCAAATTCAAATACTTATTTTCCTGACTGTATATATATATATATATATATATATAATTCATATATATATGATTTCCCACTTAGAAATCATGGAGGGGTCTGAAATTTTCATCTTAGGTGCATGTCCACTGTGAAAGACACAATGTATGATTTTTTAAAATAATTTATTTGTATGTTACTGCTGCAAATATGTATTTGAACACCTGTCAAAATCAATGTTAATATTTGGTACAGTAGCCTTTGTTTGCAATTACAGAGGTCAAACGTTTCCTGTAGTTTTTCATCAGGTTTGCACACATTGCAGCAGGAATTTTGGTCCACTCCTCTATACAGATCTTCTCCAAATCTTTCAGGTTTGGAGTTTCAGCTCCCTCCAAAGATTTTCTATTGAGTTCAGGTCTGGAGAGTGGGCAGGCCTCTCCAGGACCTTGAAATGCTTCTTACAGAGCCCCTCCTTAGTTGCCCTCACTGTGTGTTTGGGGTCATTGTCATGCTGGAAGATCCAGCCATGACCCATCTTCAATGCTCTTACTGAGGGATTTGCCAAAATCTCACAATACATGACCCCATCCATCCTCCCTTCAATACAGTGCAGTCGCACCCCCAGAGTATGATGTTTCCACCCCCATGCTTCACAATTGGGATGGTTTTCTTGGGGTTGTTCTCATCATGGCAAGAGGCGTTGATTCCAAAAAGATCTATTCTCGTTTCATCTGACCACATGACCTTCTCCCATGCCTCCTTTGGATCATCCAGATGGTCACTGGTGAACTTCAAATGGGCCTGGACATGTGCTGGCTTGAGCAGGGGGACCTTGCTGCCCTGCAGGATTTTAAACCATGACAGCATCATGTGTTACTAATGTAATCTTTGTAACTGTGATCCCAGCTCTTTTCAGGTCATTGACCAGGTCCTCCTGTGTAGTTCTGAGCTTTCTCAGACCGAAGGAGATTGACAGTCATCTTGTGTTTCTTCCACTTTCTAATAAATAATCATAATAGTTGTCTTCTACCAAGCTGCTTGCCTGTTCCGGATGTTTTTTTAGGTTATGTCTCTCACAGTGGACATGCACCTAAGATGAAAATTTCAGACCCCTCCATGATTTCTAAGTGGGAGAACTTGCAAAATCGCAGGGTGTTCAAATACTTATTTTCCTCACTGTAGTCTGTGTTTTTTTTTCTCAGATATGAAACATCTTCTCAGAAGAATATGTTTCCAAGACACTTTCACTGAATAAAATTAAGATGTATGGTCAATATCTTATATCTGACTTACTTTATATCATACTGAACTTTTACTTAAGAATAGCTTGGATATTTTGACTACAAATTAGACAATATACTTGCTAAGATTTTGTTTTTGCATTGTTCTCCAGTATTTTCAGTGAGTGAATTTTTTGTATTTTTCATACATTAGTACTGTTAGCACTAATTAGGTAATTTAACTACACTGATTGTGTCGCATTTATTGGCACTAATGCTAGACACAGAGTTCCCTACATGCAACCACGCCACCTGTTATTAAAGTCACTAACCAGTTCAAAAAATATGTTTTAACCAATCCCTGGAAAGTGAGTTAGCTTGTTAGCCTAAGGTAGTGTTGTGACGTTGACATAGGTGGGGGCATAAAGGCTTCCGTCACCCCACTCAGCCATGACCTGGGTGGGGTGAACAGGTCTTACCTAAGCTGCACCCCTTTACCCATTTAAGGATTGTCCAAGTGTCATCAAGCACTGCAAAGATGGCAACATCTAGAGGTGCCCCTTAAGCTTCAAATCTCCTCTTCAGAAAACCTGTGGGTGACGTTACGTAAAGGAAGGTTTGTGCTTTATACAGTGAGGCAAAACAGTATTTGATCCACTGTCGATTTTTGCAAGTTTTCCCACCTACAAAGAATGGAGAAGTCTGTATTTTTTTATTTTTTTAATCAAAGGTACACATCTACTGTGAGACACAGAATCTAAAAAAACAACCAAACAAACAAACAAACAAACAAAAAAAATCAGAAAATCACATTGTATGATTTTTTTTAATAATTAATTTGCATTTTATTGCATGAAATAAGCATTTCATCAACCAACCAGCAAGAATCCTGCCTCTCACAGACCTGTTAGCCCTCCTATTCTGCACTCTTTACCTGTATTAACTACACCTGTTTGAACACATTACCTGCATAAAAGACACCTGTGCACACACTCAATCAATCACACTCCAACCCATCCACCATGACCAAGACCAAAGAGCTGTCTAAGGATATCAAGGACAAAATTGTAGACCTACACAAGGTTGGGATGGGCTGCAGGACAATAGGCAAGCAGCTTGGTGAGAAGGCAACAACTACTGGTGTAATTATTAGAAAATGGAAGAAACACAAGATGACTCTCAGTCTTCCTAGGTCTGGGGCTCCATGCAAGATCTCACCTCGTGGGGTAAGGATGATTCTGAGAAAGGCCAGGACTACATGGGCAGACCTGGTCAATGACCTGAAGAGAGCTGGGACCACAGTCACAATTAACACACGACGGGGTCATGTTTTAAAATCCTGCAGGGCACACAAGGTCCAGTTGCTCAAGCCAGCACATCTCAAGGCCAATTTGAAGTTCACCACTGACCATCTGGATGATCCAGAGGAGGCATGAGAGAAGGTCATGTGCTCAGATGAGACCAAAATATAGCTTTTTGGTATCAGCTCCACTCACCGTGTTTGGAGGATGAGAACAACCCCAAGAACACTGTCCCAACCATAAAGCATGGGGGTGGAAACATTATTTTTGGGGGTGCTTTTCTGGAAAGGGGACAGGACGACTGCACTGTATTGAAGGGAGGATGGATGGGGTCATGTATAGCAAACTTTGGCAAATTGTTGTGTGGGCCGCCAGAAGAGGAGGTACTGCTGGCCCACCACCAGAGGGCGCCCTGCCTGAAGTGAGGGCTTCAGGCACAGAGGGCGCTGCCGCCCCACAAGAGCGGCCGGGGTGACGGCTGTCACTCAGCGGCTATGACAGCTGTCACCAATCATCTGCTCCTCACCCCTAATAAAAGCAGGACGACACCTCCACCACGTTGCCGAGATATCGTTCTACCAAGGAGGTAACGTTCTCAGTGTGTTATCAGTGTTATCACTACTAACGTTGTTTCAGTGAATACGTTGTTGCAGCTGTTTTCCTGAGGAACCGGCATATGCCGCGACTGCTTCGCTCTGCATCCCGCCAGTTAAGTGATTGACAGTAGCTACACGAGTGTGGATTATAGGTGGAGGTGGAATAAGCACCATACTTGTTACGGGGTGTACACACACCCACACCTGACTGTTTTTGCTCTTCGCCAGCAGTACCAGATCCAACACGCGGAGATGGTGGCCACCTGGAGACTCGGAACTTGGCGGCTCCAGTATTCTCCTGGTTCGGTGGCGGAGGAAATCGTGTGGTTCCGGTTCTTCTCCAGACGGACGTCTCCTATCGTCGAGCCTGCCCACACGACACCTTGATTGATTGATTCTGTATTCGTTCTATAATCTGCTGTGTGTAGTTGTGGCATTCACAACAGTAAAGTGTTCATATTTGACTTCTTCTATTGTCCGTTCATTTGCGCCCCCTGTTGTGGGTCCGTGTCACTACACTTTCACAACACAAATAACCTCCTTCCATCAGGGGTCTTGGCTGGGTCTTCCAGCATGACAATGACCTGAAACACACAGCCAGGGCAACTAAGGGATAAGAAGTATTTCAAGGTCCTGGAGTAGCCTAGCTAGTCTCCAGACCTGAACGCAACAGAAAATCTTTGGAGGGAGCTGAAACTCAAAACCTGAAAGAGCTGGAGAAGATCTGTATAGGGGAGTGGAGCAAAATCCCTGCTGCAGTCTACAAACTTGGTTAAGAACTACAGGAAATGTCTGAGCTCTGTAATTGCAAACAAAGGTTCCTGATTTTCTGTTGTGTCAAATATTTATTTGATGCAATAAAATTCAAATTAATTATTTAAAAATGATACAATGTGATTTTCTGAATTTCTTTTTAGATTCTGCCCAACACAGTTGAAGTGAACGGTTGATTGAAGCGATCCTATGACAAAAATTACAGACCTCTCCATTCGTTGTAGGTGGGAAAACTTGCCAAATCGACAGTATATCAAATACGGATTTTCCCCACTGTATGCATAGTATGTGTAGCACCTGGCACCAATTTCTATGGAATATTTTTAGTTTCAAAGTTTAATATCAGCTGTTACAGCACCTGGTGACAACCTCTCTGCAATGGTGTGTCAACTTTTATGATGACAACCCCCAGATTCCTAAAGCGAAAAATCCAGAAAAGTTAAATGCAAATGAGAAGTGAGTGATCGCAGAATTAAATGTAAAGAGAAGGATGACATAGAGATGGAGTGAAAACGAGAAGGGAGGAGGCGGGTGCACGTGACGATGTCGGTGACGGTGGAGTGTGTCTGACTTCACCCCCACGGTCATAACAGCAAAGTCTGCATATGGGAGCAGCTGCTGCACCCTCTGCTTCTTTCTCTGGAAAATATGGCCGGAATGTTAATTAAGCTGCTAATTCTGCTTATCGCAGCTTTCCTTTTCCTTGACACCCAGAAGGTCCACCAAGCTTGTTAGCAATACTACCTGTTTGTCCTTAGCATGTATCTAAAATTAAAAAATAAAAAAATAAAATAAAATGAATAAATTAATCAAAAATCAAAGCTTCATTTGAGGAATCAGAGTGGATTATTGGATTCGACACTGACGGGGTGTGGTGCATTTGTTTCACTGCTTTGCCGTATTCAGAAATTATTCAAGAAAAAGAAAAAAGGCATCTCCTCAGCAGCTATTTCACATCCCTTTGATGCTTTCTCTTTCAGCTTCCACCTCTTGGCGTCACTGCCACTTGTGTCTCGCGTTGTCTTCATTGTCTGACAGCAGATTAGCTTGATTGGCTGCGATGTACTTGGGCTAATTTGAAGTAAACTCTGCACAAGAGGCTGACTTGTTGTTTTGTGACCCTGTTTGTGTTGGATGAGTGCACCGTGTCTCTCTCGGGAGCAGCCTACAGGCATCCCACAGATCTGACACGCAGCACCGTGCGCTCACAGAGAAAGAGAGAGGAAGAGAAAAAAGCATCCAGTTCCCCAAGAATCCTGTCTGAATACATTACAGAGAAATAAAAACTAACTTTATGAAGTTTTATCTGGAGCTGGGGTCAAAATAAGTAAAGGATGAAATGTGGAATATAAATAAGAGTGCGGCAAAGGAGCTAGAAATTTTAAATTTACACCTTGCTTATGGCACCCTGTTGCACAGGGGGATGTAATCTGTCATAGAACGGAAGCGGGGATAAAATCTACAACCCTGTGTTTGGCGAGATTCCTGCTGAAGTGAAGCTCTTTGCCATGGAGCCGTGATTAAATATTCAGCACGGGTGTGGGTGCGTGTTTAAGGACCTGCAGAGATTTCCCCTCTTGTGCCACCAAACACCTCAGTCCTCAGCTGGCCCTGTCTGATTACAGCAGGAGCTGAAATGTCAAAGAGGGATAGAAGACATGTTGGCAAAGGGAGCCGGGTGGCAATGTGATCCTCTGTGGGACTGTGGGTATAATCACCAGCCTCGACGTTGCGGCATCCAAAAAAAGTGGTGATGATCGTTTGTAAAATCATTGAAATTTTCTTCATTGTTGCTCTTTGAGAATGTGCCCAATCATGTGCATTTGATCAAAAATAACAGATTCTCTATAATAACTGCCCTGTACTCCTTCTGCCCGAGTATATTTTTCAACCATTGTTGGAATTTTTTTCACCAAATGCAGACTGAAATAGTCCCTAGCAATGGAAATTTAGCCAATTATTGCTGTCTGATGTGAGGCGAAAGAAAAGAGAGAAAGAAGAGAATTGCAATATTGCACAAGCAGAGAAATAATGGGGTGTCGCAGACCACCCAATTTGATTTGATCCCACAATGCACCACGTAGGTGTATGCAGGAAAATTCAAACCGGATCAAACAAACATAGCATCAGTCCAGTCAAGTCAATGATCACGGCATCCAGGAAAAAAGCTGTGCAAGGAAAATTGGGCGCTTATTTCAGCAAGAAACGGTGAGTGGTTTATAAATAGTTTTCAGACAATAGTGTGTTTGAAAGGCATTCTATGATGACTGAAATTACATTTTCCAACCATACATGTCAACCTATATGGATTGCCCGTAAATTATACGGATTTTTCTGAGTTTCAGAGTCATGGACGTACAAATAAAGTCAGCTATTCAGGGTTTGGTCTGCAACGGGTCTGTAATCAACCGTTTCTGCAGCGCGACTCCACTTTGAAACGTGAACCATTGAAGCAGTGCTTCGATCCACTATAGCTCATTGGTTCTTTGATTCGCTGCTCTTCAGAAACGGCAAGTCCGCTTCTTAACCCCTCTCAAAGCCATTAAAATACCGTGAGTCACTTTTGTGTGTATTAAAGTCACTAACTGGGATTCTTGTCTTGTTGCCATCAAGAAACGAGAATCGTCCTCCGTTCCGTTGGCACAGCTCCAAATGCTGCGCGGCTCTCTGCCTAGACAGCGTCCAGTCGGAATTAACAACTTCAAAGTGAATTGCCGCTTTAAATAAAATGACACCTCTTACAAACGTTGTAATACAAACAAGAAACTACAATCGACTAAAACGTTTTTTCCTCCCAAAATGAGACGTGCTGTATTTCTTTACAAATTCCTGACGTGCAGCACAGCAGCTGTAAGAGCTCGGCTCAGATATATGCCTGAAAAGAAATGCTTTTGACAAAAACTACAGATTTTGTTTATTCCTATTTATGTCCAGAGATCAAGGATCCACCATGTAGCGTTTATTATGTCCAAAGTTTAAGGATCCAGTGACCAATTTCATATTATTTACTTTAAGACTCAATAAAATGTTGTTCAATTTCAATTTAATCGGTTTATAAAGTGCCAAATCACAACAAAATCCGTCTCAAGGTGCCTCACATAGAAGAGTTCAACATAAAAAAATTAAAATAAATAAATAAAGATTAAATAATTAAAATACATAATTAAAAACAGAAGTAAAAGAATAAAACAGCTAAAAAAATAAAAACTCATAAAAAACAGAATAAAAATAGGCTTTAAGTCTTGACTTAAAAATGTCCACAGACTCTGACTGTCTCATGGTTGCAGGAAGACCGTTCCATAGAGTGGGTGCACAATAAGAAAAAGTCGAATTAAAGAATGAAGATTATTGAATAACAAGACGCGTACAATTTTTATTTTATCATTGGGCAAAAATGCATCTGTCAGATTTTCACTCTGGATCCAGCCCTGAACCGTGGCTAATAACGCATGCACAGTGAAGGCAGGCCAATTTTTAGCAGGGACTGTTCAGTCTGCGACAGGCATAATTGGACTGATGGTGCTTTTAGGGATTATTGGAATTTCAAACATCATAGTAATAATGTTAATTATTTCAGTTGTACAACAGCGAATATTGATACAATGGGCACATTCATCTAAAAAAGAGTTATTAAATATGAACAGTATGGTTTGACGCGGATACATTCACTTACGGCAAAGTGGCGAATCTGAAGGTGAGAATTTGTACTTCCGCGAAAACAAGCTTGGGCTGCATTGATTGTCTAATGACATTTGCTGGTTTTGTTTTGTCTGTAACTTGCTTCTAACAGCCAGCTGATGGCTATCATTGCCTGGAACGACAAGATTTATACACCAACCTGACCTGAAACGAACCATTGTACTTTAAATTACTTTATTGACGAGCCCAACCCCTTTGAAAAGTGATCAAATTACATGTGTTTGTACTGAGCTCTGCGATATTTTCATTGACCAAAAACGGCCACCAGAAGGCACTCGGTGTAAAGTCTGCACCAACCTATTGTGCAATAGTCTTAAGCACCCTAATGTTTTTGTATTTATGTTTATTTACCTTGCATACTGCTGTGTGAGCAAGGTTGGTTCTTTGCATCTCTCTGTGTTTATGTGGATGTGTGAACAAAATTGCTAAAATGAAAAAGAAAAAAAAATGGCTGGACATATTTTCACTTAACCAGGTGGGAATATTACTTGGGCCAAAGTAAAAAACAAGCAAATCATAGCCCATAAAACATGTTTACCACAATATCTCTCCTGCCACTGTGAGTACAGATTTGAGCAAAGGGTCATATTGATCAGTAGAATATGAAATCAATAAATAAAGAACACTTTTTAATCAGAGTATAGAATCATGTCAGTTTAACTTATGGGATATTGATCTGGTCAGTTAAGTATCACAGGGGGTTTTAATCAGTTTCAGTTGCTTTGGTGTGAATTAAATGAACAACAGGTGCACTAGAGGGGCAACAATGAGATGACCACAAAAACAGGAATTGTTTCACAGGTGGAGGCCACTGACATTTTTGCCATCCTCATCTTTTCTGACTGATTTTTCACTATTTTTGCATTTGGCTAGGGTCAGTGTCACTACTGGTAGCATGGTGCAGTACCTGGACCTCACAGAGGTTGCACAGGCAGTCCAACTCCTCCAGGATGGCACATCAATAAGTACCATTGCCAGAAGGTTTGCTGTGTCTCCCAGCACAGTCTAAAGAGCATAGAGGAGATTCCAGGAGACAGGCATTAACTTTAGGAGGGGTAGACAGGGCCATACAAGGTCTTTAATCTATCAGCAGGACCGGTATCAGCTCCTTTGTGCAAAGAGGAACAGGATAAGGACTGGCAGAGCCCTGCAAAATAACCAAGCAATCAAACAGATGTCAAGAGGGTGGCCTGAGGGCCCGACATCCTGTAGTGAGCTCTGTGCTCACTGGCCAGCACTGTGGAGCTTGATTGGCATTTGTCATGCAACACCAGAACTGGCAGTTCAGGTTCAACCTGAGTACGTGACAGATGTGAAATGGTCTGGAGATGCCATGGAGAATGCTTTGCTGGCTACAACATCAGTCAGCATGACCAGTTTGGAGGTGGGTCAGTGATGGTTTGGAGAATCATATCTCTGGAAGGATGCACAGACCTCTACAGGCTAGAAAATGGCACCCTGACTGCTATTAGTTTCAGGATGACTTCTTTGGACCCATTGTCACACCCTATGCTGGTGGAGTGAGTCCTGAGTTCCTCCTGGAACATGACAATATCTGGCCTCATTTGGTGAGAGTATGTAGGCATTTCCTCGAGGATGAAGGAACTGATACCATTGACTGCTCCCCAAGCTTGCCTGACCTAAATCCAATACAGCACCTCTGGGACATTATGTTTAGGTCCATCCAATGCTGCCAGGTTGCCAGTGATGCCCTGGTACAGATATGGGAGGAGATCGCCCAGGACACCATCTGTCATCTCATTAGGAGCGTGCCCTGACATTGTCAGGCACGCATGTAAGCACGTGGGGGGTCATACAAACTACTGAGTACTATTCTGAGTTGCTGCAATTAAATTTTGGTAAAATGGACAAGCCTTCCACATCGGTTTTTTTCCTTAACTATTTTTTATTTTTCAAAACAATAGAAATACAAAACCAAAATTATGCACCATGTACTTCAACCATAATAAAAAAGAAAAATAAAATAAACAAACCAGTGCCTTAAAAGTCTCATATAATTAAGCAGCCCCAAACCCAATCCTCTTCCGCTCACATCCCTCCAACAAATGAAATGAAAGGCCTCCAAATATCTTCAAATTCCTGCTCTTTGTCCTTTAACATATATGTAATCTATTCTAGTGGGACAGTCAATGTAATTTGTCGTAGCAATTGGTCCAAAGTTGATATATGGGATTTCTTTCAACATAAGGATATACATCATTTGGCGTTAAGTAAGCCTAAATCCAAAAGTATCCATTCATTCTTCGTGTAATTGTACTTCACAGGATAGAGGCCAAGTAAAAACAACTTCTGAGAGTTTGTTTCTGCAAACCCATCATTACAGCATCTGTACGGGTGGCTGGTCTTAGATGATCTTGGAGGCGAACATGCTGGATGTGGAGGTCCTGGGCTGGTGTTGCTGCACGTGGTCTGCAGTTATGAGGCCGGTTGGATGTACTGCCAAATTCTCTGAAACGCCTTTGGAGATGGCTTATGTTAGAGAAATGGACATTCAATTCACAGGCAACAACTCTGGTGGACATTGATGTAGTCAGGATGCTAATTGCATGCTCCCTCAAAATGTGAGACATCTGTGGCATTGTGCTGTGTGATAAAACTGCACATTTCAGAGTGGCCTTTTATTGTGGCCAGCCTAAGGCACACCTGTGCAATAATCATGCTGTCTAATCAGCATCTTGCTATGCCACACCTGTGAGATGGGATGGATTATCTCGGCAAAGGAGAAGTGCTCACTATCACAGATTTAGTCAGATTTGTGAACAGTGTTTGAGAGAAATAGGTCTTTTGTGTATACAGAAAGTGTTTTAGATCTTTGAGTTCAGCTCATGAAAAAAGGGAGCTTAAACAAAAGTGTTGGTTTATATTTGTGTTCATTGTATGTCTACTGGTGTTACATTCACCTGTATCAACCATTTAAACTTTATGAATTGAAGGTGTGTGTTCATGGATCTGGCATGAGCTTTGATTTTGTGGTTTGAGCGTTGCTTTGATTTTCAGGGTGTCCTTGAATTCAGCCCTCTGTAGGTTGACAATTTTCATTTCCATCAAATGATGTGGCATCCTTTCATTCCTATCACATTAGTCAGTCCATATCAGGAAAGATGTCAGCACAATTTTTGTCCCAGTTCAGAGCTGATGTGTTTTCAATATGTTCATTTATATATATATAAAATGTATTTTATTTTCATTTTGATGTGATTAAAACAATTTACAAATGTGAAACTCATGTAAGCGGGTTTTTCTGTTTTCTTAATCTGGTCCCACATTGCAGATTTGTGGCCCTGATAGCCTTCTCGATTGCAAAAATGAGGAAACTGGGCTTGATTTATTTCTATAGCAGTTTGTGTTCATGTCATACTTTTGTATACCAATGATAGACAGTTAGCGCAGATTACACCCGAATACAGACACAGCCCATGACACAAGTGCGTGTGCACACAAATACTCTTTTCAGTCTATGCGCTAACCTGGTGGCTGTTACCACACCATTACACACAGCTAAATTGTTACTTTTGCTGAAAAGCACAGTTTTCCTTGGTTTTTATTTTGCAGAGGAGAATGAGGAGGCTTTTGCTTAGAGAATGGTAGGTCCATTTAGCTGCATGTTCTTCCCTCATGTCCACTGTCATCTACTTTTGCCACATGCCAGAGCAATGAGCAGAGCTGTGCACTTCACAGAAAGCTACTGTGCACCTTATGGAGCCATGCAACTCTCCCCCTGCTCCCCCGTGTACATTGCTGTGCACACTCACTGTCCACTCCAGTCAATGAAACTGCTCACCGCTCACTACAACCTACATCAAATTTTAATTTTAGCCTTTAATTGTAGCCTGGCATCAAAATAACTGACCAGTCAAAACCACATTCAAACAGCAACAATTTAATTGAAGATGCACTAACAAAATAAATATCAAAACTATCTGCAAAATTAAGATAAATGATGCATATTACCCCCTACCTACAAAAATAACATTATTGATTTAAATTTTATGTTGCATTATTTCATATAAGTTGCCTTGAGACGGCTTTTGCTGTGATTTGGTGCATTATAAGCTAATTAAATTAATGTGTTCCAACATCACAAATTTTTCAACATGTTCAAAACCTTCCCGACTGGTAACAACGGTCTACAACTCTGCATCTCTACCACAGATTGCACATGGTTTCATGCCCTGATTGGGTATTCAATAGTTTTTGTTGCACAAAAAAAGTGCATAGTCAGGTGTCAAAAATCAGCAATGGGGGACCAGCTGAAAAGAAAACAAAAATTGACAGCATCGTTTTGGTTAACATGATTCCAGAAAGACATCAATCAGGGATAATATGAGCAAAGCACTGCGCAGCGACGCAAAGCTCGCTGTATTGTAGACGAAGGCACAAACCGGCACAAAACAATCTGGAAATGGCACAAAACAATCTGCCCATAGGGGAAAAAGCCACAAACCAGACAACATTGTTGTAAAAAGCCGTAAAAAAACCACAAACCAATGGTAGACTGTTGGGGAAAGTGAGGAACACGGACCCACAACAGGGGGCGCAAATGAACGGACAATGAAGAAGTCAAATAACAAGGTTTTACTGTTGTGAATTCGCACAACAAACACAACAGATCACAATTGTAAAAATAAACCAATTCCACTGGTGTCGTGTGGGCAGGCTCGACGATAGGAGACGTCCGTCCGAGTCGAACCGGAACCACCCGATTTCCTCTGCCACCGAACCCGGGAATACTGGAGCCGCCAAGTCCCAAACTCCCAGGTGGCCACTGCCTCCGCTCGTCGGATCCGGTACTGCTGGCGAGGAACAGAAACAGTCAGATGTGGGTGCAGCTGCACCCAGCAACACGTAGGGTGGAAACACCACCTCCACCTCTAGTCACAAACAATACTGCAGTGTAGGGTACTTATCCGATATGGATCTAGTTCAGTCTTCAGCTGTCTTAAGCACAAGCAAAAAGGTTATTCCTCAGAAATGAGATGACTGGCTGAGTGCGTTACCTTCCTGGTAGAACGATATCTCGGCAATGAGATGGAGATGCCGTCCAGCTGATATACCCCTCAGCTGATGGATGTCAGCTGTTTTCAGGTGATGGGTGACGGCTGTCACCTGGGCTGCTCCTGTGAGGCGGCAGCGCCCTCTGGTGCCTGGAGCCCGCACTCCAGGCGGGGCGCCCTCTGGTGGTGGTGGGCCAGCAGTACCTCCTCTTCAGCGGCCCACACAACAGGACCCCCCCCTCAACGGGCGCCTCCTGGCGCCCGACCAGGCTTGCCCGGGTGGCGGCGGTAGAAGTCGGCCAGGAGGGCCGGGTCCAGGATGAAGCTCCTTTTCACCCAGGAGCGTTCTTCGGGGCCGTACCCCTCCCAGTCCACCAGGTATTGAAAACCCCGGCCCATCCGTCGGACATCCAGAAGCCGGCGCACGGTCCAAGCCGGCTCGCCTTCGATGATCCGGGCAGGAGGTGGCACCGGACCGTGAGTACAGAGGGGTGAAGTGTGATGTGGCTTGATTCTGGACACATGGAATACAGGATGGATCCGCAGTGAGGCCGGAAGCTGAAGCCTCACTGCGGCGGGATTGACGATCTGGAGGATTTTATACGGTCCTATGTATCGGTATCGGTCCTATGAAAAAGCGGTAAAAGACCTAAAGAACAAGAGCTGGTCAGAGCTGCGTCAGTCACAGTCAGTCAGAGCTGCGTGTCGTCAGAGCGAGCTGCAAAAAGTTTGTACCTGAGTTTTCAGAGGTGGTGTTTGTAGTTGCCATTTGCCACGCCGGTGTTTGCCAACCCGGACAGTGGGAATACCACCTCAACCGGCAACTTAGCCCAGCGACTGGACAGCAACAACGTCCGAGGCCCAACGTGGTGAATTCACTGAGGCCGCGCGCTGCGTCATTAGAGCCGTGCGTCACGAGTGCCGCTTCCCCGAGGCCTCGTGCAGCCACCGCGGATCCATCAGCGCGGAAACACCGAGGCCGCGCGGCACCAGCGCAGTGCAGATCCATCCCGGTGACAAACAACGCAGGCTGTTAACATCGCCGATCGACAAGCTGCTCATAAGCCGACCATGGGGCCTAAGAAGGTTCTGACAGCGGAGGAAGGTGACGATATTAAAAAATCTCTGGACTTTTTATCAGAGGAGATTTCTGTTGTGAAGCAGCAACAGAAATCAATCATGGATCTGGTGGAGGAGGTGAAGGCATTACGGCTCCAGAATGCCGAGAAAGACCGGCATCTGGTGCAGCTGGAAAATAGAGTGGCTGAATTGGAGCAGTAGACCAGAATTAACGACGTCATCATCACAGGTCTTCATATCAAACCACGGTCCTACGCACGGGCGGTAACAGATGAGAGCGGAGGGGAGCCCAGTGAACAGGAGGTCAGCTCTGTGGAAAACAGGTTGCTGATTTCCTCCTATCTAAAGGTATAGAAATGGATTTAAATAACATTGAAGCGTGCCACCCTCTGCCCCGGAGAAATGACGGTGATAAACGAACCGTCATCATGAGATTCATCAACAGAAAACACAAAACAGCACTGTTAAAACAAGGAAGAAAACTGAAAGGGACAAACGTATTCATCAATGAACATCTCACCAAACGGAATGCCGACATCGCCAGGAAAGAACGCTTCGTGAAGAAACAGGGAAAAATCCAGCACACATGGACTTCAAACTGTAAAATATTCATCAAACTGAACGGATCACCAGAACAAGCAAAAGTCATGGCAATAAGGAACATCGAGGAGCTGGACAAATATGAACAATAGTGTTTCTTAAAGTGAGGATCTGGACAAATATGACCAATAAGGTATGAGGACACAAACACATCACAACACCATGACACAGACCAGAGGAACCTATTCATCTACTACCTATTCATCTACATCTGGAGACAAGAAGGATATACTCAAAGGATTGCTGATCATGGAAAAGTAGAACTGAGAACATTTAAATACACAGACCACAATGTACTGGACTTGGAGCACGATATAGACCCGGACAATAATTTCTTCTCAAATATCAATGACAGTTGTTGCTATTATACAGATGAACAGTTTAATCGGATCATTAAAACGGATAACAAATTATCAATAATCCATTTCAACAGCAGAAGTCTATATGCAAACTTTAACAACATTAAAGAATATTTAAGTCAGTTTAAAAAAATATTTAACATAATTGCTATATCAGAAACATGGATCAATGAAGATAAAGGAATGGATTTTGAACTGGATGGATATGAATTTAATTGTGTAAACAGAAAAAATAAGAGTGGAGGAGGAGTGGCTGTGTATGTGGATAAGAACATGGATTATAAAATAGTAGACAATATGACAACTGTGATTGATAACTTATTAGAATGTATAACTATTGAAATATGTGAAGAAAAAAGCAAAAATGTATTAGTCAGCTGTATATATAGAGCACCAGGATCTAGTATTGAAACATTCACTGACTGTATGGGAAAAATGTTCTCAAAAACTAATCAAAAAACTGTGTTCATTTGTGGTGACTTAAATATTAATCTGCTCAATCCAAATAAGCATAAAATAACAGATGAATTTATCAGTATAATGTACAGTATGAGTTTATATCCAAAAATCACCAGGCCAAGCAGAATTACATCCCATAGTGCCACCTTAATTGATAATATATTCAGCAATGATATTGAGAATAACACTGTGAGTGGATTATTAATCAATGACATTAGTGATCATCTACCAGTTTTCATCGTTTATAATAGAAACCATCGGCGGAATCAGCCAGAGGAGAAAATAAAATACAGGCGAGTGCGGACAGAGGAAAACATGAACACACTAAAGAAGGATTTACAGGAGCAAAACTGGGAAAAGGTATACAGTGAAAGTGATGTTGATAGTGCATATGAATTTTTTTTACAAATATTTACATCATTATATGATAAAAATTGTCCAATTAAACAAGACTACAGAAAACAAAAAATCCAAGCTCGACCATGGATGACGAAAGGGTTACGAAATGCATGTAATAAGAAAAATACACTGTATAGAGAATTCATAAAACTAAAGACTAAAGAGGCAGAAAATAGATATAAGAAATACAAAAATAGATTAACTAATATTATACGGGTATGTAGGAAGGAATATTATAGTAACATATTATATAATAACAAAAACAATATTAAAGGAATATGGGATATATTAAATAGCATTATCAAAAATGGTAATAAAAAACAGAGTTACCCTCAGTATTTCATTGATAATAATGTCAAGAAGGAAAATAAGGATGAGGTAGTCAACGGTTTTAATAATTTTTTTGTAAATATTGGAACAAGCTTGGCAGAAAAAATTCCCGATTCCCAACCTGAGGATTGGGATAATAATCTCATAGAAAGAAATCCCTGTTCAATGTTCCTCACAGCAGTGGATGGAAATGAAATTATAGACATTGTGAATAATTGTAAATATAAAACATCTACCGATTTAAATGAAATTGATATGGTGGTGGTAAAACAGGTCATTGAATGGATTGTAGAACCATTAACATACATCTGTAACTTATCATTTCAAACCGTAAATTTCCCAATCAAATGAAAATAGCTAAGGTTGTGCCGCTGTATAAGACTGGGGATAGACACCACTTCACAAATTATAGACCTGTTTCTTGCTTCCACAATTTTCCAAATTATTAGAAAAGTTATTCAATAATAGATTAGACAAATTCATAAATAAACATAAATTACTTACTGATAGTCAATATGGATTCAGAGCACATAGTTCAACATCACTTGCATTAATAGAATCAGTTGAGGAGATTACAAACGCCATAGACCACAAATTACATTCAGTTGGAATATTTATAGACCTTAAAAGGCTTTTGATACAATTAATCATGACATATTAATCAATAAACTTGAACAGTATGGGATTAGGGGGTTGGTGTTGCACTGGGTGAGAAGCTACTTAAGTAACAGAAAACAGTTTGTGAAGTTGGGGGAATATACATCATCATGCTTGGACAATGCTTGTGGCGTCCCACAGGGGTCAGTATTGGGTCCAAACTGTTTCTAATTTATATAATGATATTGTCAATGTTTCCAAAATATTAAAATTAGTATTATTTGCAGATGACACAAGCATTTTTTTTGTTCAGGGGGGATTTGCAG
The DNA here is from genome assembly GCF_902500255.1 of Thalassophryne amazonica. Lineage (NCBI taxonomy): Eukaryota > Metazoa > Chordata > Actinopteri > Batrachoidiformes > Batrachoididae > Thalassophryne > Thalassophryne amazonica. The sequence continues at coordinate 56,687,243 of NC_047103.1, forward strand.
GAGTTACTGAGGAGGATCAGTATAGAAATGGGAAAATTGAAATATGGTTTGACAGAAATAAATTATCATTAAACTTAAGTAAAACAAATACATGTTATTTGGCTATTGTAATACAGACATACAGGTTCAGTTACAAGTCGAGGGGGTAGATATTGAAAGGGTACATGAAAATAAGTTTCTGGGGGTGATAATAGATGATAAGATAACCTGGAAGACTCATATAAAACATATACAAAGTAAACTGTCAAGAAGCATTTCAGTTCTAAACAAAGCGAAACATATTCTGGACCACAACTCACTCCGCATTCTTTACTGCTCACTGGTTTTACCATATTTACAGTACTGTGCAGAGGTATGGGGTAATACTTATAAAGGTACAACACAATCACTATCAGTAATGCAGAAAAGAGCTATAAGAATTATCATAATACTGGCTATAGAGATCATACAAATCCACTATTTTTACAATCCAAATTCTTAAAATTCACAGACTTGGTTCATTTTCAAACAGTACAAATTGTGTATAAAGCAATAAACAATTTACTTCCAGCAAATATTAAAAATATGTTTTTTAACAGATCAACCTTTTTAACATTAAAAGGTTTCTGTATTTCTGTCTGTGGGGTGAGGATGTGGAACAGATTGGGAGTGGGGGCTCAAGCAATGTCCAAGCATGAACCAGTTCAAACAGCGGTACAAAAATATGTTTTTTTCTGGGTATAGGGAGGAGGAAGGGTAATGAGGGTTAGGGTGTTTTTGTTTTTTGCTTCGGCTTGTAAATATATAGTATTTTGTATGTAAGTAGGTATGTGTAGGTGTATATTTATGTTTGTGTATATATATGTGTGTATATGTGTATGTATGTTGATGTGTATATGTATGTGTATGTGTATATATATGTATATATATATATATTGATATCGGTTTAGGTGTGTAGGAATTTATGTGTATATGTGGCAAAGGGTATTACTGGTTGGGGGGAAGAAGGGGTAGGGATAAATAAGCTGATGCTTCACCCTACCCCTTTTCGGACATGTTGGGTACACAGTAGGAACTTTTTTGTTGTTGTCTTTACTGATCTATCTTGTAATTGTTGTTGTATCAAATGTTCGAAATAAACAGTTTTCATTCATTCATTCATCGGTCTTTGAGTTTCGGGGAGGCTACTTGCAGTGGTATGTCCTTGGTGGATAGCCACACTTCCTGCCCGGGGCGATACGTAGGGGCCGGGGTCCGCCGCCGGTCTGCATGGGCCTTAGCCCTCGCCCGGGCCCTCAATAAGCAGACTGGCGGCACGCCACACCCGACGGCAACTTCCGCAGGTGGGCCTGGACTGAGGGCACACCGACCTCTCCCTCAACCACCGGGAACAATGGGGGCTGATACCCCAAACACACCTCAAAAGGGGAGAGGCCGGTGGCTGACGACACTTGACTGTTGTGGGCGTACTCGATCCAGGCCAGATGAGTACTCCAGGCCGCCGGGTGCGCGGCTGTCACACAACATAGTGTCTGCTCCATCTCCTGGTTGGCCCGTTCTGCTTGCCCGTTGGTTTGGGGGTGATAACCGGACGAGAGACTGACCGTGGCCCCCAGTTCCCGGCAGAAACTCCTCCAGATGTGCGAGGAGAACTGGGGACCGCGATCGGAGACGATGTCTGATGGTATCCCATGCAGCCGGACGACGTGGTGGACCAGGAGGTCCGCTGTCTCCTGGGCCGTTGGGAGCTTCGGGAGGGCCACGAAGTGGGCCGCCTTGGAGAATCGGTCCACTATCGTGAGGATGACGGTGTTTCCCTGGGACGGCGGGAGGCCCGTGACAAAATCCAGGCCGATGTGAGACCAGGGGCGATGAGGTACGGGCAGCGGTTGTAGCAAACCCGAGGACATGCGGTGGTCGGCTTTGCCCCTGGCACAGGTGGTACAGGCCTGGATATAGTCCCGGACGTCGGTCTCTAGGGATGCCCACCAGTAGCGCTGCCGGACGACCGCCACGGTTCTTCGCACCCCAGGATGACAGGAGAGCTTAGAACCGTGACAGAAGTCCAGGACCGCAGCCCTAGCTTCTGGTGGGACGTAGAGCCTGTTCTTTGGCCCGGTTCCGGGGTCCGGGCTTCGTGCCAGGGCCTCCCGGACGGTCTTCTCCACGTCCCAGGTGAGGGTGGCCACGATAGTGGACTCTGGGATGATGGGATCCGGGGGATCCGACGGCTCCATTTTGACCTCATCTTCATGTACCCGGGACAAGGCATCCGATCTCTGGTTCTCGGTCCCGGGACAGTAGGTGATCCGGAAGTCAAAACGGCCGAAGAACAGTGACCAGCGGGCTTGCCTGGGATTCAGCCGCTTGGCGGTCCTGATATACTCCAGGTTCCGGTGGTCAGTGAAAACCGTGAATGGCACGGACGTTCCCTCCAACAGATGTCTCCACTCCTCAAGAGCCTCTTTCACTGCAAGGAGTTCTCGATTGCCGACGTCATAGTTCCGTTCGGCCGGGGTCAACCTGCGGGAAAAATAGGCACACGGGTGAAGGACCTTATCGGTCTTCCCACTCTGGGACAGCACGGCTCCTATCCCTGAGTCCGAGGCGTCCACTTCAACCACAAACTGGCGGCTAGGGTTGGGCTGCACCAAAACTGGAGCAGTAGAGAACCGTCGTTTCAACTCCTTGAACGCGGCTTCGCACCGATCCGACCAGGTGAAGGGGACTTTTGGAGAGGTCAGGGCTGTCAGGGGGCTAACTACCTGACTGTAGCCCTTAATGAACCTCCTATAGAAATTAGCGAAGCCGAGGAACTGTTGCAGCTTCCTACGGCTTGTGGGTTGGGGCCAGTCTCTCACCGCCGCAACCTTGGCCAGATCAGGGGCGATGGAGTTAGAGGAGATGATAAACCCCAGGAAGGACAAAGACGTGCGGTGAAACTCGCACTTCTCGCCCTTCACAAACAGTCGGTTCTCTAATAACCGCTGCAGGACCTGATGTACATGCTGGACATGGGTCTCAGGATCCGGAGAAAAGATGAGAATATCGTCCAGATATACGAAGACGAATCGGTGCAGGAAGTCCCGCAAGACATCATTAACCAACGCTTGGAAAGTCGCGGGAGCGTTGGTGAGACCGAACGGCATGACCAGGTACTCAAAGTGACCTAACGGGGTGTTAAATGCCATCTTCCACTCGTCTCCCTTCTGGATCCGAACCAGGTGATACGCATTTCTAAGATCGAGCTTAGTGAATATTCGGGCTCCATGCAGGGGCGTGAACACTGAATCCAACAGGGGCAACGGGTATCGATTGCGAACCGTGATCTCGTTCAGCCCCCTATAATCAATGCATGGACGAAGTCCGCCGTCTTTTTTACCCACAAAAAAAGAAACCTGCACCCATCGGGGAGGTGGAATTCCGGATCAACCCGGCGGCTAACGAGTCCCGGATGTAGGTCTCCATTGATTCGCGCTCAGGCCGTGAGAGGTTGTACAGCCTGCTGGACGGGAACTCACTGCCCGGAACCAAATCAATGGCACAATCATAAGGACGGTGGGGGGGAAGGGTTAGCGCCAGATCCTTGCTGAACACGTCGACAAGGTCATGGTACTCCACCGGCACCGTCCCCAGATTGGGCGGGACTCTGACCTCCTCCTTAGCCTGGGAGCCGGGAGGGAAACCGAGGAACCTAAACACGCCCGATGGCAGGTCTCGCTCCACTGCACCACTACCCCGGACGGCCAATCGATCCGGGATTGGTGTTTTACCATCCAGGGAACCCTAAAATCACAACGGGAGGTAGCAGGAGGTCACAAAAAACTCGATCTCCTCCCGGTGATTTCCTGACACCACCAGAGTTACAGGTGGTGTCTTATGCGTGATCGGAGGGAGTAGGGAGCCATCTAGTGCCCGCACCTGCACAGGCGAGGTGAGCGCCACCAGAGGGAGCCCCACCTCCCTAGCCCATCTGCTGTCCAACAGATTCCCCTCCGAGCCCGTGTCCACCAGTGCTGGGGCCTTCAGGGTTGAGTCCTCATAAAGGATTGTAACTGGGAGTCGTGTGGTGATGTGGGTGTGTCCCACGTGAATGTCTTGGCCCACCCCTAGCCCAGTCTCTAGGGGCGGGCGTTGGTGTTTAACCGCTCGGGGGCAGTCTCTTACCGTGGTGCTCTATCGAGCCACAAACAAAACAAGCTCCGTGGGCCCGCCTCCTCTGTGCATCTGGTGCCCTAAATGTTACCCTACTCGTGTCCATAGCTTCATCAGCAGGGGGAGCTGTGGCCCCACGGAGCGCAGGGGCCGTGAAGCGTGGGGAAGGCGGAGTGCGGTCGGAACCGGAAGGGAGAGGGACGGCGCATGCCCGGCCATGCCCTTCGTCTCGTTCCCGCCGACGTTCTTCTAACCAGTTGTCTAACCGTATGACAAGATCGATGAGCCCATCTAAAATCCCGCGGTTTCGTCCTTAGCCACCAGGTGCTCCTTAAGAACCAATGACAGTCCGTTTACTAAAGGCGGCGCGGAGGGCAGGCTATTCCAGCAGGACCTCGCAGCCGCGATGCGGAAGTCGACTGCATAGGCAGCTGCGCTCCGACGGCCCCTGTCTCATCGACAGTAGCACAGTTGAAGCGGTTTTCTCCTCTATTAGGGTGATCGAACACGGTTCTGAACTCCCTCACAAACCCATCATATGTCTGAAGGAGCCGTGAATTTTGCTCCCAGAGCGCTGTAGCCCAAGCGCGGGCCTCGCCGCGAAGCAGGTTTATTACATAAGCTACCTTGCTAGCATCGGTCGCGTTACATAACTGGACGCTGTGCGAAGGACGAGCGAACACTGCATAAGGAATCCACGCACGTCTCCACACAGCCTCCGTACGGCTCTGGGGGGCTTATGTATGCTTCCGGGGAAGGTGGGAGGGGTCGTTGAACGACCAGTGGAACGTCAATGTTACACACAGGGTCTACGGGAGGGAGAGCCGCAGCGGCGCCCAGAGGGCGCGCTTCCACCTGCGCGGCGAGAGCCTCCACCCTGCGCGTAGAGGAGGACGTTCTGCTCGGTCATCAAATCTAACCGAGTCGTGAAAGCGGTGAGGATCCGCTGCAACTCACCGATTACCCCTCCTGCAGACGCCTGCGCGTCCTGTTCTTCCATTGGTCGTTCAACAGCCGGTTGACGCCCCTTGGGATCCATGACGTTGGCCGAGATATCCTGTTGGGGAAAGTGAGGAACACGGACCCACAACAGGGGTCGCAAATGAACGGACAATGAAGAAGTCAAATAACAAGGTTTTACTGTTGTGAATTCGCACAACAACACAACAGATCACAATTGTAAAAATAAAACCATTCCACTGGTGTCGTGTGGGCAGGCTCGACGATAGGAGACGTCCGTCCGAGTCGAACCGGAACCACCCGATTTCCTCTGCCACCGAACCCCGGGAATACTGGAGCCGCCAAGTCCCGAACTCCCAGGTGGCCACTGCCTCCGCTCGTCGGATCCGGTACTGCTGGCGAGGAACAGAAAGAGTCAGATGTGGGTGCGGCTGCACCCAGCAACACGTAGGGTGGAAACACCACCTCCACCTCTAGTCACAAACAATACTGCAGTGTAGGGTACTTATCCGATATGGATCTAGTTCAGTCTTCAGCTGTCTTAAGCACAAGCAAAAAGGTTATTCCTCAGAAATGAGATGACTGGCTGAGTGCGTTACCTTCCTGGTAGAACGATATCTCGGCAATGAGATGGAGATGCCGTCCAGCTGATATACCCCTCAGCTGATGGATGTCAGCTGTTTCAGGTGATGGGTGACGGCTGTCACCTGGGCTGCTCCTGTGAGGCGGCAGCGCCCTCTGGTGCCTGGAGCCCGCACTCCAGGCGGGGCGCCCTCTGGTGGTGGTGGGCCAGCAGTACCTCCTCTTCAGGGGCCCACACAACAGTAGACAAAGCCACAAACCGCAAATGGCACAAAAAAATCTGCCCATGGTAGACAAAGCCACAAAATGGACAATATTGTCATAAAAAGCCAGAAATCAGTGGTAGGTTCTGCAACAATTATTCAATTTTAAATTATTGTTTGACAGTATATACACAGATAGTGAAGTTTCGCTCATTAATGTCAGCGATATGGAACATATAATGTGTGAAATTCCAAGTGTTCCAATACTTTTGGAGGGCACTGTATCGTAACCTTATGATGAGTGCAAAATGAGTGTGGTATTATTACTGATTTTTAAGAATGTTTAATTTTCACCGTTGCTGCATTTTATGTGAAATCATAGTCATATTGTATATCATATTGCTATGACAATATCGAGATACAATAATTTGGCCATATTGTACAGCCCTACTGTCAACTAGCTGAAAACTTTAAATATTAATTTACATCTACATTAAAAAATACTTAAAGTGGCAGGGGGTTAAAAGGGCTGTAATGGGGGGGGGGGGCGCTGGGGGCGGGGGGCGGAGCTCCCCAGAAGCTGAAAAAAAAAAAAAAAATATATATATATATATATAATATATATATATATATATATATATATAAGGCGGGGGGGGGGGGGGGGGTCTGGAGGGGCAGAGCTCCCCCAGACGCTGAAAGGCAAAAAAACACAAAAAAAACAGTTTAAAGGCATGGGGACCGGGGAGAAGCTGGAAGAGTTTTAGCCATGCTCATGCTCCATTTACCTCAAAAAAAAAAAAAAAAAGTCTGAAGGACCTAAAATGACATGGTGAGATGCTGAAGAGCTTCATTGTCATTGTCCGCAACATATACAGTATTAGTGGTTTAAATACACCTTGCAGTGCAATGCGACTCAGGGTAGTACCATCTCAGCTCACCACCATGGTCAGTAGGCCTGCACCACCCTTGGTGACCCTGAGTGTTACACGGATGCAGGCACACAGGGCACACTCCACTACGTAAGTCAAAAAGGGACATAGCTACTGGAAAACAAACCTAGAGACATACCACCACATATATTGCCCAAGCTCACAATTGGCCTGTTGGTACAATTTGCTGTTGAAAGGATCCTGACTTGTGGTGTTTACTTGCTGTCAACAGTACTTTCCGTGCTGTCACTGGAACTTTCACCAGTTAGTCCAAAGACAGGGTTTGATCATCTTTAAATACACTTTGCAGTGCAATAAATAAATAAATAAAAAATTGAGAAATATGTTGTATTTGTGAAAATATTGGTTAATCCAGCCGAATGATTTTAGTTTAAAAATCACAGATCATCACTGTTTTTTGTTTGTTCTTGACGTTTTAGATGTTAGTAGTCAAATTTATATTCATAAGATTTGAATTTTTTTGCCATATCGTTATGATCCTGCACAAAATCAAGACTAAGACAGCTCTGTAGAAATATGATCAAACAATGTAGTGATACGATATCTTATAATTGGTGTACTTGTAATTTTCATTAAAATATAGTGATGCGATGACTGCAAGCTATTGCAGGCAGCTTTTTTTTTACACCAACTGCCACTGTGTATAATACGTAGAGAGGGTCAGGGAGGTCATAGCTGGTGAGTTCCAGTTTAATTTGATAGAGTTCACCCATGCAGAGGACCTGGGGAGTCATACAGAGAAGCAACAGTGATCTGCACAAATTATACACCGGTGAGATGAGACGACAGACAGACAAGGGAAATACATGGAGTCGTGTTTGGAATATAGATCGTGGTGATACAGAAGAGAAGTTGGAAAAAGAGACATTATGTGGTGCAGGTACAAGGACAGATGGAGTCATGCACAGGTCAACATGTCAGTTATAGTTCACATGTTTAATAAAGTGATTTCTGTGCATGCTCACAAGACGGGGACGAAAGGAATTATTGACAGACACAGACAAAGAAGACTTGTGATCCAGGTGAATGCACCTCCCTCCTCCTTTCTTTGTGGAACAGCAAGGGTCACCCCTATGTTTCTCTCTTCTTCCACTCCACTGAGTCCCATCGTCCTATGCTGTAATTAAAACCACAGGTGGGATCTGTAACACTGCCTGGCTGCTCCCAGCATGCAACAGGCACCATCTGGTTCAGATGAGGGGCATTTCATTCCTCTGAAAAAGCCAGGGGTTAAAACATCAAAAGCCTGGATCTTTGATTGGACCTCAGTGGTGTTGCGAGCAGAGGGAATAATATCTAGTGTCTCTGGAATCTTTCTGCCACACAAAGCATGAAACGGGAGAATAAGCATCAAGTCAGCTCATGGCCATACAGACTGACACGTTTTTATCACCTTGTTGGTATCACTAACCAGTGACCCAAGGTGATGACTGGATGTCTTTCATACTAGGCCTTTTTAGATGATCCTTGGATACATCTGGAATGATTTTGTGCCTACAGAATTGTTACTTGGGGAGACTCACATGAGAAGTAAGTACTGGCATTGTGAGGGGATATTAACTATGACATTTTGGCCATGTGGTGTGTCTGTCTAGACATGATCCAGCACACAGGTGCCATATTGTAGAGGATCCCATAACTGTACAAGGCCAAGGGGATGTCCACACTTCACCTGCATGTGGCAGATAGATGGCTAATTTCTAAAGGAGGGGGATGGACCAGTTATCTGTTGCCATCTGTGACCCAGGCTGGTTCCACTGATGCCAATGTGTGAAACCAGCAAATGTTCCCAGAGCTGACTTTGCCACTTGTCTTTCTCTGGGTATGATCAAATCACCGGGCTGTAGTAAACAAATGGTCACTTTCGAGAGGTGGAGATAAATTGGTTGTGTGCCTGGGTGGTTTCCATCTAGAACCCAAGCCATTTCCATAGTGAGGTGGATGTAGCAACACGCAGCACCGGTGCATACTCCCAAAGCTGACCTGTTGGAATCATTCATTTAATCTTTCATTTTCTGTGGCATATTTGGGTCTGCGAGGAGGTGGCAGCAAACTAAGCAGCACAGCCCAACCTTTCCTCAGGAATGCCCTCTTACTCCTCCTTGGGCATTCCGAGGCATTCCCAAGCCAGGTGGGTGGTGTAATCACTCCAGTATCTCCTGTGTCTTCTCAGGGGCCTCTTCCCAGTTTGACCTGCCTGGAAGGCCTTCCTATGGAGATGACCTGGTGGTTCATCAGATGTTCAAACCACCTCAGCTGGCACCTTTCGATGTTGGTATCATGTACTCCACAAAGGTTTCCAAACATAAACCTGTTGGAGAGTATTCTCAGTAGACTCCTGTAGTGCTGATTTCTTTTGCTTTAATGCGCGCTTCACAGAAACGAACACACTCTTGCAACACTTCAGCTCGTTGCAGTCATGAGAAGATATGCAGTGTCTGGGTCACGGTGCTTCACAGAGCTTTGTAGAGGATGTAGTCCCTGTTGAATGCTTCACTGTGTTATTTTTCCAAGCCCTTTTTCAGCAACTGTGAAGTTTAATATTCAAGGTTTTTGCGAGTACTGCAAAGCAAACCATTAAAAGCATTTTGCCTGCCAAGTGGGAGAAGTGACTTTCAAATCAATATCTGATGTGAAAAGTTATTGCAAAGACAAAACTGTCTCATAAAGCCCCCACACCTTAAAAACAAAGCAGCTGTCTCGAGGCTCAAGCTAACAGATCGGTTTCAAATCTGTTTTTACTGAGAGGTAAATGCAATGCACAGAAGCTCGTTTGAGATCAGCACAGAGAAGGACAATAGTTTTACCTGGGGCATTGGCAGGTTGCAGATGTCTGACTCTCCTCACTCAAGTGTGTGGGACGCCAGCGTTGGTAATGGTGTAGCCCTCCTGGTGCAGAGATTTACTTAAAGTTTGGTCTCTGAGGAACAATAAAGACACTTGCCTAAATATAAACTTAGTGTGAAATCCCTTTGCTGCTCCTGCGGGTGGTTGATTTCTTCTTTTTTTTCCCTTCTTTTTGTTCAGTGATGTGACTCATTCTCTCAGTTTTAGTTGCACAGTTTGTGTTTGCATGTGAGGGTTTATGTTCCAGGGCATTTACAGCTACAATGGCACCAGCTGTGGGTGTGCACAGACGTTTTATGTGTGTAGCATGTGAGTTAACTGAACGTGACCGCAGCATCTGTTGTACAAAAAAGCCTGATAGAGGTTATTTTAGTCGTGTTGAAACAAAGGGATCAATGGTGTATTATATTGTATTTGTTGGGTGGAGCCTTTACAGCACTAAAGTGGAATGTGATTAAAAAGACTATGTAAGAATGGCAGCAGTTTCTCTTATAGCATAAAAACAGTGTAGCAATTTTGTTTGTTTTGAAGACATGCAGTAACTGAAAGTGAAGTTGTGCATCGTTAGATTAATATATGTAAACCATAACAACGATCCATTCCAAAACATCATTGATGAACTTACTCTACCAGCAGGTGAGTTATAATGGCATTTCCCATCCAGTTGGTGATATTGTTAACTAGCTATGTCCCAGTCAGATCTCAAAAATCGGTCAGGTCAGGTCACAATCAATGCATAATTTCATTAATCAGAATTGGCTTTATTAAAAACAAAACCCCAATCCATTTGTGATGTTTTTCTGAACAGACATGTTGACAAAGCTAATGGCCACTACTCCATTCAGTACTTGCTAGCTCACAAAACTAGCTTAGCATTACAAAACTAGCCATTTATGTTATATACCCTTGGCGTTTGCTTGGACCCAATGTGTACTGATTAGGGATAAGAGGATCGAGTAGACAATAATTGAAATGGGGACAAAAGGTGATTTAAGCAAATTTAAATATGACATGGTTATTGGTGCCAGACAAGCTGGTTTGAAAAGTTGATCAAAAGGATTTTCACACACAAATATCTCCAGGATCTACACAGAATGATCTTAAAGAGAAGAAACGTCAGATGTCAGAGAAGAATGGTAAGATTGGTTCTAAATCTCGTGTGAATAAGCGTGAGCTCCCACCTCTGCTGTCATCATGGGGAGCGTTAACTGCCTTTTTGCCGAAAACACGTATGAGGAGGGACTCTCGCAAATTATTCCACAGTGAGCTGTTCTACTACAATTGACCAAGATCCAAAAAAGTGCTAAATGAAATGGATGAAATGGCTTAGTCCTTTCCTCCTCACAGGCTGGTTTTAAAGTGTAGCCCTGGTGTAGTAGCTTTAATCTTCATTGTGTCCCCTTTGCTCCCCTTGGGATGTTAACTCGAAATCTCTGGCATGGGTGGCGAACGCTCTAACCATTAACCCAGGTTCTAGCCCAGGTTCTAGCCTGAGTGCCGAGAGTATCCTTTAGCTGTCAGGGGAGTGAGGCCTACTGACTACTATTGAGTACTATTGTCTCCTGCTGGCCTCCGTCACGCTGGCAATCTGTCCAAAAGTAAAGTAAAGGCCCCTTCACACATAGTGGGAATATGTACAACTCCAGTGCGACACCCATGGGAGCGGCTGGTATGAGCGCACCACAAAACATCACGCCGACGGGCAGGCGTGCACGCTGCTGGTTCGACCGTTCGTGCACGCGGGAACACAGTGCCACCAGCTACACAATGTGGTTACACATCATGCATCTATTGGTGTTTAGAAAAAATAAATAAATAAAAACAATACATGCTGCAACGGTTCCGTGCACGTGGAAACACAGCAGCTTTTCCCCAGCAGCTGTGCGATATACATCGTGCAGCTGAAAAAAAAAATACTTCACCCATGCAATTCAAATCTGCACCTTCCAAAAGCTCTGATTGCAGCCAAAAACTTTACCAAGTGAGCTACCATTGCTATACTGTAAACGGTGCCGAACACTGCCTTATGCCAAGAAGCACATGGACGTATTTAACAAAAAAAAAAAAAAAACAAAACAAAACAATGCACCATATAAAAAACATTGCATTGTATTAAATCCCTCTCATCAAGCTGGCAATACAAATATGATCCGTCTGTTCCTCTGTAGATGACTCATGATCACTGATGTACAGTCATAAAATCACATGAATGAGAAGCAGTTCACTCGTCTCATTCATGTCCACATCTGCTGGCGCGTGTTTTAAGGACAGTGCACTGCAGGACACCACGTCATGTGGAACAGAGCTCATGTGGGTGACGTGACAGTCAGATCTCCTGCTACGTGTTATGATCTGACGGTCCATTTCATCCTGGGGGGTAACCTGTCCATATGCGCGCGATCACTTGCTGCAGCCCGTCACCACAGTGATGTATGTTTTTATTTTTGTCCACTTGACGACAGCAAACAGACACACTTGCATCACAGTGGTCAGTTGTTAGTCCATGTCCGTCCAAACACAGTACTGTCCAGCTGGGATGTCCAGAATGACAGATCTCCATGGCTCTTCTGTCATAGCCACACCTCCTGTCAGTTCAGTGCACACAAAAACCCACACAACAAAGCCACATTCGTGGGGCACTTAGACAAATTTCACTGCGAGTACGACAGTGATTGTCTGCAGTCTGTTGTCGTGCCAAGAGTGTGAATGGCCACACATTTTCTAAGTGCCATGCGAGTGGTGTTAGATGTTCGTGTGTGTCACCTGGAATTTGTCTGACACCTGCCGCAAGAGGGTTCGATGGCCTCACACAGCGCGCACTCTGTCTTTCAGCTGCTGGTGTGTGCAAATAGTTGTAGCAACAGGTGTACAAGGCATTGGAAGCAGCTATGAAATTACATGGTTTGCATACAATTCCTGCTTTATGTGCACTTAATGCACAATTCGACCAAATTCGCACTATGTGTAAAGGGGCCCTGAAGAACTGTGTCCTTAGACAGAAGTTCCGCTGTTTATAGTGCATGTTTTACTGTTTGTAAATGCTTGAAAACTATTGAGTTGGTGTTTTCTTTTCATGACGACTGGAGCAGTACACTTTAATGTGTTCAAGGAATGACTGGAACGCTGCGTTTTTACAGAGTTCTGCAATCTGCTTGCCAAGGCGTCCTGATGGAAAACTTTGCTGTTTTTCCAGCTTTCCTCCCAAACACAGCTATCATTTATGCAAAGGCAAAGGCTATGCGCCCAACCGTTGGGCAGATAAATATAATGTCTTATCTTATTCGCCCAACCGTGATCATGTATTTGGCACATTTTGTGCATCTAAACTACATTTTTACACCACTTTTTAAGGCTCTATTGCAGTGTATGTTTGACACATTTAATGGCGCCATCTTTAATTACTGCGAAAACACCGCAATGGATGAAAACAGACAAACTTCATGAGCATTTTGAATGGAAGCCTGTTAACAATGACGAAACAGTTTTTGAACAAAATGCTGCTTATTGGCTGCAAGATGGTGTTAGTCTGACACTGTTCCCTGGGTGTGATAAGCCAAACAGAACCACTTTAGATCACAGCTCCTCTGCAGGCTGCGAACCCTCCCGCAGCTGGCGAGAAAATATCTGCCTTTTTTCCCTCCCACGTTGAAACCGGAAGTGAGCTTACAAGCGCGCTCATTGGTCAGTTGTGGTTGAGCGTATATGCTTGCAAATTTACTTTACTGACCCAACGGTTGGGCGTATAGTCACTCCGTTATGCAAAGCACATTTGAATCAAGACATTAAATGTAGTTTCACACAAGATATTTTTATTGTTGTAATACTGGAATATTATCTGCTAAATATTGTGTAATTACTCTGATCATCACATCTGGGACAGATTTAATGGACTTTGTCCACCTTTCTTTGGACAAGTTGCAGGCATTTGTCGCTGTGTTATCAACAGATTCAGTCATGTTAGTGCAGCAGATAACTGAAACAATCATGCAAATGGTGA